>NC_139224.1:44434741-44772241 GCF_055691185.1 Crinia signifera | reverse complement strand
AAGGGGTTAAGCAGATACCATGGGAACAGTAAACACAAAGGGGTTTGTTTGCAAGGAGCAAACTGTGCCTTTTTGGGCGCACTCTTTTATATGTTAATTATATGACATGATTATTAACTTAAAACATAACGTTTAAAGGACTCTTCATATAAAAAATAGGGAGCATTTTTCAATACTTGTTTGATTAATGATCAATCAGTTACAAATTATATCTTGACTGTCAATCAATTAAACATTATATCTTGATTGCATTGGCATATCACAATAACAATTTTTAACGTTTTACACTTTTTTAAAAACAATCACACGAACGTAATATTTTGATTGCCTTAGCATATCACATTCAATAAACAGGAGGAGTAAACACATCCAACAGGTAGAAATTTGTCAACAGGACGGAACTCTGGAAAAAAACAATAATTATTGATGTAAACAAATTAGAAACAGAAACTTTACATTTACAGTATACTCACAGGACTCCCCCTGGGCAGTGTGGCAGGAGTCTCTGCAGTTACAATGGCCCACGTCGAAAGTAGTAGCAGCAACACCTGACGCAGGAATAACATTCCTATAATGAGGAAGCTGATGCCCCATTAGGTAGCAGAGGCTAGTGAATGGTAGGGCATGTAATACCGTCTGTTGGCATATGTCATGTCGACATGGACACAGAAACATACCACCACGTCCCCTCGCATAACTCGCTATGCTTGCCATGCTTCGGGCACGGTGGCACGCTACGCTCGGCACACTATTGAATTCTCCCACCACACCCTAGTGTATGGTAGGGCATGAAAAAAATGCTTGTCAGCACATGTCGTTGTGACATGGACACCGAAACATAGCAGCGTGTCCCCTCGCATGGCTCACTGCACTCGCCATGCTTTGCACGGTGCCTCTCTACGCTTGGCACACTATTTTTTTTTTTTTCATTTCTTTTTTTTTTTATTGAAGCACTTTGCATAAAATTCATTACAATTAATTTATACTCACTGTACAAATTACAAACACAGGAAAAAAAATTAACTATTGAGTGTCACTGCATGGCATGGGGGGAAGTTCCGGTTGTATATTTCCAATCAATATCCCCAAATTTTGGTAGTTGACCCCATTGTCTAATCCCGTAGATGAAGCCAAAGAGCAGTGCCAAGATACAATTACATTGCGGGAAGTAATTGAGCGTGTCTTCGGTGTACTTAAAAGCCAGTTTTGAAGTTTAGACTTCGGTGATGCTCTTTTGTACTGCCCAGCAAAGGTTTGCAGCATAATAAATGCGTGTTGTACCGTACACAATATTTGTGTTGCAAACCGTTTGCCGGTGAGACTTCAGCGCAGTGTTTTACGTGCTGGGAACCATTCTTCTGCTCCAACTGTGTGTATGGATGAAGGTGATGATGAAGCGAGAAGTCAGCTAATTTGGACGTTCTTTTCATAATGTGAGTATACCCTATCCCCCCTCACTGGTGTATGGGCCCCATAAGTCTGAGATGTTGCCATGGTAATGGTGTATTGTGACATCAAAACAACAGAGACAATACCAGTGTTAGGGCATCTTGGATGTCAATGTTATAGGCATAGAAAAACTGCTTATCCCATGTGCCACAAATGTAGTGCCCGGAGTCTTTCGTTTGTGCCCTAAATAGTACAAGGTCATACACTTGGATGTCGAACCTCTTCAGGGCATCAGTGTTACTCGGCATGTTGTTGCTGTCCACTTGGGTTCCACCTTTGTCTTTTGTGAACACCCAGCTGAGCTCACCACCCAAATTCTTCTGGTAGTACCACACTACAGACTTGATCTCTTCTGGCTTGCAGTGGCATTCTAGCACACTGGTCATGTCCGTCAGGTATGCCGCTGTGTCAAACACTAGGAATGCTGGGCAGTTCACGGTCCTGAACATCTCCTTTTCCTCCAAGAGTTCCACTCCAGAAGTCGGTCTGATGTAAATCAGGAAAGCCGCAGCTATAAATAGTAAAAGGTGATGACTTCTCGGAGCCATCACCATGAAAGTCATTGTAAACAATGTTACTCAATCAGCAATGAAGTATCCAACTTCTCTCTTTTAGTCACATGTGACAAATGAGTCAGCACAGGAGTCACCACTGGTATAGTCTCTCCTGTTATTGTGATGTCCCAGTACACTGTGACATCACAATTGCAGTACACTGTCACTGTGACATTATATTACAATAGAATCATGGACTAATAAATGATTATTGTTGTTGATGATGATACTAATAATATGTACTCACCAGTCACTAGTGTGGGACTAGAACAGGAACTCTTTCTACCCAGTGTCATTAACACTCAGAACAGTGTACATTGGAAACCATGTAAATCGAAAATCAGTGTTGTTCCCATGTACACATTTGCTCAGAGGTAAAGAAAAACACGGTCACAGAAGAATTTTTCAAACACAGATTGTAACATGACAGGAGCTGATTGGCTGATACTTTCGGTTCTAATTTATTAAGCCTTGGGGAGAGATTAAAAAAATGAAGATATAGCACAACCCAATCAGCTCCAAACTGACATTTTTCAAACACAGCCTGTGACATGGTAGTTAGGAGCTGATTGGCTGATACTTTATCTTAGTCCCCTTTATCGCTCTCTAAAGCTTTTATCCCTCCCCACTTTCTCTACAAGTTCTGATTTATTTCCCCGATAGTCACCCGTGAGAGAGAGTTTAAAACTGGTGCTCATACCATATCTATTGCTGTTTTATTCTTCTGTATAGAGTGTTTGTGGGGAAATAGCGTTCTTCTCAGGACTCAGTACAATTTCATAATCTCCCATATCCAGAATGCTTGAGACCAGAAGTCATTTTTCTGTGGTTTGATATATCTTCATACCAAAATGAGATATCTTGGGGATGGGTTGCAAATTCTTACGCAGCTGTAAAGGCTCCACAGGCTTGCTTGCAACGGACATTAACCATAGGGTTGCCAAAGTGCTGCCGGTGTGTCTACAGAGCAGACATGCCATCAGTAGGGGGTGTATGTACAGATCCCCACCGCAGTGTCATTAGCAGGTTTCCGCTGCGTGCCAAAATCAGTTAGGAATGCAGCCGCGTTCACCTCAGAGTTTGGTCCTGTATGTTACCAATGCTCATACGGGCCCTTATTCTAGTTCACACTTAGAGGCAAATTCCTTCTTAGATGGACAAAACCATGTGCACTGCAGGTGGGGCAGATGAAACGTGCAGAGAGAATTAGATTTGGGTGAGTTATTTTGTTTCTGTGCAGGGTAAATACGAACTGCTTTATTTTTACATGGCACTATAGATCTTGCTTTGAAGTAAAACCCCACACAAATCTAACTCTCTCTGCACAAGTAACATCTGCCCCACCTGCAGTGCACATGGTTTTGTCCATCTAAGAAGGATTTTGTCAGAAAGAGTGAACTAAAATAGCCCCCACAGTGTGTTCCCTTCTCTACTTCACTTCTCACTGTATTATAAGAGTGAATGTTCCCATTGTATTTCTGTGCTACTAATTTTCTGATCATTAATTACTGTTCGGTTCCGTTCTCATAATCTCTGCCATCAGTGTGCAGGGCAGGCGACAGGGGGGGTCAAGGGGGACAAGTGTGAAGGGCCCCAGCAATCTCAAGGGCCCCAGAGCTTCCATGCCCCATCACGGCCGCTGGCCTGTCAGTGACCCTTGCGGCCAGGCCGTCTACTGTGCACCATCTGTGTGTGGATGAGTCTGACTGACACTGTGTGCCACTGCTGTCTACTGTGTGTGCACCCTGCCGTTCGGTGCTCAGAGTCATCTACTCTGTGTGTGCACATGGCCTGTGGCCGCAGGTGCACAGCCATACCCGCCGCTGGCACTGTAGCCTCAGTCTCTGGCTCCTGTACTTTATAGCACATGCGTGGGTCGTCTGTTCCGTGCCTGCTTGTAGTGCTCGGCGTTCTTTTGTGAAAGTGACAGGCCAGCAGAAAGCAGCAGCCAGGAGCCAGGCCCACAGGACTGAGAACGAGAGAAGTCTGCACCTGAAAGCAGGATCTGGAGCAGCGAAAGGTTAAATGAGGCTCGTACAGAACAGGGTTGTGTGGATATGGGTTTAGGTGGGGGCCCCAGAAATATAATTGTACAGGGCTCCGAGATTTCTGTTGCCAGCCCTGTCTATCGATGCCCTTTTGCTATTCTTTATCCCAAGCCACAATTTGCCCTGGTTTGGCTCCTGGGCGCTGAAGGGTGAGGATGTGGCCTGCTGGCATTTGCAACATTTGCATTTTGTTCCAAGCTTTCCGGTCATCCATTTAGAGAACTTTCGGAATTTGGATGTCGTTTTCCTGCAGGGTGATGTGCAGCGCCTGATCTCGATCTCTGGCTTGCGATTAGTAAGATATCACTGAAATCTTGCTGGGACAGCGCCTGAGCCACATGGAGTCTCTTTTTGTTGTCTTAAGCAGATACCTTGGGAACAGTAAACACCAAGGGGTCTGTTTGCAAGGAGCAAACTGTGCCTTTTTGGGCGCACTCTTTTACATGTTAATTATATGACATGATTATTAACTTAAAACATAACTTTTAATGGACTCTTCATATAAAAAATAGGGAGAATTTTTCAATACTTGGCCCTTATTCTGATTGACGCGGACTTTACCGCGTACTTACGGATCGCGTCTTTATGGCGTCTGCGCATGCGTGGAGAACGCTACGCGCATGTGCCACGCCTTGACTCGGTACCAGTTCGGGCAAATCCCGTCCAAAACTGTTCACCGCTATCAGTCGGGAAATAGGGGCGTATTATGGGCGTCATGCGGAATGACACATGGGCGTAGTTTCAAAGTGGGCAAAACGGGGCGGAAACATGGGCGGACACGGGGGAGTACACTTATGTTGGGGGGCGTACATTCGGAAACCACTCCGAATGCACGCGATCAAAAAGGGCAGAAATGTGCGGTGTCCACAAGTGTACTATTGCTTTGCGGACACCACTCGTTCATGCGGTAGGCGAACGTACGCCTAATGACTACAAGCATTAACACCTGAACCCAATAGAATCGACTCCTTTACTCATTACTCACTAATAGGACGCTTGTCAGTGCTTTAATTGAAACCATTGCACTTCAATTGCTGTAAGGGTTAATGTGTGCAATGCATGTGTTAGGCATGCTTGTAAGGATATATTGGAATCTAATTGATTCCAATTCCAAATAAGCATTTTTTTATCAGGATAGGTAATTGAATAAGTGGGTCATGTGATGTATAGCAGAAGATACTTCATAGTGGGTTGTTTGGCGTAAATACTCCGCTTACGTGCGGTAGCACCGCTTGGCTCCCGTTCGGATGCGGTATTCCCGAGCATACTCTGTAATACTCTGTAATACCGTGCCGAATCGGAGTGTTTCTCCCGCACACGCATGCTTTGTATGTCGTCCGTAAACACGCCCTGTTCTTAAAGAGTGAGTCCGTCCGAATGCGGAGGACCCGTGGGCGTTTCTACGGACGATGGCCGCACGCGGCAAAACACCGTGGCGTGCGGACCGCACCGTAAGAATGCGGGAATATCCGCACCGATCAGAATAAGGGCCCTTGTTTGATTAATGATCAATCAGTTACACATTATATCTTGACTGTCAATCAATTAAACATTATATCTTGATTGCCTTGGCATATCACAATAATCATTTTTAAGGTTTTACACTTTTTTAAAAACAATCACACGAACATAATATTTTGAGTGCCTTAGCATATCACATTCAATAAACAGGAGGAGTAAACACACCCAACAGGTAGAAATTTGTCAACAGGACGGAACTCTGGAAAAAAACAATAATTATTGATGTTAACAAATTAGAAACAGAAACTTTACATTTACAGTATACTCACAGGACTCCCCCCTGGGCAGTATGGCAGCAGTCTCTGCAGTTACAATGGCCCACGTCAGAAGTAGCAGCAGCAACACCTGACGCAGGAATAACATTCCTTTAATGAGGAAGCTGATACCCCATTAGGTAGCAGAGGCTAGTGAATGGTAGGGCATGTAATACCGTCTGTTGGCATATGTCATGTCGACATGGACACAGAAACGTACCACCGCGTCCCCTCGCATGTCTCGCTATGCTTGCCATGCTTCGGGCGCGGTGGCATGCTACGCTCGGCACACTATTTTATTCTCCCACCACACCCTAGTGTATGGTAGGGCATGAAAAAAATGCTTATCAGCACATGTCGTTGTGACATGGACACCGAAACATAGCAGCGTGTCCCCTCGCATGGCTCACTGCACTCGCCATGCTTTGCACGGTGCCTCTCTACGCTTGGCACACTATTTTTTTTTTTCATTTCTTATTTTTTTATTGAAGCACTTTGCATAAAATTCATTACAATTAATTTATACTCACTGTACAAATTGCAAACACAGGGAAAAAAATAAACTATCGAGTGTCACTGCATGGCATGGGGGGAAGTTCCGGTTGTATATTTCCAATCAATATCCCCAAATTTTGGTAGTTGACCCCATTGTCTAATCCCGTAGATGAAGCCAAAGAGCAGTGCCAAGAGACAATTACATTGCGGGGAGTAATTGAGCGTGTCTTCGGTGTACTTAAAAGCCAGTTTTGAAGTTTAGACTTCGGTGATGCTCTTTTGTACTGCCCAGCAAAGGTTTGCAGCATAATAAATGCGTGTTGTACCCTACACAATATTTGTGTTTCAAATCGTTTGCCGGTGAGACTTCAGCGCAGTGTTTTACGTGCCGGGAACCATTCTTCTGCTCCAACTGTGTGTATGGATGAAGGTGATGATGAAGCGAGAAGTCAGCTAATTTGGACGTTCTTTTCATAATGTGAGTATACCCTATCCCCCCTCACTGGTGTATGAGCCCCATAAGTCTGAGATGTTGCCATGGTAAAGGTGTATTGTGACATCAAAACAACAGAAGAGACAATACCAGTGTTAGGGCATCTTGGATGTCAATGTTATAGGCATAGAAAAACTGCTTATCCCATGTGCCACAAATGTAGTGCCCGGAGTCTTTCGTTTGTGCCCTAAATAGTACAAGGTCATACACTTGGATGCTGAACCTCTTCAGGGCACCAGTGTTACTCGGCATGTTGTTGCTGTCCACTTGGGTTCCACCTTTGTCTTTTGTGAACACCCGGCTGAGCTCACCACCCAAATTCTTCTGGTAGTACCACACTACAGACTTGATCTCTTCTGGCTTGCAGTGGCATTCTAGCACAATGGTCATGTCCGTCAGGTATGCTGCTGTGTCAAACACTAGGAATGCTGGGCAGTTCACGGTCCTGAACATCTCCTTTTCCTCCAAGAGTTCCACTCCAGAAGTCGGTCTGATGTAAATCAGGAAAGCCGCAGCTATAAATAGTAAAAGGTGATGACTTCTCGGAGCCATCACCATGAAAGTCATTGTAAACAATGTTACTCAATCAGCAATGAAGTATCCAACTTCTCTCTTTTAGTCACATGTGACAAATGAGTCAGCACAGGAGTCACCACTGGTATAGTCTCTCCTGTTATTGTGATGTCCCAGTACACTGTGACATCACAATTGCAGTACACTGTCACTGTGACATTATATTACAAAAGAATCATGGACTAATACATGATTATTGTTGTTGATGGTGATACTAATAATATGTACTCACCAGTCACTAGTGTGGGCCTAGAACAGGAACACTTTCTCCCCTGTGTCATTAGCACTCAGAACAGTGTACATTGGAAACCATGTAAATCGAAAATCAGTGTTGTTCCCATGTACACATTTGCTCAGAGGTAAAGAAAAACACGGTCACAGAAGAATTTTTCAAACACAGATTGTAACATGACAGGAGCTGATTGGCTGATACTTTCGGTTCTAATTTATTAAGCCTTGGGGAGAGATAAATAAAATGAAGATATAGCACAACCCAACCAGCTCCAAACTGACATTTTTCAAACACAGTCTGTGACATGGTAGTTAGGAGCTGATTGTCTGATACTTTATCTTAGTCCCCTTTATCGCTCTCTAAAGCTTTTATCCCTCCCCACTTTCTCTACAAGTTCTGATTTATATCCCCGATAGTCACCCGTGAGAGAGAGTTTAAAATTGGTGCTCATACAGTTATGCCCAAGTACATCGTGGCTGCGTTGCCCATAAAGTGCGCCATGCAAATCGCGCATGGATCGCGCCTGCTCCTTGCGCTATAGTCCCGTTATAACGTAACGTAATCTTGTAAATGTAACCTGCACTTACACTCATTGACCACCAGATGTCACTTTTCCCAAACAGTACAGCGCATGCGTAAAAATCTCTTCTACAAAACAGTGGCTGCCACGACTTTTCACTACGGATTTTGTCCTTACTTTACGGACAGAGTGTTTGTATTTATTCGCAGAAGCAGCTACGTACGGTCATTTATGTAATTGGTACAGAAGCCATGCTAACCTTTGCTATTGCTGGATGACTACTTAAAACATTATTTGAGGACCTACAGTATCATACTTTACACTACGGATTTTGTCCTTACTTGCCTAGCGGGTAGAAGCACAGCTTCACTATGTCAGTATCAGTAGTTCGATCCTCAGTTGGTTACAATATATTTTCATTTTTTAAACGTACTTTTTTTTTTTTTAAACCAATACAGGTACTGTAGTTACAGTAGTTGGTGCTTACAGTATCAAATTCTTTCGGACTTTTCCACAAACAAAAATTCACAATGGCAGGCCTCCATGTATACGATAGTTAATACCCATACATACTGCGCTACAGAGAACGTTTTTTTTTTTCGCAAAATAGATTTAGCTTTTCAGGTAAAATTCCTTGCTTTGAGGACCGTGTTTCAGGATTAAATTTGCTAACCTTTGCTAAACAGCCACTTTTCACTACGGATCTTGTCCTTACTTTACGGACAGAGTGTTTGTATTTATTCGCAGAAGCAGATACGTACGGTCATTTATGTAATTGGTACAGAAGCCATGCTAACCTTTGCTATTGCTGGATGACTACTTAAAACATTATTTGAGGACCTACAGTATCATACTTTACACTACGGATTTTGTCCTTACTTTACGGACAGAGTTATTTTATTTTATTCGCAGCCGCAGTGACGTACTGTATGGTCATGAACTGTATGTGATTGGTGCAGAAGCCATGCTAACCATCTGCTATTACTATAATCACAGGCAACAGTGGCCTAGCGGGTAGAGGCACAGCTTCACTATGTCAGTATCAGTAGTTCGATCCTCAGTTGGTTACAATATATTTTCATTTTTTAAACGTACTTTTTTTTTTTAAACCAATACAGGTACTGTAGTTACAGTAGTTGGTGCTTACAGTATCAAATTCTTTCGGACTTTTCCACAAACAAAAATTCACAATGGCAGGCCTCCATGTACACGATAGTTAATACCCATACATACTGCGCTACAGAGAACGTTTTTTTTTCGCAAAATAGATTTAGCTTTTCAGGTAAAATTCCCAACCAGCTCCAAACTGACATTTTTCAAACACAGCCTGTGACATGGTAGTTAGGAGCTGATTGGCTGATACTTTATCTTAGTCCCCTTTATCGCTCTCTAAAGCTTTTATCCCTCCCTACTTTCTCTACAAGTTCTGATTTATATCCCCGATAGTCACCCGTGAGAGAGAGTTTAAAATTGGTGCTCATACAGTTATGCCCAAGTACATCGTGGCTGCGTTGCCCATAAAGTGCGCCATGCAAATCGCGCATGGATCGCGCCTGCTCCTTGCGCTATAGTCCCGTTATAGATCGCGTTATAACGTAACATAATCTTGTAAATGTAACCTGCACTTACACTCATTGACCACCAGACGTCACTTTTCCCAAACAGTACAGCGCATGCGTAAAAATCTCTTCTACAAACCAGTGGCTGCCACGACTTTTCACTACGGATTTTGTCCTTACTTTACGGACAGTGTTTGTATTTATTCGCAGAAGCAGCTACGTACGGTCATTTATGTAATTGGTACAGAAGCCATGCTAACCTTTGCTATTGCTGGATGACTACTTAAAACATTATTTGAGGACCTACAGTATCATACTTTACACTACGGATTTTGTCCTTACTTTACGGACAGAGTTATTTTATTTTATTCGCAGCCGCAGTGACGTACTGTATGGTCATGAACTGTATGTGATTGGTGCAGAAGCCATGCTAACCATCTGCTATTACTATAATCACAGGCAACAGTGGCCTAGCGGGTAGAGGCACAGCTTCACTATGTCAGTATCAGTAGTTCGATCCTCAGTTGGTTACAATATATTTTCATTTTTTAAACGTACTTTTTTTTTTTTTAAACCAATACAGGTACTGTAGTTACAGTAGTTGGTGCTTACAGTATCAAATTCTTTCGGACTTTTCCACAAACAAAAATTCACAATGGCAGGCCTCCATGTACACGATAGTTAATACCCATACATACTGCGCTACAGAGAACGTTTTTTTTCGCAAAATAGATTTAGCTTTTCAGGTAAAATTCCTTGCTTTGAGGACCGTGTTTCGGGATTAAATTCGCTAACCTTTGCTAAACAGCCACTTTTCACTACGGATCTTGTCCTTACTTTACGGACAGAGTGTTTGTATTTATTCGCAGAAGCAGCTACGTACGGTCATTTATGTAATTGGTACAGAAGACATGCTAACCTTTGCTATTGCTGGATGACTACTTAAAACATTATTTGAGGACCTACAGTATCATACTTTACACTACGGATTTTGTCCTTACTTTATGGACAGAGTTATTTTATTTTATTCGCAGCCGCAGTGACGTACTGTATGGTCATGAACTGTATGTGATTGGTGCAGAAGCCATGCTAACCATCTGCTATTACTATAATCACAGGCAACAGTGGCCTAGCGGGTAGAGGCACAGCTTCACTATGTCAGTATCAGTAGTTCGATCCTCAGTTGGTTACAATATATTTTCATTTTTTAAACGTACTTTTTTTTTTTTTTAAACCAATACAGGTACTGTAGTTACAGTAGTTGGTGCTTACAGTATCAAATTCTTTCGGACTTTTCCACAAACAAAAATTCACAATGGCAGGCCTCCATGTACACGATAGTTAATACCCATACATACTGCGCTACAGAGAACGTTTTTTTTTCGCAAAATAGATTTAGCTTTTCAGGTAAAATTCCTTGCTTTGAGGACCGTGTTTCGGGATTAAATTCGCTAACCTTTGCTAAACAGCCACTTTTCACTACGGATCTTGTCCTTACTTTACGGACAGAGTGTTTGTATTTATTCGCAGAAGCAGCTACGTACGGTCATTTATGTAATTGGTACAGAAGACATGCTAACCTTTGCTATTGCTGGATGACTACTTAAAACATTATTTGAGGACCTACAGTATCATACTTTACACTACGGATTTTGTCCTTACTTTATGGACAGAGTTATTTTATTTTATTCGCAGCCGCAGTGACGTACTGTATGGTCATGAACTGTATGTGATTGGTGCAGAAGCCATGCTAACCATCTGCTATTACTATAATCACAGGCAACAGTGGCCTAGCGGGTAGAGGCACAGCTTCACTATGTCAGTATCAGTAGTTCGATCCTCAGTTGGTTACAATATATTTTCATTTTTTAAACGTTTTTTTTTTTTTTTAAACCAATACAGGTACTGTAGTTACAGTAGTTGGTGCTTACAGTATCAAATTCTTTCGGACTTTTCCACAAACAAAAATTCACAATGGCAGGCCTCCATGTACACGATAGTTAATACCCATACATACTGCGCTACAGAGAAGGTTTTTTTTCGCAAAATAGATTTAGCTTTTCAGGTAAAATTCCTTGCTTTGAGGACCGTGTTTCGGGATTAAATTCGCTAACCTTTGCTAAACAGCCACTTTTCACTACGGATCTTGTCCTTACTTTACGGACAGAGTGTTTGTATTTATTCGCAGAAGCAGCTACGTACGGTCATTTATGTAATTGGTACAGAAGACATGCTAACCTTTGCTATTGCTGGATGACTACTTAAAACATTATTTGAGGACCTACAGTATCATACTTTACACTACGGATTTTGTCCTTACTTTATGGACAGAGTTATTTTATTTTATTCGCAGCCGCAGTGACGTACTGTATGGTCATGAACTGTATGTGATTGGTGCAGAAGCCATGCTAACCATCTGCTATTACTATAATCACAGGCAACAGTGGTCTAGCGGGTAGAGGCACAGCTTCACTATGTCAGTATCAGTAGTTCGATCCTCAGTTGGTTACAATATATTTTCATTTTTTAAACGTACTTTTTTTTTTTTTTAAACCAATACAGGTACTGTAGTTACAGTAGTTGGTGCTTACAGTATCAAATTCTTTCGGACTTTTCCACTAACAAAAACTCACAATGGCAGGCCGCCATGTACACGATAGTTAATACCCATACATACTGCGCTACAGAGAACGTTTTTTTTCCGCAACAATAGATTTCTCCAAACTCAGACACAGACCGACACCTCAGACAATAAGATGTTGATTGCAGTCATACAAAATACAGTATGTTAATTGCAGTCTGCCTTTTTGTTTCGCTGCTAATTGTACATAATTCAAATGCACCTATCCGACCTTTGGTGCAGGGTTTCCGTAATCAGTGCATACTGTATGGGATAAGGTATGGGCGCCGCAAATTTGTTCTGCGAAATTTTCCGTTTTTAGTGGAGGGCTTCAGTAAGTACTGTAGTACACTGATGTAGGGACAAAAACTTGAATGATGCGACTTGCTGTGTTTGACATGTGACCTGTGTCGACATGTGACATGCGTGGAAGGCGGCCACCATTACAGTATACTGTAGGCAACATGGCGCACAGGAAAAGGAACTTCTCCGATGCGGAGCTCCTGATCTTGCTGCGGCATGTTGACAAGTCATTGGCAACTAATGCCGATAAACATAGCGCATATAGGAGCGCAAAGGAGGAGATTGAGGAAGTCCTGCACAGGGATAGGAGTATCTTCTCGTTGCAGAAGAGGTGGAGTGACCTGCTTCGAAGACAGCCAGATAAACTGGCCAAATTGAGGGCCAAGCTGAGCAGAGGTACTGTACAGTACATGACATTTACAAAATTAAGGTACATTAGTACTGTAGTACAGTATTTACTGTTATTATAGTGGGTATGGATAATTGGATAGACACAAACGCGAGGGGACGCGGACACCTGTGAAGCCCGCGTGGGTAAGCATTTATCTGTACAGGTATCCGTGTCCCCTTGCGGTGCTCGCTGGGCTCGGTGGCTCGCTGCGCTCGCCACACTTTCTGTTCTAAACTCCACGACGACGTGGATAGTGGGGTTATGAAAAGGTCGTTGGACACGTAACGCCGCCCCTCGTGGGCTCGCTGCGCTCGCCACGCTTCGGGTTGGCGTTGATAGTGGGGGTGGTTTACTATGAAAAAAGACATTTGGGGGCATTTAACATGATTCCTACACATTTCAATGCATTTGCATGCATTTCAGTGCATAATCGCATGCGATCGCATTTCCTATGAGATGGACATCGTGGGAGCCGTGATACTCCACAAGTACCATACCACCAGCCCTGCACGCAGCATACAGGGAAGGGGAACCGCCGTGCATCAAAAAACAGTGACAAAACTCATGATGACATTTTGACTGTAGCCCTATTGCTTGTGTTGACCAAATGAAATGTCGACCTTGACCAAAGTCGACCTTGCGTTCTGTCGACCTAGTGTTGTTGACCCAATGCACTAATGTTTGAAAGGACACTACTGTATACTGTAAATGTTATTTTTAATGCTACAGGACTTCAGAGGAGGAGGAGGGAAAGGGCACGTCCACTGTCGCCATCAAGTGGAAGCGTGGCAAGCGGTATGTGTCCTATCCACTTTGGTGCGGAGTCGATTTTATAAAGTACATACAGTATGGCATCTGCAGCACTTTATAAAATCCAGTCCACGCCTTTTTGTAAACCCACCCACGCCCCATTTACAGTAATAAGAGTACAGTAAGTTTATTTACAGTACATTAAACATCACATTTTCTCATTTTTGACATTTTCCCACAGTGCCTCCGCTTGGAGACCAGGGCACCCTGTCCATGCAGGCCGACACAGCCCCCACAGCCTCTACAAGCGGCGCCGCTCCGTCTGAGAGTAAGTCCTGTCATTTGTTTATTGAGTTTGTGTATTTTTTCTTTCTTTCCAACTTGTGTTTTTTCTTGGCGTGCCGTTGGCCGACGCTGCCAGCGTCACGGGAGTTTCCAGGGTTGGGACCCAGCTTCATACCCAATTTACACAGCACTGTGACCCAGGTCGGACCCAGGTCTGCGCCGTTTACACTGAACCTGGGTCAGCTATGAAATCCCGGACTAGGTGACATACAGTAAAAAATGTCCATTTTAGGACTGATAAACTGGCATCCAACTTTCCCTCAATGATTTTAAATAAAAATTAAAAGACATGACAAGTTAGCATTGAAAAATGTTGGTTTGTTTATTTAGTAAAATATTTTTCAAAAAGTTTTACATTCAGTGCTCAAGCGCACATAGCGGTATAAAGGTGCAGCATCACCCATATGCTCTCCCCAGCCCCCTCCCCTGCAGCAGCAGACCGAATCTCCCATGTGCTCCCCCCCTCCCCAAAATAATAATAATAATATAAATGATACTGCATCCAATTATGATTTCTGTGTGCACTGCCCGTATCCTTCCTGGCTGCTGTCTTTTGCCACTGCAGCACACTGTGGAAAGGCGTCCAGCACTTCTGGTATCCTTTCAGCACTACCCGGATGTCCCAACCTGGGTTGGGACCATTTACACCGCCCACGACCCAGGTCCAACCAGTGTTCAACCCTGGTCAGGACCTGGGTAGGAGACCAGTGTTACTGGACCTGGGTTGGCCCCTTTTACACCAAGGCTGACCTGGGTCCGACCTGGGTCCAACCTGGGTTATTCCTTGGTGTAAAGGGGTATAACTCATTAGCATTTCTATCTGGTAAAGCTCTGCACCACCAACCCCCACTAATGTATTGTGGTTTATAAACCCACCCCCGCCCCACTTACAGTAATAAGAGTACAGTAACTTTATTTACAGTAAACAGCACATTTTCGCATTTTTGTCATTTTCCCACAGTGCCTCCGCTTGAAGACATGGAGGCCAATACAGCCGCCCCACCCACCACCTCAAGCGCCGCCGCTCCTTCTGAGAGTAAGTCCTGTCCTTTCTTTATCGTACTGTATTTGTGTTTTTTATTTCTTTCGAACTTGTAACTTTTGTTGGTGTGCCGTTGGCCGCCACTGTCAGCGTCGACCAATGGCAGCCTAGCGCAGTCAGCGTAGTGTCCCTGCTGCAGCCCTGCGTAGTGTCCCTGCTGCAGCCCTGCGTAGTCAGCATAGTGTCCATGTGAGGGGGGGTGGGGGTGGAGCATTGCGCCAATGCCTCTGATGCACAACAAAGGAGGCACTTGCCAGTGGCAGTACTAAATCCTGTACTGTACTGGCAAATGCCTCCATTTGAAACAACCACGATCCAGGGCAGCCGTAAATCTGAAAGTTTTCTTCAAATGTGATGAAGATTCCCATTTTCAAAGCTGCATACTGTAGATGCAAGTTCACCCTCCTTTCTGTAGTGTTAAGTGCAGACAGATACAGTAATGTGATTAAGAGTCACTATACACCTGGACTGCATTGTCTAAAAAGGACATTTACATTTGAATCTTGTATCTGTCAAAGGAAAAATAACACTTAGCCTCCCCACTCCAAGTACACTAACTCATTAGCATTTCTATCTGGTAAAGCTCTGCACCACCAACCCCCACTAATGTATTGTAGTTTATAGGATACTGTATTTGTGAGAAACTGAAATACAGGTTGAGTATCCCGTATCCGAGTATCCGTTATCCGAATTATTCCAAAAACCATACATTCCAGAAAGTGAAAAAAAAATATTTTTTTTGCTAAAAACTCACTGGGGACATTTTTAACAGCACTACTGGTGACATGATATGCAACTGGCACTATATATGTGCAAGAAATGATTGCTTGCCATTCAAATTCAATATCTGAGATAGTACACAAATTTTGTTTCATGTTTTGAAACCTTGTTTTTTGAACAAATAAAATATATTAGTTATTATATTAAAGTTTTACATTCAGTGCTCAAGCGCACATAGCGGTATAAAGGTGCAGCATCACCCATATGCTCTCCCCAGCCCCCTCCCCTGCAGCAGCAGACCGAATCTCCCATGTGCTCCCCCCCCAATTTAATAATAATAATATAAATGATACTGCATCCAATTATGATTTCTGTGTGCACTGCCCGTATCCTTCCTGGCTGCTGTCTTTTGCCACTGCAGCGCACTGTTGAAAGGCATCCAGCACTTCTGGTATCCTTTCAGCACTACCCGGATGTCCCAACCTGGGTTGGCCCATTTTACACCAAGGCTGACCTGGGTCTGACCTGGGTCCAACCTGGGTTATTCCTTGGTGTAAAAGGGGTATAACTCATTAGCATTTCTATCTGGTAAAGCTCTGCACCACCAACCCCCACTAATGTACTGTATTGTAGTTTATAAACCCACCCCCGCCCCATTTACAGTAATAAGAGTACAGTAACTTTATTTACAGTAAACAGCACATTTTCGCATTTTTGTCATTTTCCCACAGTGCCTCCGCTTGAAGACCAGGGCACCCTGACAATGGTGGCCGACACAGCCCCCAAAAGTCATTGGAGAGGCCGGATCAGCCCACCACCTAGTAAGTACAGTACATGTTTTTATTTACTGTACAGTATTTGTTAGTTTGTAAATACAGTAGGGGGACAACTGTGAATTTTTTTTCCCTATTTTTTAAGATTGTGTGCATCTACAGTACAGTATTTCTCTCCATGGGGCCGATTCTGATGTTTTCTCTATAGTAAAGTATACAGTATTATGAATGCAAGTGCTACTAATAGACCCCAGCTCCATTCCATCCCCTCTTACGCATGCGCAGAAACACAAGTGTGTCTGATTACGCTCAACTCTAAACTACAGTAGTCCCTCTGTGTCTCTTTGCATCCATACAGTAAAATACTGTACTGTACTGTACAGTATATCCTCTATGCTACAGACAAGATTGTTCCCTATTGTACAGTGTACTGTATCACCAAGCTCAAATTGTGGTGTCATTTGTTTTACAGACCTGCAATATACGGAAAATGCCCTAGACCAGGAGGATGAAGAGAGTGTAGAGGGCGACACTTGGAGCACTTCATCCCCAGAGCCATAGGAACACCCCTACACTAGCCCTACAGAGAGTGAGGTGGCAGTGGCAGAAGGTCTTCCTCCAGCCTCGACCAGAACTCCACCAGGATGTAAGTACCGTACTCAGGGCCGGCACCATACTGTAAATCTTGGGGCGCAATCCTGTACATTGATCTCTCTGGGGCCCCTTCCCCATCAAGCAGTTAGTAATGGTGTGGATCACGGGGGGGGAGTAATACTGTAGTTTCGATGAAGGGAGGTACAGTAGTGTGGGAGTAATAATGCAGAGCAGGGAGGGAGGCTGTGAATAATAGTGTGGCGGAGGGTGGGAGTAATAGTGTGGAGTAGAGAGGGAGGTAGTAATTGTGAAAAACAAGGTGGGACGGTGGGAGTAATAGTGCGGAGCAGGCAGGGAGGGTACAGTAGGAGTAGTAGTGTGGAGCAGGGAGGGAAGGTGGGAGTAATGGTGTTGAGCATTGAGGGAGTTGTGGAGTCCACCTGTAAAGCCATACAGTATACTGTACCTACTGTACAGTATGCAGTACAAAATTCCCTCAATAGTGCCATTCTGTATACTGTACAGAATGACCCATACTGTATGAAGAATGCCCCCCTTTAGTGCCTACAGTAATTATGCATTCTACCCCCCCCTCCCCCCTATCACCTAATGCACAATGCCCCCTGACTTGTGTAATGCCTTCATTCATCAACACTCACTGCTGCAACTGCTTCTGCTGCATTGAATATTGGCCTACAGTATGGATAGCTGTCCTTAGATTCTGTCTCCAGGAGCAGCTGAAATGGGAGCTGCTCCATCTGTACATTACTGTACACAGAAAGTTGTGCTCCACTATGACAATTCTTATGACTTTATTGGTGTTCATACAGTACTGTACAGTACACTAGTGTACAGTACTGTATGTGCTGCAGTATGAGACACTATTGTTCAGTACTGTACAGTAAAGTATTTGTACTGTACTGTACAGTACTGTACAGTATGTACTGTACAATATGCTGTACTGTATTACTATGGTTTCAGAAAATGATCAAACATTTATTTTTCCACAGTGCATTCCCCTTGTCTACCTTGGCAGTATGACCAAACTCCTCCCCAACCATGTAAGTAGTAGTAGTAGCAGTACGTTTATTTATAAGGCGCCACAAAGTGTCCACAGCGCCGTACATACTGTAGCAAACAAAAAAACAAATTACAAGGTAACGTACTGTACAGGGTGTGTTGAAAAATACAGCATACTGTAAATAGGGGTATACTGTAGCTGGTAGAACTAAAATCAGCATCAGTTCAGAAGTACTGTAGGTGTTAAAATTGTCGAGGAGACTGAAGATGAAGTACAGTACAGTAGATGAAGGGACGAACAGGACAGGAGCACAGGTGAGGTAAAGAGGTAGGGTGAGTACGTGAGGAAGGAGGGCCCTACTCATAAGAGTTAACAGACTAAAACGAGGACGAACGAAAAACAATAGGATACTGTACTGTAAGTACTGTAGGAACAGATGGGAACGGAGGCAGGATAGGAGGATCAAAAGAGGTTAGGAGGAGGGATAGGCTAGTCGAAAAAAGTGGGTTTTGAGGGAGCGCTTGAAGGAGGTAAGGGAATCAGAAAGCCTGATAGGTGGCGGGAGGTTGTTCCAGGAGGCGGAGGTAGAGTGGCGGGAGAGAAAGATGAGCCTAGCAGCAGCGTTAATAATGGATTGGAGTGGTGCAAGGCGTGTTCGAGGTAACCCAGAGAGAAGGATGTTGCAGTAGTCAAGGCGGGAGATGACAAGAGAGTGAATGAGAATTTTGGTCGCATCAGTGGAGAGGAATGGTCTGATGCGTGAGATGTTGCGTAGGTGAAAACGGCAAGACTGGGAGAGAGCACGAATGTGGGGGGTGAAAGAGAGGGAGGAGTCAATGATGACACCGAGGCCATGCGTTTGGTCGGTGGAGGTGATCTCAGTTTCATCAATGCTGATGGAGATAGTGGGAAAAAGGGTATGTTCGGGGGATGGAAGATTAGAAGTTTAGTTTTAAACTAGTAGTAAACTGACAGTGCTTTTTTTTTTTACAGCAACTCCTGCACCATCATTTAGTGAAGAAGAGCAACAAGGTACAGTACAGTTTTGTACTTTTTAATACTGTAACTTACAGTATTTTTAAACCTTTTTTTTAATTAAGGCTTTCACCACTGTCTCTCAACCTTATTCCCCACACGGTGCCTTGTATCCAACCCATCCCCCAGTGCCTAAGTTTAAACCGTGACTTTCAGCAAATCCCTGCCCCTGGGGCTAAGCCTCTGCTTGGCAACATCATGACGTCAGGCCATCTGCCAGTCATGATTCCTCTTGGCCTTTTTGTGCCTTGCTGAATGCAGGAGCTTATACTGTATACAGTACAATACTGCCACCACCCCAGAATAGAGGTACAGTATACAATAACACTGTAATAATGTTTACTGTAAAGTACTCAACTTGTATTACTGTTCTAAAACTGTTCATTTTTTTTTATTTTCACAGATGCCATACGAAGTGAAATTGGGAGACTGATTGGGACAGCAAATCAACTTTTTGATTATCTTTTAAAAAATATATAAATTATTAATTTTGTTTTAAATGTGCAGTACTATTTATTTGTGTTATTATCCATCTTAGTAGTAGACTACTTTTTTTTTTTGGGTTGATCACCCCGCCCATGGAAACGGAGCCACCAGGGCAATCCCTGGCCCGCCAGCCGGCCAACCCCAGCACGCAGCATGTCACTTGCCATCTCCCCGGCAATGGCACAGTGGGGGTTGAGGTGAGCGAGCTGGCTGCCTCACTAATCCACTGTCCCTTTGCAGCATTGGAAATCTGGCAGCGGGTATACTGGGATTTAAGATTGGACTCCATGCAAAGCAGCAGAGATTTGGAGACAGGGAAGTTATAAAACAAGTCCCATTCTACCCACCCCCCCCCCCCCTTAATGGAATTACTGCAGTGAATTACAAGGTGAGCAGGAGCCGGACAGCCAACACAATAATCTCCCCTGGTCTCCTTCACACTGCCGGACAGCCTCTGCACTAATCCCCGCTGGTCTTCCACGCAGCCACACATCCCAGAGCATGGGCTCTGCCGACCTGCAGCAGCGGCAACGCTGCTCTCTCCCCCCGGCTGCTGAAGCTCACGCTCCACTGGAAGCACCCTCCCCCTTCACCTCTCCCATGGTCATCTTCTTCCTCCCGGGTTACATTGGCAGCACAAAGAAGAAGGCTGGCTCTATACCTAGCAGCTACAGTAACTGCGGAACACAACAGACACAGGTACTCCCACTCCCCTGCTCTCTCTCACACTGTGCATCTACAGTATACCCTGCTCTCTCTTACACTGTGCATCTATCCCCTGCTCTCTCTCACACTGTACACCTATCTCCTGCTCTCTCTCCCACTGTCTCCCTATCCCCTGCTCTCTCTCCCACGGTCTCTCATTTATCATTGATCGCATTTACAATGCGATCTGGGCGGAATATTACCTCCAGGATCACATTGTAAAATGCGATCATACAGTATCACCGGGATGTACTGTATCACCGGGATGTACTGTATCACCTGCTGTGCGCAGGGACAGGGCTCCGAAAGGGGGGCTGATACATCGGGCAGCTTCGCATCCCCCATAGAAACCTATAGGGGATGCGGCCGGCGGCGCTGCAGGGGAGGATCGCAGCAGGGATCGGAGATTCCTGCTGCGGTCCACCTTAATACTGTACATTTCAGTGCTACTTAATATTTGTGCATCTATCCCCTGCTCTCTCTCCCACTGTCTCTCTATATTACGAAACATCAATGAAATTCTCCAGACCTCGGTTCTACAGGAGGTCCATTTCAAAATAATTAACAAGGCTTATATATCCCAAAAGAAGAGAAGCTTTTTTGTCCCTCAGGAAACAGGCAAATGTTTGAAGTGTGGTTACCACTCTGCCTCACTGTTTCACAACTTATGGTCCTGTGGTTATGTGGTTATATTAAAACTGTGACCCATGATTATATTCCCACTACCCTCTTTACCACAATATTGGTAGGAACGGGGACATATGAGGATCACACTGTGACAAACTGCTTTTTTCCTGCCGAAGGCAATACCAGCCTTTTTAACTATCCATATATTTTCTATGCGCATTATTTTTAAATATTGATATTCAAGGAAAAGGCACATTACCATTTTAGAGCATACCTATTAAAGTTAAAAATATTTTAAATACAGTTTCTTGTATACATAGATCTATGATTTAAGGGTGCCCCCACCTAGAGTTTCTTTTTTCTCTTTTTCCTCTCTTGGAAACCCATATAAAGACATTAGGGTATAAGATATTTTTTGGAGAGAGACCTGAAGTTCAAGGTACAACTCCACCCAATCCCGATTATGTTCTTGAACTTTGAGGCTTGGAATGTAGGAGACACAAATGGCCTCCTAATCCCATTCTTAACCCTACTATTCACTGTGGCCAAGAAGGCCATCCTAAAGGCCTGGACCAGCAAACACATGCCCTCCCTGACAGACGTAGAGGAACTACTCAATACTTATATGGCCTTCGACAGATATAACTCGATCCATGCTACCCAGTCAATTTCACGCAGCTTCACGATAAAATGGGAACCCTACATTAGGACAAAAACAACGGAGATGCAGGACAAACTTCTGCATGCCCTTGATATCTCGACACCAACTATATGAAAACCCCATCCCCCCACTACAAGGGCCTAGCCTCTGACGGGAATCTAATCCCAAGAAATGGTGTATCTATCTCTTTGTTCTTTATAGTCCCTGGTTTCCAGGATTAGGAAGCGAATATGTATAATTAAGAAATGCTATGTTTTCATTACCTGTTGAAGATTGTAACTCTCTTCTCTTTTTGCCAAGCTTAAACCCCTATACCATGCTCCCTCATTCTCATCCTACCCCCCTTCCTTCCCCACCTATACCTCCCCCCCCCCCCCCAAGAAATCACTTTGAACGTTTGAATACTGTTAGACCACAGTTCATCTGTACGCCAACAAACAATTGCACTAATTCTTTGTCCTGTATGATAATTTTCTAACTTTATTGTGTATGTCCTTTATTTCATATGTTTGTTTGTTTATTTGTATTTTAAAACCCAATAAAAATACTTAAAAAAAAAAAAAGAGTATAAGGACACTTTGGAATAATAATGTAAGTTACTGTAATATCATTTAATCGTATAGAATTACATTCATAATGATATAATAATAAAAAAATCATACTAAATGGGTCAGTGTGTGGGGGATGTGGGGAGCGGTGACTGCAAACCCAAGGCATCATGAAAAACTCAAGTGTCCTGAGTAGACGTCGGTCTCCACAGCCTAGACACAGTGTCCCCATTAATTTACTACAATATATAAATATAGAAAATTGGGGACACTGAGTCTAGGCAGTGGAGACCGACGTCTGCCCAGGACACTTGAGTTCTTTCATGATGCCTTGGGTTTGCAGTCGCCGCTCCCCACATCCCCCACACACTGACCCATTTAGTATGATTTTTTTATTATTATATAATTATGAATGTAATTCTATAAGATTAAATGATATTACAGTAACTTACATTATTATTCCAAAGTGTCCTTCCTCCCACTCCCCACCCCCAGTTGTACAATTAAATGTATCTAAAATATATATATTCTAGAATTCACTGTCAACTGTTTATTGATGTGCCATATATTTTTTTTTATTAATGTAAAATAATTGATTCAAATTGAATATGAAGTCTGATATGTATGTCTCAAATTAATTAATTCTTTAGAATAATGATCCACTATGGATCAAACTTCCTAATATCCTCTCTCCTATGTACAAATCATCTGATATATAAATAAGTGTGAAATGATCCATTGAAGGTCTAAAGGTAAAAGTTAAATCTGAATGTCTAGTAACTTATTCCCAATTAGGGCGTAATTATATAATTATATACTCCTCTCTGCATAAAGGTTTTCCAAAACTAACCGGCAACAAGTTTTTTATGTTTTTTAAATTGCTGCTAAATAAATAAATATATGTTATATGTATTGTATTATGTATTATTTTGACACCGGGCACATGTATAAATAATGTTATAAGGTAATAAAGATAATGAATTGGCAATTAAACAATAATGCAGATGCCTTTAAATATCATGGAGGTGGACGTACAGCAAACTGTCTTGAAAAAGTTCCCGTTGCTAGGGAACGAAACGCGTCAACGTCATATCCACCTGAACGCCAACCCATCTGTGAGGTCACGATCATGGATCGATTATCCCGGCTCTAACTTGAGCCTCCCCTAGCACGCACAGCCGTAGACACCAGCCAGCCGGCTTCACGGCTCAACTGCCGCATCCCACTGGAGTACAAATCAAGGACGCCAGCAAACAACGTGCAGCGTGTCGAGCCACCTGCCATCGGGCTCCCCGCCCCTCCACTTCCAACCATCAAGGAGGATGGGCATATTTCTAAGGAGACTCTGCGCTACCTGACACTTACCACCTGGCGTTACATGCGCTTAACAGGCAATTCGCATTGAGCTCCCACATAACAGCTTACAAAGTGCTTCTGGCTTCTACCTTTTGCTACTTGTCAGCACCGGGGTTCCTTGTGTTCCCGGCTGTGACCGTGGTGGACCAGTGGAGGGCGCTGGGTAGCAGGACGAAGGAGGTCAGAGGTAGCTGGAGCTCATGCACGGAGGAGAGAGGATGAACTGCCGGGGACACAGAGGATTGGCTGAGACCTAGAGCAGAGGCGCGGGGTCTAAGCCGACAGTGGTATTCACCAGGGACCCCCGCAAGGGGATATGGACTTCGCTGCAACTGCCGACCAGGTCGCGGCCCTCTGCCCAGGTTCCCCTGTGGCTTTGGCAGGGTTTGAAATACAAGAGTCTTTAGAGGGGTACTTAAACCATCGATGGTGATCGATGGCACTGAATGCTATACAGCAACACGGAGGGTACTTGAGAATAGTAAGATGCGGCCTGGAAGCCGGGGATGACACAAAGGTATCACAGGGAGACGCTGGAGACAATGAGAAACACTGGAGCGGCTAGGGAGCCGATACTTGAGATCACTGGGGATCGCTGGAGCGGCTAGGGAGCCGATACTGGAGATCACTGGGGATCGCTGGAGCGGCTTGGGAGCCGGTACTGGGGATCACTGGGGATCGCTGAAGCGGCTAGGGAGCCGATACTGGAGATCACTGGGGATCGCTGGAGCGGCTTGGGAGCCGGTACTGGGGATCACTGGGGATCGCTGAAGCGGCCTGAGAGCCGAGGGGAGACGGGCACGGAACCCACGGATAACCGGACACTGAGTAAGTAACCTGGGCTGCACGAGAAGACAGGATCACACGGCAGATGGAAACACGTGGAGACTTCTGGCAGGAGTGGAATGACCAGGACGCTGAGAGTAACACAGGTGACAGCGGACTCAGGAAACCGGACCTCTGGAGCACGTGGGGAGTCTTGACAGGAGCTTAACGCTGGAGAACTCACAGGTAAACTGACGAGTTGTTCAAGACAAGGAGGAGACTGTGAGCTGGGCTTTTATCCTCCAGGTGATTGCTTGATTGTCTGCAGCTTGCAGCAGCAGACAGAACCAGGAAGTATGCCTTGAGTTACCTGGGATCATGTGACTGGTGCTGAACTCAGGGAGCTTCACAGGAGTTCTAATCACTGAAAATGCAGAGCAGCTGCAACAGCAGCAGCTAGGAAACAAACAGGCATAGAAACCTCAGGAAATAAATGTGAAATAAGTCAGGTTCATGACAGTACCTCCCCCTTTAGGGGTGGACTCCGAACACCCCAATGAACTTGGCAGGGACGGGAGGATCGGGCCCTTGAGGCTAGGACTCCACTATAGCTTAAGTTGCTTCTAGTAAGATAGCCAGGGGCTTTTGGATAGCAACTTGTAGAATTCAATTTATTTTTTTCCTGAGGCAAAACATGGTTTTCATCTTCGGAACAGGTGGACCATCCATCATTGACAAAAACTGATTTTACTGGAATATCTTCCTGGAGAAAAACATCGTCGGGAGGGATAGAACCTCCCGGGAAGGGAGTTTCATCATGAACTGGGTCATAATCGGAATCTGAGTCCAATTCTAATGGACGTATATGATCCTTTCTCTTGGAAGTATCAGTTAGAAAGTCCTGTAAATAATGTAAAGCAGAAGAACCAATACAGATTGCAGACTCTGAATGATCAGTATACTTCTCTTTAGGGACAGAAGTGATGTTAGCTGGTACATCCATGGGACTAGAATTTCTTAAAGGACCTGCAGAAGGACAGAGTGAAATTACACCCATCTTTAAGTCAAGGGACCGGGGTTTAGAAATATCTTTATTTCTGGAGATATGTTGACTCTTAATATATGGATCCTGGAGAGCCTGGTCTTGTTCAAGTTTAGATACTCCAGAAAATTGAGAACGCTGATATTCACTGGGATAGGCAGACTCCGGGCTGGAACCGGAACGGACTGAATCCGGACATTCAGATGGTCCATCTTGGACCTGGACTACACAGGGTGTAGACATAATGGCACAGGAAGAAGGCTGACCTGGAGTAAATGGCTTGGGTGCCATTTCTGGAACTGGAGAAACAGATACAGATGTTTTTTTAGAAGTATTATGCATAAGAGCACTGCGGCATTGAGGCTTGTCACCCTTCCTGGATGTACAGAGGTTACAGTCTCTAATAAGGTGACTAGCACTACCACAATAGAAGCATAGGTGGAGCTGTCTGCGACGCTGGCGTTCAGCTTCCGAGCATTTGGAATGCGAGAATCTAATGACTTTGTCTTCACACTGCATGGAAGAGCATGGATTATTTCTAAGGGAGTTTATAACAGGAGACTGTTTCCTTGCAGTGGGTCGAGCAGAACTTCTTGCAGTAACTTGTGTACTCTGGAGGATTTCTGGTATTAGCAGAATAATAGTGGACAGAAGACTTTGCAGCTGTTCCAACAATCTATGAAAAACACTCAGAGGCTCAGAATCCCTTTGGCAAGGGAACTGGGAAATCCGTGGACAATTCATGGGTGACAGGGGACAGGAAACTGGAACAACCGGAGTTGAATTGGAACATGGACTAGAAGTACGCAGGAATTGCTGGAGATCGTCCAAACAGGAAGTGACAGCAGGTGATGCAAAAAATTTTTGGGCAGTCGACGCAGGAGGTGTCAACGACTGCTGTATAGTGTCCAATCGAGTGGATACTCCCTGGAGACTCTTCGTTATCCACTGCTGAGTGGCTTCTTGGATTTTCATACGGGCGAAGACATCTGGAAGAGCCGCTGGTCCCACACTTGGGTCGTGAGCCGAGTCCATCGGTCTTGAACAATCTGTCAGCACCGGGGTTCCTTGTGTTCCCGGCTGTGACCGTGGTGGACCAGTGGAGGGCGCTGGGTAGCAGGACGAAGGAGGTCAGAGGTAGCTGGAGCTCATGCACGGAGGAGAGAGGATGAACTGCCGGGGACACAGAGGATTGGCTGAGACCTAGAGCAGAGGCGCGGGGTCTAAGCCGACAGTGGTATTCACCAGGGACCCCCGCAAGGGGATATGGACTTCGCTGCAACTGCCGACCAGGTCGCGGCCCTCTGCCCAGGTTCCCCTGTGGCTTTGGCAGGGTTTGAAATACAAGAGTCTTTAGAGGGGTACTTAAACCATCGATGGTGATCGATGGCACTGAATGCTATACAGCAACACGGAGGGTACTTGAGAATAGTGAGATGCGGCCTGGAAGCCGGGGATGACACAAAGGTATCACAGGGAGACGCTGGAGACAATGAGAAACACTGGAGCGGCTAGGGAGCCGATACTTGAGATCACTGGGGATCGCTGGAGCGGCTAGGGAGCCGATACTGGAGATCACTGGGGATCGCTGGAGCGGCTTGGGAGCCGGTACTGGGGATCACTGGGGATCGCTGAAGCGGCTAGGGAGCCGATACTGGAGATCACTGGGGATCGCTGGAGCGGCTTGGGAGCCGGTACTGGGGATCACTGGGGATCGCTGAAGCGGCCTGAGAGCCGAGGGGAGACGGGCACGGAACCCACGGATAACCGGACACTGAGTAAGTAACCTGGGCTGCACGAGAAGACAGGATCACACGGCAGATGGAAACACGTGGAGACTTCTGGCAGGAGTGGAATGACCAGGACGCTGAGAGTAACACAGGTGACAGCGGACTCAGGAAACCGGACCTCTGGAGCACGTGGGGAGTCTTGACAGGAGCTTAACGCTGGAGAACTCACAGGTAAACTGACGAGTTGTTCAAGACAAGGAGGAGACTGTGAGCTGGGCTTTTATCCTCCAGGTGATTGCTTGATTGTCTGCAGCTTGCAGCAGCAGACAGAACCAGGAAGTATGCCTTGAGTTACCTGGGATCATGTGACTGGTGCTGAACTCAGGGAGCTTCACAGGAGTTCTAATCACTGAAAATGCAGAGCAGCTGCAACAGCAGCAGCTAGGAAACAAACAGGCATAGAAACCTCAGGAAATAAATGTGAAATAAGTCAGGTTCATGACACTACTCCTTTAACCCATTCATCCCCTGCTACTAACAGTCTGGCTGATGCTAACCGCTTATTGACATTGACTGTGCTCCTGAAACCACGCTTTACCATCTAATACGTGACCCATTTGGTGTTGGCTATTCTAGCTAATTTTACTCCAGGGCCTCATCTGTATATGAGAAGCCCATTTTTCGATTTATGGTATCTGCCTTTTATCTGTTTATTTATATATTTTTATGTGTATGTGAACCTTTATAATATGCTTTTTTCTTATATAAAATTTAATTATACCATTTAAAACGTGCCAAGGTGTCCTTTTGTTCAGTGGGGTTCGCAGGTGATCCAGATCTGGAAGCGCAAGTGCAAAATCAACTCTTTCTGGGAACTCTGGAAAAAGCAAAACAAAAATTATTGATGTAAACAAATTAGAAACACAAACTTTACATTGACAGTATACTCACAGGACTCCCCCCAGGGCTCTGCGATTGTCAAAAGGAACAAGTATGTACTATGATCGATATAATCTATTGATGCCTTTTTCCTCCTCTTTATCCCAAGCCACAATTTGCCCTGGTTTGGCTCCTGGGCACTGAAGGGTGAGGCTTTGGCCTGCTGGAATTTGCACCATTTCAGTTGATTATCTTTAAATAATTCCACATTTTCTTCATACGTTTCCCGACACTACTATTCATCCATTTGGAGATCTTATCTAGGTAGGATGGTGTTTTTCTGCATGGTAATGTGCAGCGCCTGATCTGGATCTCTGGCTTGCGGTTAGTATGATATTGCTGAAATCTTGCTGGGACAGCGCCTGAGCCACATGGAGTCTCTTTTTGTTGTCTTAAGAAGATACCTTGGGAACAATAAACACACCCAACAGGAGGAGTAAACACACCCGCCAGATAGAAATTTGTCAACAGGACGGAACTCGCCATGCTTTGCACGGTGCCTCTCTACGCTTGGCACACTATTTTTTTATTTTTTTCATTTCTTTTTTTTTATTGAAGCACTTTGCATAAAATTCATTATAATTAATTTATAGTCACTGTACAAATTACAAACACAGGGAAAAAAATAAACTATTGAGTGTCACTGCATGGCATGGGGGGGAAGTTCCGGTTGTATATTTCCAATCAATATCCCCAAAGTTTGGTAGTTGACCCCATTGTCTAATCCCGTAGATGAAGCCAAAGAGCAGTGCCAAGAGACAATTATATTGCGGGGAGTAATTGAGCGTGTCTTCGGTGTACTTAAAAGCCAGTTTTGAAGTTTAGACTTCGGTAATACTCTTTTGTACTGCCCAGCAAAGGTTTGCAGCATAATAAATGCGTGTTGTACCCTACACAATATTTGTGTTTCAAACCGTTTGCCGGTGAGACTTCAGCGCAGTGTTTTACGTGCCGGGAACCATTCTTCTGCTCCAACTGTGTGTATGGATGAAGGTGATGATGAAGCGAGAAGTCAGCTAATTTGGACGTACTTTTCATAATGTGAGTATACCCTATCCCCCCTCACTGGTGTATGAGCCCCATAAGTCTGAGATGTTGCCATGGTAATGGTGTATTGTGACATCAAAACAACAGAAGAGACAATACCAGTGTTAGGGCATCTTGGATGTCAATGTTATAGGCATAGAAAAACTGCTTATCCCATGTGCCACAAATGTAGTGCCCGGAGTCTTTCGTTTGTGCCCTAAATAGTACAAGGTCATACACTTGGATGCTGAACCTCTTCAGGGCACCAGTGTTACTCGGCATGTTGTTGCTGTCCACTTGGGTTCCACCTTTGTCTTTTGTGAACACCCGGCTGAGCTCACCACCCAAATTCTTCTGGTAGTACCACACTACAGACTTGATCTCTTCTGGCTTGCAGTGGCATTCTAGCACAATGGTCATGTCCGTCAGGTATGCTGCTGTGTCAAACACTAGGAATGCTGGGCAGTTCACGGTCCTGAACATCTCCTTTTCCTCCAAGAGTTCCACTCCAGAAGTCGGTCTGATGTAAATCAGGAAAGCCGCAGCTATAAATAGTAAAAGGTGATGACTTCTCGGAGCCATCACCATGAAAGTCATTGTAAACAATGTTACTCAATCAACAATGAAGTATCCAACTTCTCTCTTTTAGTCACATGTGACAAATGAGTCAGCACAGGAGTCACCACTGGTATAGTCTCTCCTGTTATTGTGATGTCCCAGTACACTGTGACATCACAATTGCAGTACACTGTCACTGTGACATTTTATTACAAAAGAATCATGGACTAATACATGATTATTGTTGTTGATGATGATACTAATAATATGTACTCACCAGTCACTAGTGTGGGACTAGAACAGGAACACTTTCTCCCCAGTGTCATTAACACTCAGAACAGTGTACATTGGAAACCATGTAAATCGAAAATCGGTGTTGTTCCCATGTACACATTTGCTCAGAGGTAAAGAAAAACACGGTCACAGAAGAATTTTTCAAACACAGATTGTAACATGACAGGAGCTGATTGGCTGATACTTTCGGTTCTAATTTATTAAGCCTTGGGGAGAGATAAATAAAATGAAGATATAGCACAACCCAACCAGCTCCAAACTGACATTTTTCAAACACAGCCTGTGACATGGTAGTTAGGAGCTGATTGGCTGATACTTTATCTTAGTCCCCTTTATCGCTCTCTAAAGCTTTTATCCCTCCCCACTTTCTCTACAAGTTCTGATTTATATCCCCGATAGTCACCCGTGAGAGAGTTTAAAATTGGTGCTCATACCATATATATTGCTGTTTTCTTCTGTATAGAGTGTTTGTGGGGAAATAGCTTTCTTCTCAGGACTCAGTACAATTTCATAATCTCCCATATCCAGAATGCTTGGGACCAGAAGTCATTTTTCTGTGGTTTGATATATCTTCATACCAAAATGAGATATCTTGGGGATGGGTTGCAAATTCATACGCAGCTGTAAAGGCTCCACAGGCTTGCTTGCAACGGACATTAACCATAGGGTTGCCAAAGTGCTGCCGGTGTGTCTACAGAGCAGACATGCCATCAGTAGGGGGTGTATGTACAGATCCCCACCGCAGTGTCATTAGCAGGTTTCCGCTGCGTGCCAAAATCAGTTAGGAATGCAGCCGCGTTCACCTCAGAGTTTGGTCCTGTATGTTACCATTGCTCATACGGGCCCTTATTCTAGTTCACACTTAGAGGCAAATTCCTTCTTAGATGGACAAAACCATGTGCACTGCTGGTGGGGCAGATGAAACATGTGCAGAGAGAATTAGATTTGGGTGAGTTATTTTGTTTCTGTGCAGGGTAAATACGAACTGCTTTATTTTTACATGGCACTATAGATCTTGCTTTGAAGTAAAACCCCACACAAATCAAACTCTCTCTGCACAAGTAACATCTGCCCCACCTGCAGTGCACATGGTTTTGTCCATCTAAGAAGGATTTTGTCAGAAAGAGTGAACTAAAATAGCCCCCACAGTGTGTTCCCTTCTCTACTTCACTTCTCACTGTATTATAAGAGTGAATGTTCCCATTGTATTTCTGTGCTACTAATTTTCTGATCATTAATTACTGTTCGGTTCCGTTCTCATAATCTTTGCCATCAGTGTGCAGGGCAGGCGACAGGGGGGGTCAAGGGGGACAAGTGTGAAGGGCCCCAGCAATCTCAAGGGCCCCAGAGCTTCCATGCCCCATCACGGCCGCTGGCCTGTCAGTGACCCTTGCGGCCAGGCCGTCTACTGTGCACCATCTGTGTGTGGATGAGTCTGACTGACACTGTGTGCCACTGCTGTCTACAGTGTGTGCGCCCTGCCGTTCGGTGCTCAGAGTCATCTACTCTGTGTGTGCACATGGCCTGTGGCCGCAGGTGCACAGCCATACCCGCCGCTGGCACTGTAGCCTCAGTCTCTGGCTCCTGTACTTTATAGCACATGCGTGGGTCGTCTGTTCCGTGCCTGCTTGTAGTGCTCGGCGTTCTTTTGTGAAAGTGACAGGCCAGCAGAAGGCAGCAGCCAGGAGCCAGGCCCACAGGACTGAGATTGAGAGAAGTCTGCACCTGAAAGCAGGATCTGGAGCAGCGAAAGGTTAAATGAGGCTCGTACAGAACAGGGTTGTGTGGATATGGGATTAGGTGGGGGCCCCAGAAATATAATTGTACAGGGCTCCAAGATTTCTGTTGCCAGCCCTGTCTATCGATGCCCTTTTGCTATTCTTTATCCCAAGCCACAATTTGCCCTGGTTTGGCTCCTGGGCGCTGAAGGGTGAGGATGTGGCCTGCTGGCATTTGCAACATTTGCATTTTGTTCCAAGCTTTCCGGTCATCCATTTAGAGAACTTTCGGAATTTGGATGGCGTTTCCTGCAGGGTGATGTGCAGCGCCGGATCTCGATCTCTGGCTTGCGATTAGTAAGATATCACTGAAATCTTGCTGGGACAGCGCCTGAGCCACATGGAGTCTCTTTTTGTTGTCTTAAGCAGATACCTTGGGAACAGTAAACACAAAGGGGTTTGTTTGCAAGGAGCAAACTGTGCCTTTTTGGGCGCACTCTTTTATATGTTAATTATATGACATGATTATTAACTTAAAACATAACTTTTAATGGACTCTTCATATAAAAAATAGGGAGCATTTTTCAATACTTGTTTGATTAATGATCAATCAGTTACACATTATGGCCCTTATTCTGATTGACGCGGACTTTACCGCATACTTTCGGATCGCGTGTTTACGGCGTCTGCGCATGCGTGGAGAACGCAACGCGCATGTGCCACGCCTTGACTCGGTACCAGTTCGGCCAGATCCCGTCCAGAACTGTTCACCGCTCTCATTCGGGAAATAGGGGCGTATTATGGGCGTCATGCGGAATGACACATGGGCGTAGTTTCAAAGTGGGCAAAACGGGGCGGAAACATGGGCGGACACGGGGGAGTACACTTATGTTGGGGGGCGTACATTCGGAAACCACTCCGAATGCACGCGATCAAAAAGGGCAGAAATGTGCGGTGTCCACAAGTGTACTATTGCTTTGCGGACACCACTCGTTCATGCGCTAGGCGAACGTACGCCTAATGACTACAACCATTAACACCTGAACCCAATAGAATCTACTCCTTTACTCATTACTCACTAATAGGACGCTTGTCAGTGCTTTAATTGAAACCATTGCTGCTTCAAGGAAACCTTACTAGTCCCCCACATATGCTGTACTTGTCAGACACTTTCAAACTGCTAACAATGGACATGACAGAATATTAATCCTAGCAATACACATGTGTATTTGACATGTACTCATGAAACCACACATTTTGGGTAAAGTAAACACATTTATTTATATTCATGTCACAGTCAATGCCAGTGTGATGCAATGACCATAAAATAATACATACAAACAATAAACAACATGGCAGGAATGCCGCAAAATAAATAATAATACAAAACAAATATAATTGCACACAGATGGACTCCAGCACCTCCTATGTGCCACTGCACATGCAGCCAGTGGGAAATGAGGAGGCTGCTGGCCCTTCTACAGCAGGGCAAGCTGCACCTGACCATTCAACAGCAGGGCACCCTACACCTGGCCCTTCTGCAGCAGGCCAACCTGCAGCTGGCTCATATGCACCATCAGCAGAATCATTTGGAACACAACCGGGGACTTCACAAGATAGTACCATGGCCATCACTTCAAGTACAGCTGACAGTAATGGCAGGCAAAAGAGGGCAACAGGGGAACCACAAAGGACATATGAAGCAAGGGCTCAGCTGGTTACCCTCAGCACGTGATTGGACACAAGAAGCTGACACACACAGCACAATGGAAGATTTGGGAACACATAACGGCGGAGATTAATGCAGCCACAAGTTCATTTCCGACCACGTTTGGCCTTGGTAGGCTCCTTGGCCTGTGCAGCAGCTCTTCGGGGACGGCCAGATGCTGGGGCAGGTGGAGCAGATGATGTGGAGGGGTTGGCTGGTCTACCCCTCCTGCCAGCAGGGAGTGTTGCCGCTGGTAATGCACCAGAAACGGATGCCATTAGGACCCTGTTGCTGGTAACCAGCTCCACCATAAGCTCATTATGGTGGAGGAGGAGATCATTTTGGCGGGTGGCTTGCTCGGCCAGCACCTGAGCACTTGCAGCCATGGCCTGCATGCTCGCAGCCATGGACTGCTGGGTGCTGACCAAGCTCGCCAGGATCTCCTCGGTCCTACGCACCCGTTCTGATGCCAAGTCTCCCTGCTGGTTGATGTCCCCAAGCACCTCGGCCAAGGCGGCCAAATCGGCTTGGGCCGATGCCTGCTGCTGCACAGGCCTACCTCTGGGGCCAGGTGGCACGGACTCCTCCACCTCCTGAACAGAGTCGTCACCAAGCGGTGGGGTGTCTGTGGGAAAAGATAAACACAATTAGGAGACATTCTACGATAATTACTTGCACAAGTTTATGGCATGACCAATATTTACCTTCCAGAAAAGACGCAAACACTTCAGCTGGGGCCTCGCTATCCATCGTGCTCACCCCCCTGATCTCCTCAACTGATATACAGCTCTCGGCCATCACCTCCAGGGGGGTGAGCTCTAGCCCTGATGGCATGGGGCCGGCCCCAGATGTCTGGCTGTGGTCCCACCGCTTGGTCATCTTCCTCTTCAGGTTGGTTTTGAAGTCCTGCCACCTGCAATGTAAGTTGACATATTAATACATGTCACTCCCAATGTTAGCTGTTGCAGCCATTGCTCTGTGCTACATATTACAACATGTGATTAATGTCCCATATATAATATTACATGCAACTATGATATCAACCGTTACAATACACATTCACAATCACCCTACTCTAACTCTCAACGAAATAACATGGCAATAATGTATGTGTATCGTAACAACCTCACGGCCCATTTGCTAAATGCATCTAAGCATCAATTCAATCATTACTTGGCTATTACTGGCCACATGTATCACAAAACAACTTGCCTCTTCTTCACATGGTCCGTCTCACGAACTTGTGGCGCTACTTCATTAATCTCTGCCGTTATCTGTTCCCAAATCTTCCATCTGCGTGTGTGTGTCAGCTTCTCGGATGGACACTCTATCCAATCACGTGCTCGGGGAACCAGGATGGCCAGCTCCTGTGCTTCATATGCCTTATTTTTTTTGGGTGGTTCCGCTGTTGCACTGGCTCGCCCCTTGCCACGTCCCTGGCCACGCCCCCTGGCACCAGTCGCTGCACTTGAAGTGCTGGCCATGGTACTACCTTGTGAAGTCCCCTGTTGTGTTCCAAACAATTCTGCTGATGGTGGATATGAGCCAGCTGCAGGTTGGCCTGCTGCAGAAGGGCCCGGTGTAGGTTGCCCTGCTGTAGAATGGTCAGGTGCAGGTTCCCCTGCTGTAGAAGGGGCAGCAGCCTCCTCATTACCCACTGGCCGCATGTGCAGTGGCACATAGGTGGTGCTGGAGTCCATCTGGTCAAATAGTTGCTGCAGCACTGGGTCCACCTCTGGTTGGGATCCAGACATGTTAGCAACAACATTGTCACCTTCTAATACACCTTTATATACTGTTTGTGTAATCTGTTTGGCGGACATCAGCGGCAGCTGCGTTCCGTGCGTGAGCGTACGTCGCTGTTTTTTCGCGCCGCATACGGTGGCGGAAATTCCATTGTGTAAAACCTGGCGAAAGTTCTACATGAAATACTGGTCACCAATGCTAACATTGCATAGAATCTTCTGATACACCTGTGACTATTGCACAATACACATGCTATTTGCTAGCATGACATGACATTTCATTCATGACTACTGTGGTATTGTGGCGTTTTAGTGCAAGCTAAAAGTAGCCCAATCCCTTAGAGAATCCAGCCCACAAGTCATGCAATACTCATCTCTACTGTTATAGACCACACATGTGAGAGCCCTATAAATAGTGACTTCCTGCTAGAATCATTTGTCTCCAGATCTGGACTTGTCAGGGTCTAAGGTAAGCTCTTCCATGCTCCTTGTAGATATGATATCCATTAACAATGTAAGTGTATGCATGTATGCACCATTGCCTCACTGACTACAGATTGTTGGGCCAGCAAAGTGCGTGTATCATTATTGCAACATGTCACATGTTCACTATTTCACTCACAGGTATTAAACATGTGTGGGTTCATCTATTGCAGGACAACATGTCCCAGCAATAGATGAAATGTCTCATAGTACATGATGTCGGCAAAAAATGCTGACACCTTTATATGTGTGTTTTGGACGGTGTGTATTGAGTTCATATTATTGTGTCATCATTAGAGAGTCAAATGGATCTGCGGGATTTCACGGGGCGGCCATCTATTGTACGTATTGAAGGCTACAAATCTATTTGTAGTGGGATATGGCCATTATGTGCATAGGTGCATCAGTATTTATGTTCATTTCTTTATAGGTTGCAGAAGCTATTATGCGCTACATGGAGAGGAGGCTAAGGGCACTTGCGGCTCTCCCCACTCGTCGCCCAAGGAGGCCAGGACGTGCTAGAATCTATCGCACACGGGTGACTCTGTTTGCTATGCCCGATGATGAGGTACTTACTAGGTACCGGTTACCGCCACATGTAATTCTGGATCTGCTCACCTTAATTCAGAGCGATCTGGACCCTCTACACGCGATCACGACAGCAATTCCGCCTCACACACAGCTGCTGGCGGTGTTGCATTTCTGCGCCTCAGGATCATTCCAACAAGTAGTGGCAGTACTTGCTGGAATATCTCAGCCGGCCTTCTGCCGAATCCTGAGGCGTGTGACGTCGGCCATGTTCAGGCGCAAGGGGCACTTCATGGCCATGACATTTGCCACCGAGACCCTGCGCAGAAGCCAGCAGGCCTTCCATCAAATTGCTGGCTTCCCTAATGTGATAGGGGCTGTGGATGGCACCCATGTACCATTTGTGCCTCCATCTCGAAGTGAGAAGATATATAGGAACCGCAAATTGTTCCACTCACTGAACGTGATGGTGGTATGTGGCCCATCCATGGAGATTCTCGCCTTCAACTCGAAGTTTCCCGGAAGTGCCCATGACTCTCATGTCATCCGACAAACCGGGATATGGCAAAGACTCCAAGAGCTGGAAGGCCGTGATGCGTGGGTTCTGGGTGACTCCGGTTACCCATGTACGCCCTGGCTACTTACGCCGTACAGCTACCCAGCACCGGGCCCACAGGAGGCATTCAATCGGGCGCATGTTGCCACCAGGCAAGTGGTGGAGCGCTCAATTGGCCTTTTAAAAGGTCGATTTAGAGTGCTCCACCGCACTGGTGGTGACTTACAATATGCGCCTGAAATGGTGTCGAGGATCGTGGGCCTGTGTATATTTTTCCACAACATTGCTGTGCGGCGTGAGATACCCTTTGATGAGTGGGAGGTACCATCTGAGCCGCAAGATCCGCCCATGCGCCCATCCCGCGCCCCTGAATGCCGGAGGGGATACCAGCTGCGGGACTCTGTGGCGCAAAGATACTTCAGGTACATGTTATCGAGTTGACAGAACACACCAATTATTGTACAAATCACCCCTTCAAATAAGTACAGTGTGTTAGTTGTCAGTGTTACAACACGAAAATTAGCCAGCCTGCCCTCCTAATGGCAAAGAAATAGGAGATATTTATCATATGTGCTTAGTTTTGGGGGAAGTTAAATATTGGTGCTAATTATTATACCTTGTTAAAGGGATCTTATGTGTTTGTTATATCTTCATTATTGTAGTTGATACTATCCCTGATGACTGGTGAGTACATTGATTTATTCTGTAATGTGTTTGGGATTTTTTCATGTGTTGATGTCTGATTTGTTTGCAGATATATATATATATATATATATATATCTATATATATGATATTAGAATTTATTCACATGTTTCAACATTTCAAGGAGCAGGCAGCCAGGCAGCCAGGCAGGCAGGCAGGCAGGCAGGCAGGCAGGGCTGTTGTATAATGCTGGTCTCAGGATACCTGCAAGTGTGTGTATGTGTCTTTTACACATAAATGTACGCATACACATAGATGCATAGAGTAAATAATGCTAAGTACAGCTATGCGTTGCTAAGCTATAGCACGCGTTGCTTGGCGGAGCGAGGCGTCATTGGATTTGCTAAGTGCATACACACTGTGTTTTATATATATCAGATTTGTTCATTGCCATACATCAACACTACTGTTTTGAAGGCAAGCGAATTTGTCACCATTTGTGTTTGCGCAGAGACGCTGTTCATGTAAAGATGAACAATAAAGTTATTAACACAAATAACTGTGATCAACCAATGCCACCACCTGATTGGTTGATAGATGCCATTGTCAACATGGCGGAGACACGAAGGGCAGAACCCTTCACACATGCGGAGCTGAGGGTTCTTGTCTCCGTCATGGAGACAAGGCTGGGCCGTGCAGGGCCCTTTATCACAAACCGGCATAAGCGGAGGGCCTATGCTGCGGCAGGGCGCCGAATTTACGCCCGCACTCGGGTGCGGAGGTCCCTCGGGCAGCTGGAGAGGCGGTGGTCGGACCTCCGCAGGCGCCAGCCCCAGCTGCTCCAGCAACTCAGGGGCGAAATTGCTGATTGTGAGTATTTTAGCTATGAAATTTCGCACTTACAACATAGCATATATAAACAATAAAATGTGTCTCATGATAAGTGGGTGTCCATGGGTTTAAAAGTCCATAGACTGTTATGTGTGCTTCTTCCTGGTTAACATGCAGTCATGTGGCTTTTATATGTAATGCCATAGCATTGAGGATTCTGATGCATACAATGTGCCAGATCTAATATGTGTTACACATTGAGAAATGCCTGGGTTGTAATGTGTGAACAAATTACTACCAATCACATAATAATTTAAATGTCACAATTTGGAATCCATTAACAGTAAGGAGCTACTTTCCTGCATCGTTTGCCATCATTATCACCCTTCCATGTATGGCTTGTTATGGATTAATACATGTGCCCCAATGACCCCACATTGACCATGATGTTTTTTTCTACCACACAGCACGAGCCCAAGCACGACAGGCCCGTGAAGAGGCGGAGGCAGCCCTGGGACAGGAGGAGGCCCAAGACCCGGAGGAGGAGGTGGCGGCAAGGGTGGAGGAGGAGGAAGTGGAGGAGGAGGAGATGGTGGTGGAGGAGGAGGAGGTGCGTGAGGAGGTGGTGGAGGAGGATGTGGTTGCGGAGTTGGTTGCGGAGGAGGAGGTGTTGGTGGCGGAGGAGGAGGTGGAGGAGGAGGTGGTGGTGGTGGAGGAGGAGGAGGAGGAGGAGGAGGAGGAGGTGCGTGAGGAGGTGGTGGAGGAGGATGTGGTTGCGGAGTTGGTTGCGGAGGAGGAGGTGTTGGTGGCGGAGGAGGAGGTGGAGGAGGAGGTGGTGGAGGAGGAGGAGGAGGTGGAGGAGGAGTTGGAGGAGGAGGTTGTTGTGGCAGAGGAGCTGGCGGAGGAGGGGGCTGAGGAGGCCACGGTTGCCCCGGAGGAGTCGGATGACGATGGGGAGGAGGCGTGCCAGGCCCCGGAGTACCAGCAGATCGGTATGTTAACATAATGCATCATTCATGAAGTAGTTGTACTGGTATTTGTTATGTAGCACTGGTGATAAAAATTTTGTGTCCCATACTATTCATATAGACCCCAAAGTGGGTAGCTACAGATACAGGTACGGGTTAGATGGGGTGTCCAAGGCATCCCTTTCATCCAGGACACCTCTGAATTACACAGGTTTGTGGGATGGCTTGGAGCTCCATTTTGACTGCCACATAACCGTTGTAGTTAAACAGGATCCTGGAGTAAAGGGATGAGTGGATCATTTGTGGATTAAATTCACCTGCTGCAAGCGTTGATTATGACCCATCAAATAGTGGAATCTATATTGTTGGTGAATGTTATTTATAAACTATAGGATGTATGCTATAAATGGAGTATGGCCCGGCCTACCTTGGAATGGAGTCAGAAGTTGCCAGTGTCCCAGGAGCCTCCGCTACCTAAACACCCCCTGTAGTTCTGATTGTTTTTTTGCCCTCACAGAATTGTAGGTTGGTTTAGACAGAATTATGATTTTGAGGATGTGTACTGTGCATTCCTGACATTTGCATAACTCCCATGCCACGAACCATCACTGAACTTAGACTGAGCAGATTGTGACAAGTTCTTATTGACGGAGGCCATGACCTGCTTGTCATTGGTTAGTCATGGGTGGGTTGTGACTGAGAAGAAACAATATGACTGTTATGTCTTCTGCAGAGTAAAGGGTATAGGCCAAAAAAGACAGTATGTAGTCAATAAGTTAGCATGTATGTATATATGTATGTGTCATATCTATTTATCTATGTGTGTCTCTATCTCTCTACATCATGGGTCCTCAAACTGCGGCCCTCCAGATGTTGTGAAACTACAAATCCAGGCATGCCTTGCCACAGTTTTAACACTTCCTTATAGCAAAACTGTGGCAATGCATGCTGGGATTTGTAGTTTCACAACATCTGGAGGGCCGCAGTTTGAGGACTCATGCTCTACATAGATATATATATATAAATATATACACACATGTCACCTAGCATTTGTGCAATTTATGTCGCAGTATGTGAAATGTATGCAAGAATAACATGACTAATTTTTGCCCCTTTGACATGCCCACAGATGACACCACACCGGCAGATGAGGGGGTGCGTGGGGCCCTCCTGCGAGTGGAGCACCATCTGCGGCTCCTTCAAGCAGACCTGCAGGACCTCAAAGACCTGCTTATTTAATTTATAATTTTATATTTTTTTATTTCTGTTAATTGTCTGTTTAAATAAATTCTTTATGCAAGTTTACAGTTGTTGGTTTTATTTGCACTTTAAATAGTATATGTGTAGATTGGTTATAATCTTTTACACAGGGTGTAATACAAACCATTGCACTTACATTGCTGTAAGGGTTAATGTGTGCAATGCATGTGTTAGGCATGCTTGTAAGGATATATTGGAATCTAATTGATTCCAATTCCAAATAAGCAGTTTTTTATGAGGATAGGTAATTGAATAAGTGGGTCATGTGATGTATAGCAGAAGATACTTCATAGTGGGTTGTTTGGCGTAAATACTCCGCTTACGTGCGGTAGCACCGCTTGGCTCCCGTTCGGATGCGGTATTCCCGAGCATACTCTGTAATACTCTGTAATACTGTGCCGAATCTGAGTGTTTCTCCCGCACACGCATGCTTTGTATGTCGTCCGTAAACACGCCCTGTTCTTAAAGAGTGAGTCCGTCCGAATGCGGAGGACACGTGGGCGTTTCTACGGACGATGGCCGCACGCGGCAAAACACCGTGGCGTGCGGACCGCACCGTAAGAATGCGGGAATATCCGCACCGATCAGAATAAGGGCCCTTATCTTGACTGTCAATCAATTAAACATTATATCTTGATTGCCTTGGCATATCACAATAATCATTTTTAAGGTTTTACACTTTTTTAAAAACAATCACACGAACATAATATTTTGAGTGCCTTAGCATATCACATTCAATAAACAGGAGGAGTAAACACACCCAACAGGTAGAAATTTGTCAACAGGACGGAACTCTGGAAAAAAACAATAATTATTGATGTAAACAAATTAGAAACAGAAACTTTACATTTACAGTATACTCACAGGACTCCCCCTGGGCAGTGTGGCAGCAGTCTCTGCAGTTACAATGGCCCACGTCGAAAGTAGTAGCAGCAACACCTGACGCAGGAATAACATTCCTATAATGAGGAAGCTGATGCCCCATTAGGTAGCAGAGGCTAGTGAATGGTAGGGCATGTAATACCGTCTGTTGGCATATGTCATGTCGACATGGACACAGAAACGTACCACCGCATCCCCTCGCATGTCTCGCTATGCTTGCCATGCTTCGGGCGCGGTGGCATGCTACGCTCGGCACACTATTTTATTCTCCCACCACACCCTAGTGTATGGTAGGGCATGAAAAAAATGCTTGTCAGCACATGTCGTGACATGGACACCGAAACATAGCAGCGTGTCCCCTCGCATGGCTCACTGCACTCGCCATGCTTTGCACGGTGCCTCTCTACGCTTGGCACACTATTTTTTTTTTTTTCATTTCTTATTTTTTTATTGAAGCACTTTGCATAAAATTAATTAAAATTAATTTATACTCACTGTACAAATTACAAACACAGGGAAAAAAATAAACTATCGAGTGTCACTGCATGGCAGGGGGGGGGGGGGGAGTTCCGGTTGTATATTTCCAATCAATATCCCCAAATTTTGGTAGTTGACCCCATTGTCTAATCCCGTAGATGAAGCCAAAGAGCAGTGCCAAGAGACACATATTACATTGCGGGGAGTAATCAGTATTACGTAAAAGCCAGTTTTGAAGTTTAGACTTCGGTGATGCTCTTTTGTACTGCCCAGCAAAGGTTTGCAGCATAATAAATGCGTGTTGTACCCTACACAATATTTGTGTTGCAAACCGTTTGCCGGTGAGACTTCAGCGCAGTGCTTTACGTGCCGGGAACCATTCTTCTGCTCCACCTGTGTGTATGGATGAAGGTGATGATGTAGCGAGAAGTCAGCTAATTTGGATGTTCTTTTCATAATGTGAGTATACCCTATCCCCCCTCACTGGTGTATGGGCCCCATAAGTCTGAGATGTTGCCATGGTAATGGTGTATTGTGACATCAAAACAAAAGAAGAGACAATACCAATGGTGACTCCTGTGCTGGCTCATTTGTCACGCGACTACAGGAGAGAAGTTGGAAACTTCATAGCTACGCAAGATAGATTGTTTTACAATGGCTTGCATGGTGATGGCTCTGAGTAGTCCTGTGAGTATACTGTACTGTAAATGTAAAGTTTGTGTTTCTTTTTTTTTATGCAATCAAAATTTATTTAAATTAGAAACTTTACATTTACAGTATACTCACAGGACTCCCCCGGGCAGTGTTGCAGCAGTCTCTGCAGATACAATGGCCCATGTCAGAAGTAGCAGCAGCAACACCTGACGCAGGAATAACATTCCTATAATGAGGAAGCTGATGCCGATGGTCTTCATGGTAGCCTTCCTCTTCTGTTGGAGCCAGCAGTAGTACATTCCTTTGTCACTGATTTCTACAGAATGGAAATTCAGACGCTCTCCATAGTCTGTTGTTACTCTGCGTTTGTCAAAAGGCCCAAGTAGGTACTTAGTAGTCTATCGATGCCCTTTTGCTATTCTTTATCCCAAGTCACAATTTTCACTGATTTGGAATTTGCACCATTTCAGTTGGCGCCTTTCATGAGCTGATTAACTTTAAATAATTCCACATTTTCTTCCTACGTTTCACGGCACTACGATTCATCCATTTGGAGATCTTATCTAGGTAGGATGGTGTTTTTCTGCAGGGTAATGTGCAGCGCCTGATCTGGATCTCTGGCTTGCGATTAGTATGATATTGCTGAAATCTTGCTGGGACAGCGCCTGAGCCATATGGAGTCTCTTTTTTTTGTCTTAAGTAGATAACTTGGGAACAGTAAATACACCCAACAGGAGGGGTAAACACACCCAACAGGTGGAAATTTGTCAACAGGACGGAACTCTGGAGAAAAGGAAAAAAAACTATAATTATTGATATAAACAAATTAGAAATAGAAACTTTACATTTACAGTATACTCTAAGGACTCTTCGGAGCCAGCACCATGTACAGGGGCGGATTGGGAAATAAAACCAGCCCGGGAAATATCTGGAAGCAGCCCTAATGGGGGGGGGGGGGGGGGGGAGCAGGGGGAACGGTCTTTTTTGGGGGGTGTGGCCTATCAGTATGGGGCGTGGCCTATTTCACCAAGGCCCATTATACATATACCTTACACTGTGATGCCATTATACATATGCCACACACCGTCATGCCAGTATACATATGCCGCACACCCTGATGCTCCATTACACATATGCCACACACCGTTATGCCATTATACATATGCCGCACACCCTGATGCTCCATTACACATATGCCACACACCGTTATGCCATTATACATATGCCGCACACCGTGATGCCCATTATACATATGCCGCACACCGTGATGCTCCATTATACATATGCCACACACTGTGATGCCCATTATACATATGTCACACACCGTGATGCTCCATTATACATATACCGCTCACCGTGATGCCCATTATACATATGCCGCACACCGTGATGCTCCATTATACATATGCCACACACTGTGATGCCCATTATACATATGTCACACACCGTGATGCCCATTATACATATGTCACACACTGTGATGCCATTATACATATGCCAAACACCGTGATGCCCAATATACATATGCCACACACCGTGATGCCCATTATACATATGCCACACACTGTGATGCTCCATTATACATATGCCACACACTGTGATGCCCATTATACATATGCCGCACACCGTGATGCCCATTATACATATGCCGCACACCGTGATGTCCATTATACATATGTCACACACCGATATGCCCATTATACATATGCCACACACTGTGATGCTCCATTATACATATACCTCACACTGTGATGCCATTATACATATGCCGCACACCGTGATGCCCATTATACATATGCCGCATACCGTGATGCTCCATTATACATATGCCACACACTGTGATGCCCATTATACATATGTCACACACCGTGATGCCCATTATACATATGTCACACACTGTGATGCCATTATACATATACCTCACACTGTGATGCCATTATACATATGCCAAACACCGTGATGCCCAATATACATATGCCACACACCGTGATGATCCATTATACATATACCGCACACCGTGATGCCCATTATACATATGCCACACACTGTGATGCCATTATACATATACCTCACACTGTGATGCCATGATACATATGCCAAACACCGTGATGCCCAATATACATATGCCACACACCGTGATGCCCATTATACATATGCCACACACTGTGATGCTCCATTATACATATGTCACACACCGTGATGCTCCATTATACATATGCCACACACCGTGATGCTCCATTATACATATGCCGCATACCTTGATGTCAATTATAAATTTGCCGCACACCCTGATGCCATTATACATATGCCACACACCCTGATGGAGTTTTGTACCCCTTTAAAAAATATATATATACACACACACATAAGGGGGGCACAAAACTTCTTCACATGCAGCAACTTATATGCACTTACACTTGTGAAGAGACCCCATCACACACACCCCCTCCGCATAATAACAGCAAAAATACCCCCCCTCCCACATGCAGTACATATACTGTATATTATATTAAAACCAGGTATATATATTTTTTTTAACAGAGCCCAAATCCCAAGCCCAAAGAAAAGATTCCAGCCTTACATTTTATGCTGCTTCAGCTGCTCAGCCGGACAACCACGCTGCACTGCAGCCGCTCACACTTGACGCTAAAACTTTATAGTGTAGTAGTGGCCGACTAGCCGGGTGCGCGGTGACATCACCCGCGCACCCGCGATCGATGTCCTCCTGGCCACTTCTGCATAGAGCCGCGGGAGGAGCAGCGTGGAGCTGCGCATGCGCAGCTGCCCTCCCGCGGCCATCTTTAAATTTCTCAGTGCCGCAGACAGCCGCGGCCATATTTCTTATGGGCATGTGATGGATGCTGTGGCCGCGGCCGCTAAACGCTGTAGTCGTGCGGTCCACGGCCCAGCCAGGGGGGCGAGCGGCCTGTTCTGGTCACTTGTGGACCGGCCCACCGGGAAATTACCCGGTTTCCCGGTGGGTCAATCCACCATGTAAGTAATTTTAAACAATGTATCTCAATAAGAAATGAAGTATCCAACGTCTCTCTTGTAGTCACATGTGAAAAATGAGCCGGCCACTGGTTTTGCCTATTCTGTAATTGTGATTTAAGTATACACCATTACTATGGCCACATAGTCTATCGATGCCCTTTTGCTATTCTTTATCCCAAGCCACAATTTGCCCTGGTTTGGCTCCTGGGCGCTGAAGGGTGAGGATGTGGCCTGCTGACATTTGCAACATTTGCATTTTGTTCCAAGCTTTCCGGTCATCCACTTAGAGAACTTACGGAATTTGGATGGCGATTTCCTGCAGGGTGATGTGCAGCGCCTGATCTCGATCTCTGGCTTGCGATTAGTAAGATATCACTGAAATCTTGCTGGGACAGCGCCTGAGCCACATGGAGTCTCTTTTTGTTGTCTTAAGCAGATACCTTGGGAACAGTAAACACAAAGGGGTTTGTTTGCAAGGAGCAAACTGTGCATTTTTGGGCGCACTCTTTTATATGTTAATTATTTGACATGATTATTAACTTAAAACATAACTTTTAATGGACTCTTCATATAAAAAATAGGGAGCATTTTTCAATACTTGTTTGATTAATGATCAATCAGTTACACATTATATCTTGACTGTCAATCAATTAAACATTATATAACATGGCCCATGTCAGAAGTAGCAGCAGCAACACCTGACGCAGGAATAACGTTCCTATAATGAGAAAGCTGATGCCCCATTAGGTAGCAGAGGCTAGTGAATGGTAGGGCATGTAATACCGTCTGTTGGCATATGTCATGTCGACATGGACACAGAAACGTACCACCGCGTCTCCTCGCATGTCTCGCTATGCTTGCCATGCTTCGGGCGCGGTGGCATGCTACGCTCGGCACACTATTTTATTCTCCCACCACACCCTAGTGTATGGTAGAGCATGAAAAAAATGCTTGTCAGCAGATGTCGTTGTGACATGGACACCGAAACATAGCAGTGTGTCCCCTCGCATGGCTCGCCGCACTCGCCATTATTTTTTTTTTATTGAAGCACTTTGCATAAAATTCATTACAATTAATTTATACTCACTGTACAAATTACAAACACAGGAAAAAAAAACTATTGAGTGTCACTGCATGGCATGGGGGGGGGGAGTTCCGGTTGTATATTTCCAATCAATATCCCCAAATTTTGGTAGTTGACCCCATTGTCTAATCCCGTAGATGAAGCCAAAGAGCAGTACCAAGAGACACATATTACATTGTGGGGAGTAATTGAGCGTGTCTTCGGTATTACGTAAAAGCCAGTTTTGAAGTTTAGACTTCGGTGATGCTCTTTTGTACTGCCCAGCAAAGGTTTGCAGCATAATAAATGTGTGTTGTACCCTACACAATACTTGTGTTGCAAACCGTTTGCCGGTGAGACTTCAGCTAATTTGGACGTTATTTTCATAATGTGAGTATACCCTATCCCCCCTCACTGGTGTATGGGCCCCATAATTCTGAGATGTTGCCATGGTAATGGTGTATTGTGACATCAAAACAACAGAAGAGACAATACCAATGGTGACTCCTGTGCTGGCTCATTTGTCACGCGACTACAGGAGAGAAGTTGGAAACTTCATAGCTACGCAAGATAGATTGTTTTACAATGGCTTGCATGGTGATGGCTCTGAGTAGTCCTGTGAGTATACTGTTACAATGGCCCACGTCAGAAGTAGCAGCAGCAACACCTGATGCAGGAATAACATTCTTATAATGAGGAAGCTGATGCCGATGGTCTTTATGGTAGCAACAGCCTCTGGATCAGTAAACTGAGTTTTTAAGCCACTCTTTAGCACAGTCAGCCTGAAGCCAGCCTTCATCTTCTGTTGGAGCCAGCAGTAGTACATTCCTTTGTCACTGATTTCTACAGAACGGAAATTCAGACGCTCTCCTTAGTCTATTGTTACTCTGTATTCGTCAAAAGGCCCAAGTAGGTACTTAGTAGTCTATCGATGCCCTTTTGCTATTCTTTATCCCAAGCCACAATTTGCCCTGGTTTGGCTCCTGGGCGCTGAAGGGTGAGGATGTGGTCTGCTGGAATTTGCAACATTTGCATTTTGTTCTAAGCTTTCTGGTCACTATCCATCCATTTGGAGATCTTATCTAGGTAGTAAGATGGTGTTTTCCTGCAGGGTAATGTGCAGCTCCTGATCTGGATCTCTGGCTTGTGATTAGTATGATATCACTGAAATCTTGCTGGGACAGCGCCTGAGCCACATGGAATCTCTTTTTGTTGTCTTAAGCAGATACCTTGGGAACAATAAACACACCCAACAGGAGGAGTAAACACACCCAACAGGTAGAATCTCAAGATTTTGCCCCCCATCAATGTGACATTCAAAATCTACTTAAAAAGTTTTTACATTTGTGTGTGATTAATGTATGTCCCCTCTTTTGGTACAATGTCACTTACAGTCTCTTCTTAAGGCCACCCAGATATGCTATGATAATGGAGAACCAGTACATACTGTATGTTGTTGTATTTGATATTGTCCACTTACCATTATCAATCACATTATATGCATGTGCATTAATTTGTATGTGTATTGTTTTTACATTACTAGTTAACTCATTACTATATTTTAAACTGTTTTTTTTTTTTTTTTTTCAGGTGATAAGGGATATCCCTGTTTATCCTGGCTTTTGACTCCACTGTCTTCCCCCATTTCTGATGCAGATCCCAATTTTCAGCATGCACATCAGGCCACCAGATGTGTGATAGAGGTGTCTGGACAAGTTTGGTGGTATGTTGAGGCATAGGCACCCCGTTCTCCTACCACCTTTCCATTTGTGGATTACAAAAGCTTTGGATTCCTGAACCCAGGACTTTTGGCAACCCACCACAAGCTCTAGCCTTTGAGCAACAAATAAGGACACCGAGCCGTCGGCACCACTCCAAGGGGTGACATCACCATATCCGCTATCCATGCTGGACTCTTTCCCTAATCGTGAGTGGTTCACTGAACTGTCCAAAATAAACGGTTTATTTAGTCCATCATTTGGAACAGGATCCTCAAAAAGAGAAACTTAGAGGGGTGCCTATCCCAGTATCCATTTAGAAATGTATTCTAATATTTGTTTTTAAATTGTATTTTATTGTGCTTAAACATGTATAGTGTCTTAATAAATTTATCAATTATATAAACCAAATATCCAGCACGCTGTGTAGTCATTGGTGATTTCCTCAGCGCGCAGCTTCTTTTTTCATTTGTATGTTGATGTACAGGCCTGAAAAAAATATGAAAAATTGTGATGGCTTGCTGTTTTTTCCATAAAATATGTGTGGAACAAAATCTGCCTCATATTGAGCAGAAGACAGTGAGGCTGCATCGGAAGTAGTAACATCTGGGGATAGATGAACGACAGAGTCTGGGCAGCAGGTAAGGCATCAAATCATAAAGGCTATGTTTAGTGGGAAGTACCTCCAGCATATTTTCATCAATGTATCAGTTGTGTTAATGTTCATATGAGGGACAATAATAATTTGTGTTAGAAAGTTGTTTCATCATGAAAGGCATAAATATATATATATTGACCTTTGATGAAAACTGCCTGGGAGCAGTTGAAACGGCTGTCAGGTCTCTACAGCTGTCATTTTTTGCAATGATGTGTTTGCAATAAAAGCTATTTTGTGTTTTCACTTACATCACTGAGTGCTAGCTTCAATTCCTTCTACACAGAGGGGGTAAGTGATTTTATATATATTGAATGGGATAATTGGATAGACAGCAAATAGATGGAGATTCATATGTCGACACCACAAGGTCGACATGCATCAAGGTTTTTTAGCAGCTATTTTCCACATCTCTCACAGAGATGCTGGAACTCAAGAGGTAATGTTTCCTTGTTTTGGTACATATAACTAATAATGTAATTACATCACTGTAGTATTCTATAGCTACAGTACTATACTATATTAATAACGCTATTGTACTATCTAATCTAATACTGTAGAAAAAAATGAGGGATCTAGAAAAACTTTTCAGTGTGTGTATGGTCTGCTCTGCACCAACTTAAACCTAAAAATATCAGTATAGCAGCCGATTTAGACATGTTCGTAATGGCACAAATTTATCCCCTATGGTTGGGTTTGCGAATGCCAAGGCGTTCACTCCATAGTGGGCAGAGTGGGGGCGGGCAGGTGGCTGCAGCAGAGGAATGTGAACATATGCAGCCTAGCGAACAGGTCTAAATAAGGATCTTAGAGGCCTATTTATCAGCACTAAAATTCATTGGTAAATGAATGTTTTGCAATTGACAGCTTTGAAGCTGCTAGTCCATTTTTCCCCAAGGACCCAGCTGCCTCTTATGAATCAGTTCTGCCATACACGCTAGATTTTGCTATGATTTTGGAGCATTATACTATCATTGGGTGTGTTATTGTGCCATGGAAGCCACCCCTACCCATTTTTCTGTGCTTGGGATCGGCTATGAGTGTCACATAGGCTGGGTTAGTGGTCTCCAGAGGGAGGTTTTGGGCAGTATTTAATGTGAAAAATCGCGGTGTGCAGCGAATTCTGTTTAGGATTCACTGCACAGTCGCCCCTTCCTGACGTGTTCCGGAGCCTCGCCGTCCCCAGTATTCAATGAGTCAGGGGCTCGCTGCCCCTGACCGCGAATTTTAACTCCTGGGGCGGACGCCGCAGGGAGCCTGAAGACGGTGGCAGGCAGGGAGATGGAAGTCTCCCTGCCTGCCGCAGAACGTATGTGGGGGGGAGGTGGGCTCCCCGGGAGCCAGGCAGCACATGCTGCCCCCCGGGAGAGCCAGCAGGGGACCAAGTATTCACTGCACCCGATCGTGCATATGTAATGATCGGGTGCAGTGAATATATGAATATCTAATGAGCGGCTCTCGGCCCCCTGCTGGCTGCTCTGTGTGAAAAAAAAATATATATATATATATATATTTTTTTTTATTAAATATATATTCATGTGCTATAAGCACATGAATAAAAATAGCATGCCCCTTCACAGAATAAAATTCCTGATTTTTTGACACCAAATGTAAAACAACAACAACTTTATTTTAAAAGTTCACTTCACCTTGAAAAGATGGCGATTTGCTACACGGAGACACACGGCGAAAATCACTTAGAAAGACGGCAAGAAGTGCACGTTGAATAGGGTGATTCGCTTTCTGCCCCAAAAAATCACCTTCCAACGCGAAAATAGCTCAAATTCGCCGTGAAACAGGGCAAATTATCCTCATTGAATACTGCCCTTTGTTGTTGTTATAGATGTTATTTTGGTGTGTGAGGGCAGCGGCCTTTGGTGATGCCTTGTAGCAGGGCAGTGTGGCAGCAGTCTCTGCAGTTATAATGGTACAGATAGTAAGTAGTAGCTGCAACACCTGACACAAAATGAGCCAGATGAGCATGGCTAGACCAAACAAGCCTAAGCCAATGGTCTTTATGGTAGCAAGGGCCTCTGGATCACCAAACCGAGTTCTTAAGCCACTATTTAGCACAGTCAGCCTGAATCCAGCCTTCATCTTCTGTTGGAGCCAGCAGTAGTACATTCCTGTGTCACTGAGTTCTAGGGAACAGATGTTCAGACTCTCTCCGTAGTCTGAGTACTCTGCGATACTCAGAAGGCCCAAGTAGGTACTGTGATTGATACAGTCTATCAGTACCTTTTTCTCCTCTTTATCCCAAGCCACAACTTGCATTGGTTTGGCTCCTGAGTACTGAAGGGTGAGGCTTTGGCCTGCTGGAATTTGCAACACTTGAGTTGGTACCTTCAATAATTTGGGGAACTTGGTAAGAAAATAAATATAATCCAGTTTGTTATCCTGTTGAAATTAATATTCTCTTTGCATGGATTTTTACCTTCTTCTGATTTAACATATTATACAGTCTGTGATACTAACAGGTGGCCGGTAATGTTTTTCTCTAATTCATATACATTTTTCCTATAATTTTTTTGCACTACTCTATAGAATAACAATTAGCAGATGTATTAAATCTTTGGATTAGCGGCTGAATTGGTGCCAATTTCACAATGCTGCAACACCCAACGCCTCCGCTTCGCCGCTCGTGCTGTCAACGATGTAGGCACGGGGATCTAAATGTTGAGCAGTGCACGATTCTGAATACATCCTTCTCCGGCTTTTTTAATCCAGAAGCCAGTCTGATGTATATTAGGAAAGCTGCGGCCATACTGTATGTAGTAAAAGTTGAGGACTCCTCAAAGCCATCACCATGAAAGTCATTGTAAAACAATATGGGGTAATTTTACTAAGCCAAATACGCCTAAAATAATTGTATTCGTATTTGAAAATACGATTATTTTAGGCTTATTCGAATTTTTGGCAATTACTAATCCAAAAAACACCAATGCGTATTCGTACTGAGGTAAAATAGGAATTCACATTTTCTAATACCACTAAATACGTCCTCGACTGAATACGCATAGTTTTTCTCATTACTCCAATGGGTTTTTGGAATTTACTATGAATTTGTACGTATATGATGCGTAGACTAATCATATTTTAAAAATACGAATTTCAAATACACCTTGATTTTCATTTGTATGCGACGTGTTGATTTTTCAAACGTGTTAAAAATAACAAATTGATTTCTGCTGCTCACATGTGCCTTATATGCACAGACACACTACTCAACTCCCTACAGAGAAATGGCAGATTTTGTAGCTGTAGAGGAGGTTTCAGTGTTGGCTGTGGCTTATCTGATGTCCTGCCAGATGCACCAGAGGTGATGCCAGGGACATGAAACTGAAAAAGATCAGCAGGTTGTGCAGATACCCCGAGGCTGCATAAGCCTCGTTTATTTAATGTGCGTTTAAACCTAGACGCTTTGCCGGATGATGTTGTTGTACAGATGTTCAAGCTCAATCGTACCACCATTATCCATGTGTATAACCTCATTAGACTGGAGGACTTCCGGTTCCGGCAGCCTGATGTGAGGCAGCAAGGCAGAGCTGCTCCGTAAGAAGGCCGCCCGCATACCTAAATCACGGCGTTTTTACGCCTCTCACCATCGCCCCAACACCGCAGGAGCACCAGGGCAACGATCCGCTCTATGGATCAGCACCCTACCCCCATGCCAAGCTCAAAAAGCCGCGCTCAAAGGGAGCGTGAAAAACGGGACAGAAAATCCAAGATGGCGCCCGCCACTGCAGACAGCGTGCTCATCCAGCAGACTCCTTCCCGCAGCACCACGCAATCACAGGCAGACATCCAAGGGAATAAAGATGACTACCCACTGCCTGGCTCCCTTGGGAACCCCCCGGACACAGCACAACAGGTACTACCCGACCCCTCACACCTAGTCACGTATGGGGACATGGAGCAGGCAATTAGAATGGCTATAAGCCCCCTGCTAAAAGAGCAAACTGCAGAAATAACTAGGCAGATAGCTCAAATCATAGAATGCTTGTGACTGAACACAGAGTGGGTGAAAATTTTACAGCAGTGCAAGAGTTAAAGGGTGAATCACACAGGCATACCAAGGAACTGTATCAGGTCCACAATAAGCTGCAGGACCTTGAAAATAGATCCCAAAGAAACAATCTAAGGATCATAGGGGTGCCAGAAACTTTATGATTTTATAAAAATCACACTACCAACTCTACTTGAGGTCCAAAACCGGTGCGACGATATGGTGATAGAGAGGGCACACAGGCTGGGCCCACAAAGGCCACAAGAGGGAGCCAGTCCCAGAGCCATTATATTCAAAACCCTAAACTATATACACAAAGAGCTGTTATGGGGCGCCTCAAGACGGCACAAGAATCTTGAATGGGAGGGGAACAGAATTCTCATTTTCCAAGACTACTCGGCCGAACTGGCCAAAGCCAGGAAAGACTCCCCCCCCCCCCCCCTTTGCTCCAACCTGATCAAAGACAACAGAAAATTTGCATTGCTATACCCAGCGAAACTACGAATCTACACGGGAACCTCCTTCGATGACTTCATGTCCCCCCTAGATGCGGAAAAATTCCTAGAAGAAGAGCGGGCAGAACACAGACCCCAACATCAAATGTCTGATTGTGACTGACTTTGCATCTAAGATAAAGGCAAACTTAAGAATGCCATGACACAACACTATGCTTACGTAGGGGACTACCTCTTACATATTCGGACACGAGATTATACTCCCCAGGACGCACACCGGAGTGTGCAGCTTCACCACTCTTACAACTGACAATCACCAGACTGGGAACAATTACTATTCCACTCAAGAACAGAACTCCCCCGTCCGCATTTCACCCTTGCCAACCCCCCCCCCCCTCACCCAACAAACCACAGAAGCTGGCTGACGTCCCCCCGCCATGCGGAACTACCCAAGAGGACCTCACCCGCCCGACCGAGTTACACCCTGACTATGCAACGATGGACACTATAATTTGTCGCATTTGGGGCACAAGCCTTAGGAGCAAGGCTATGCTCTCCTGAGTTGCACTATAAGTGCCTACACTACCTTTAATATTAGTACGGAAGTTGATTTAGAAATGTTGAATGCTCTAATGTTTTTCCCCCGTTTCATATCTTTCTCTCACCCTAACTATCCTTTCCACCCCCCCTCCAATCCCAACCAGGAACATGGCTACCAGGACCAACATAGCACAAGATCATTGGGTTGTGAGTATGAGATGCCTTTATCTGTCTATGATGCTTACAAATGTCTATTAAGCTAGGTTCATGGAATGTAAGGGGCATCAACTCCCCCTGCAAACGTAAGAAAATCTTGTTGTATCTCACAAAAATGCATATTGATATTGCTTTCCTTCAGGAAACCTACCTCACGGCAACGGAAATGTTAAAATTATCCACATTAGGGTGGAAAGTACAAGCCTCCGCTCTTTATACTTCCAAAGCCAGAGGTTTAGTGATCTTAACAAAAAATGCAACACCTGTATCTGTATCCAATTGTACCCCGGACCACCGACAGATTCAAAACCCATCAGGCCAACGCCAACCAAAATTTGGTATAATGGCGTTAGCAACCAAGTTACAATTGTTAGATATATGGCGAACCCTGCACCCGATGGAGAGGGAGTTCACTTGCCTGTCTGCCTCCACTGGTAAACTATCGAGGATTGATTATATATGTACCTCAAATACCCTACTATCAAAAGTGGGGGAGACGGGAATTGAGCCCATCTCCTTGTCGGACCATGCACTGACATGGGTCCAGCTTACACTGTCCACTGAGCAATCAACATTTATCTCTTGGCGCTGCCCAGCATCATTAGCTACCTCTGCCTCATTAAAAGCGGCAGTATTGAAAGCCTGGGAAGACTATCAAGTAAATAATGCCACCACATTAGAATCTGACCCCCTCCTATTCTGGCAGGCTTCCAAGTCAGTCATACGAGGTGCCATTATCTCCTTCTATGCATACCAAAAACGTAAACTAAACTCAGACTATATCGCGGCCAGAGCAGCTTAACTACATCTTACAATGCCTTTCAAACTAACCCGACTCAAACCAATAGGAATACATATGTGAGGGACAAAGCATCCTTTGATATGCTTTTCAACAAAATGGAGGCTAGATATACATTCCGAAAGGAATTTAGATTCCATAAGTTTGGTAATAAGTCGAGTCGTCTCCTATCAAACCTACTACAAGGCCAAAGACCTCCCTCAACGATATACCTGCTAAAAAAGCCTGACGGCACACAAACTTCGTCCAATGCCCAGATAGCGGAAGTCTTAAACGAGTTCTACACAAACTTATACTCTCTTCCACAATCAGATGCAAACCAAAGTGAAAAATTTTGGGAAGATATGATCCTACCCCAATTACAAACGGAGCTAAGCTCCAGCCTTACCCAAGACATTTCTTTACAGGAAGTCATAGGAGCCATAAAACAGCTAAAACATTGGAAGGCACCAGGCCCAGATGGACTCACGTCAGCATATTACAAACTACTTCAACCACACATAGCACCTTGCCTGGTTACTACATTCAACGCGATCCTACAGAATGACATCATCATGACATCATCCCCCCACATTTCAATTCAGCTAACATTCGTGTCCTCCCCAAACCTGGGCGAAACCTCTCTGACCCAGCCTCCTATAGACCAATATCCCTATTAAACCTAGATTATAAATTGCTAACAAAAATCCTATCAGACCGTCTGAAAATTATAGTCCCCACTCTGGTTCACCCAGACCAGACTGGCTTCGTTTCAGGGCGTAACCCAGTGACGAACCTGCGAAGAGTCCTGTCTGTACTATGTGAGTCCCAGGGTGCCGTGTCGGGGGCCCCCAGGAGAAGGCCTTCAACATGGTGCACTGGGATCATCTTTTCACCACTTTACAGCGATTTGGCATTCCTAACAATTTTATTTCATAGTTGAAAACACTATATCACTCCTGCTCATCCAGAATACTCTGTAACGGGACAATATCCGAACCTTTCCACGTACTACGCGGGACAAGGCAAGGATGTCCACTATCCCAACTATTGTTTGCCCTAGCATTGGAGCCCCTTGCAGTTGCTCTACGCACTTCACCTCACTTTACAGGTATTGTTATGGGGGACTTAGACATGCGTTTATCCCTTTTCGCTGATGACATGTTATTGTTTTTAACAAACCCACAACACTCCATCTCTGCCGCTCTATCACTTATTCGACAATTTGGTACCTTCTCCGGCTACAAAATAAACATTAACAAATCGGAACTATTAATGCTAAGAGAACGCCCCCCAGAATTCCCTGACGACCCAGACTTAGACACTATCCTACTTCAGACATCACATATCAAATACCTGGGCATACAGATCCCTAATAAAATTGAAAACTTATATAAACTAAATTTCACGCCATTGATCCTTAAAATACAAAAATCAATGGAAGGATGGCAAGAGTTGCCACTAGCATTACTTGGCCGAATAGAAGTCATAAAAACAATCCTCCTACCCAAACTCACCTATGCCATGCAATTATTACACCAAAAAATTTCAAACGGAGATGCATCCCAGCTCACCAGACACTGCAGTACCTTCATTTGGAGAGGCAAAAAGCCTAGAATCTCCATACAAAAACTACAAATGCCTAAGCCGCTTGGAGGTCTGGGATTCCCAAACCTACTTCTATACTCGAAGGCATTACTTAACAGATACACACTGGACTGGTTGCTAGACTCAGATCATTACTCCATCCCGGCCCTTGACAAAAAATTATTATGGCCCTTCTCCCCGAGCGCCTTACTCCACGCACCCAAAAAGATAATCCCCGCACATATATACAACCATATCTTCTTCAAGGATACATATGAGGCCTGGCAGTCACTCTGTAAAACCCAACATAAAGACTCCACCAACTCACCATGGTTACCAATATGGGGCAATCCAGGGTTTACCCCTGGAATCAACTCCGCCGCCTTCAAAAGGTTGAAAACAAAAGGGCTGGCCCTCATCTCCCAGGTTTTTGACCCCGGAGGAGTGACTAAAACCTTTCCGCAGCTGAGAGAGGCCTTTGGATTGCCCCACAGTGCCTTATTTCCAGCTATGCAGCTGACACATTATGCTAAGTCTCTCACCACCCATACATTTTTTTTTTTAAACTTTATATCTTTATTTACTTTTTGCAAAAGACAAAGACAATACAAACATTTAAAACAACATCAAGTGTAGGTAATACAACACTTCGCTCATTTTTCCCCCACATTGAATTATTTACAGTTCTCTTTTACAAGGCTTTGTGTTCATTCATACGTATCATTTCAAATAGATTTTATCTGGACAGTGAGCCCAAGCGCTTTGTCTGCCTAGCCACCCTCCATTTTGGCCCTCTAACATGCCTCTCAGTGATAGGTGGGGGGAGTAATAGTTCTAATGTCGGGGGTTTGTCTGTATCCCTGGGTGATAGCATTTGTCAAGGCAGGCATTGCTCCATAGTAAGTGATTACAGTACACCTGTAGTACTTTTCGATTGATTTTACTCTTAGTTTCGGATTGTCTTGGACATTATATTGGACTCATATACGTGTATCTCGGTGCTATTTCGTGCTTAATAGTATTTACCATCGGTGTATTAAATAATTATTCATAAGTGTGCATATATCTAATGTCTACTACAATGCTTATTTGAATTAGTGAAACTTGCTAACTTAGTGCTAAACATGTTCTAGCCAGTATTGCCAATTTTGGCGGAGATTATTAACGTTTTTGCGTGCAGGGTATAGTGTTTCTCGTGGTTGGCTGGTATAGTTTACTAGATTTGATTTATCCATTACAAATTCCATTTAGCTATACCCTTTGTCTCGGGTTGTCTCAGAATCTGTATTGGACTTAAATAGTGAAGTAGAGTGGTATTTTGTGCCAATTGATTTAGTGAGTGTTTATCCTCAGTGTACTAATTAACTGATCATTGGTATACTTATATCTACTATGGTGTGAATTAATGTATAATTAATGGGAGTTACTATCTTGGTAGTAAACAGATACTAGCCAGTGCTGCCAAATTTGGCGGAATTTACTTAAAGTGTTTCGTGAGGTATGTAAGTGTTTTTCGTGTTTAATAATATAATTTACCAATGACTTCCAACTATTAAAATCCGGGGCTGTATTAGACATCCAAGCCCTACCCACTATTACCTTCGCAATAGCGCATAGGCTATTTATATAAATCCTTTCATTTACCGGGCTTCTGCCTCCAACAATACCTAAGATACAGCACTTCAAGGAAAGAGTCTCCCTTGATATTCCTGTTGCTACTATAGTTTGTACAACGTTGTTCCAGAAGTCGGCAACCAGTCTGCACTCCCATATTAAATGGATAAACGTACCAGGGAGAAGGACGCACTTAGGGCAATTTGATGATGCCCTCCCTGCGAATTTCGCCAATTTTGTAGCGGTCATATAAGATCTGTGAAGAATAAAAAGTTGGGTCTGTTGTATGCGAAGAGAGTTTGTATAGGCGATTATCGAGGACTTTGCCGATGACCATTCCTCCTCGCTTATTGCCCCTACATCCTCTTCCCATTTCCCCCTTAGTTTCGACATTATTAAGATTAAATTTTTTTCCCCAGCCATTCAAATAGCGGTTGGATATTCAACTGGACAAACGCCTTGGGGTCACGGGCAATATGAACTCCCAGGTATTTAAATGTTGAGGCCCACTGCAAAGATAGCGGAGGAAATGGCAAGTAATTAGCTGGAGCACCTACTGGAAAAATAATTGATTTTGTCCAGTTAATTCTGAAGCCCGAAAAGTCTCCGAACTCTTTAATCAACTTGAGGACTAAGGGGAGTGCTGTTGCATAGTGTTTCATAAATATCAGCAGATCATCTGCGTAAAGCGAGACTACATCAGTTCGAGCACCAATCTCAAATCCCCTAACTCCAGGGTGTTGCCTAATCAAACAGGCCAATGGTTCGATTGCCAGGGCGAACAAGACAGGGGAGAGGGGACACCCCTGTCTTGTCCCCCTGGCGAGCAGGAAAGAAGGAGATGTCCAACCGTTTACCGAGACCCGGGCTGACGGGTTGGTGTATAATAACCGAACCCACTTTATAAAATTTGGGCCAAGTCCATAAGTCTGGAGAACTGCCCAAAGATATGGCCATTCTACGGCATCGAAGGCTTTTATGGCGTCTAGCGAGGCCACGGCAGCCTCCTTCTCTCCTGCCTTTATCATCTGCATATGGGTATACAGCCGTCGTAGGTTTATGGATGAAGCCTTGCCGGGCATAAAGCCCGATTGGTCTGGATGCACTAGTTTCAAAATGTGCTTGTTCAACCTATCGGCCAGTATTTTTGCCAATACTTTGGCTTCCGAGGAGATCAGGGAAATGGGCCGATAAGAGTCTAGCTCCTGCGGATTCTTGCCCTGTTTCAGTATTACTATTATTTTCGCCTCGGTCATGGAATTTGGAATGGCCCCCACCTCAAAGCTACCAACTAGTGTATCGAATAGTAGGGGGGCGAGGATGTCGATATAGTTTTTATAAACCTCGGCGGGGAAGCCATCCAATACGGGGGCTTTCCCTCTAGGCAGGGTGTTTATTGCTTTTTTTCACTTCTTCAAGTTTTAAAGGGGCATCAATTTCCTGCATATCTTTTCTATTTAATAAAGGTAGATCGATATTTTTAAGATAGTTTGTTATTTCTTTTACGTCATATCTTGACTTACTAGAATATACCTGAGAGAAATATGACTCAAATGCCCCACCTATCTGTGGTGTGGTGTTCAACTGAACCCCTGCCTCATTTTTAATTGAGGTTATGATATTTGGCGGGTGCTCTGCCTGTGCTAAATAGGCTAAATATTTACCGGAACGGTCTGAGTTTTGGTAGTTTTGTTGGGCTCTATGGGATATTATCTTATCATTTACCATTTTAACTGCCTCTAGCCAGGCGGCCTGGGCTGCCTGCCACTCCTGATGAGCGAGGTCGGTATTTTTTACACGGAATTCGACTTCCTTGATAAGAGATTCCTTCTCCTTTTCCTGGATATATTCCCTGCTTTTACGTTTAGTCTCAGCTATAAGTTTTCTAAATGTGCCTCTCATGAATGCCTTAAAGGCATCCCACACTATAGGTATATTAGCCGAACCCTGGTTGTGAACCCAAAACTCTTGCCATTGGGACACCAATTCCGCACTTTGTCCCAGGTTTTGCAGCCAGGTAGGGCTTAGTCTCCAGAAACTGCATCCCCGCTCGCTAGACTCTGAAAATTCCATGTATATTGGCGAGTGGTCTGATATGCCTCTTGACTTATAGTCAATCTTTTGAACGAAGGGCATGAAGTTCCTGGAGACCAATATAAGATCTATCCTTGAGAATGACACATATGTGGCCGAGAAGCAAGAGAACTGCGTAGTCGTTGGATTGCGTTCTCTCCAGGGGTCTGTCCACCCTATATCTTAAATATAACCGGGGAATCCCATATTACTTCTAGCTGCACCTATCCAACTGAGGATCCAAAACGTTATTGTAATCACCCATGCATATAACAGGGGAGTGCGGGGAAAGGGCAGCAAACTCGGTCGCTTTTATCAAAACATTGTATGTGAATGGCGGTGGGACATATATTGACAATATTACCAGTGGCATTGCGTTGACCACACAATCCAGAAAAATATAGCACCCTCCTGGGTCAATAGAGACCCTGTTGCATGAGAAAGACACTGTTTTTCTTAAAAGAACTGAGACGCCCCTGGATGAGGACGTGACGGGGGCATGATAGATGCACCACCCATACATTTAACCAGTCACCACAGGACCCCCTCAATAATATCATAGTGAAATTCCAACTTAAAAAGTTTAAGACAAAGCTCATTTATAGTGACTTCCGTAAACACCAAACCCATCCAGCATGGTCCCAGACCACAGCTGCGTGGACAAAAGACCTCCCAGACATGATCGGGGAAGATACTCTATTCAAATAACACAAAGAGACAATGGGCGAGATTTATTGTGTTGACCGTTTTTCTGAAAATGCGATTTTAACTCAAATCGCCATATATCGCCATTTTTTTAAATCGCATTTTTAGCCAGAAATCGCGTATTGAATGGCTGGCGCAAAGCCGCCTAAAAAGTGCGATAGATGGCGATAAGGTGCGAATTGAGTCAATGTAATACGCCATAAAAGTGCGATTTCCGGGTTAGGTCATGTGCGTATTTGCGACCAACCGGAATGTGATTTACACCAATACACCTGATCAGCCCATACAACATGCTAACCTATTGGCCCACCTTAGTCCCTTGCAATACGCATCACACCCCCTATATAAAGGGGCGCAGACGCCATTTTACCCTTTGAAAGGGAGTAAGGCGTTTGAGATGGAGAGGAGGATTGGTTAGGTGCAGAGGAGGCAGAGGGACAGCCAGCTTGGGCCCAAATACCCCAACCACTGGGAGAGGTAGGGGAGTGAGAGGCAGCACTGCCAGAGGCAGGACAGGGAGAGCCAGCATGCTCCCAGCAAGAGCTGCACCAGGGAGAAGCTACATGGTGGAAGCTGAGCAGGTGGCTATGGAGGATGAGGAGGAAGCAGGCACAAGCCAGGTGTCCTCACAGGAGGAACAGAGTGCCAGGCACACAGAGGAGGAGCTGCAAGAGGGGGATTTCTCAGAGGTGGACTGGCCTGTGCAGGAGGCAGATGAAGCAGACTTGGAGGTGCTGGGGGAAGAACCAGGACAGGAGGAGGAGGAGGAAGAGGGTGAGCCGGAAAATGTGGAGGAGGATGATGCAGCTCGTACAGCTAGTGGGAGGAAAGTCTGGTTCTCTTATGAGGAGAATATGGCCCTGGTGCGTGCACTCTTGCCCCTGTATGACCGCCTACTTGGTCCTCACCATCACCGCACAAGTGTGGCAAGGAAGAAGCGGATGTGGGATAGTATCACCTCCGCGGTAAATGCAGTTAGCACACACAAGAGGAGTGTGCGCAACGTCAAAAAGCGATACAATGACATCAAGCGCCTCCTCAAAGCCAAGCTTGCCCTGGAGAAGAAAGAGGCCTGTCGCACAGGAGGGGCCCTAGGCAGGAAGTCTGCTTTAAGGCCTATGAGAGGCTGCTACGCCGAATCATCCCACCGGAGGTGCTTCCCGGCATCCACATTGCCGACACAGACAGGCCCCCCACTCCACCGCCAACTGTAAGTGTCCACACATGTCAACTACACATTTTGCTATGTCATGTGCGCATGCTATTATGGTGGTATGCTTTATGTGTCCAAAAGATTGCTGTGTGTGGAACTACATATCCCAGCAAAAGCACATTTGGCTACCTTGCATTGCTAAATAATGGACTGTGCATTTTGCTGGGTTATGAAGTTCCACAGATCCAATTAATGTGTGCTGTCCTAATCACTGTAGGGCTGCAGTGTACTTGATTGTTAATCCATATCAATCCTCTGGGAAGTTGGAAAAGCACTTTACAGTCACTTTTACATGTCTAATCTGCTGGTCTTTCCTGTTATTTGCAAGTGGATTCAAAATATCGTTCACAGTCATAATACTGAAATAACCACTTCAGTTCAAAGTCTTCACATTCCTTATGTAATCATATCAGGGTAAAAAAGTTTGATTTGGGTAAAGTTTTTATCAGCATATTTGAAAAAGTGACAGTTAGGTGCAAATGATCATAATAGAAAATGTCTTCTTCTTTCAAACAGCTCCATCTCTGGAGTCCCAGCCTGCTGTTGAGCAACATCAGCCACATCCGATTGTTCACACTGTCCAGTCTGCAGGTGAGATATTATAGTGTTACACAAACACATTGCACATTTCACGCATGGCTGTCCCCACCACACTAGCCTGTGCCAATGCATAATGCATGAGCAACACCTAACCATTCCAACTAAGGTAACATGACCCGCCATACACCAATCTGCATAGCATACTTACCACTCTTTTCTCATGTGTAGGTCCTTCACAACCGATGCCTGAACCTACGGATCCCATGCAAAATATGGACGACATGAGTGAAATCATCCTTGAGGCGGTGCCTTCGTTGGAACCTGCACAAAACCAAGCACACCCTGTCAATGAGGCCCCCTATACGCAGTCACATAGGCAGCAGCCCCCAATCATTGCAGCCACCAACACCCCCACTAGTGCGGAGGAGTTGGCGCAATCCATCCATCTTTTTAAGGGGAAACAACTAGCTTTTATGGAGGTGCAGACCACCCAACTAGAAAATGTTAAGGGGTATGTGCGGAACATAGCTCTGCAAATGAGATGAATTTCTCAAAGTGTGCGGGCTAATGTAGGGACACAAATTCGCCTTGTCTCCACATTAGACACACGCTTAGCAGAAATTGGCCAAGCCATTCAGGGTCAAACTACTAATTTTAGAGCACTAAATGCCAATATGGTTGAACAGACCCAAGCTATTAATGGCCAAACAACTGCGTTGATGTCCCTACAAACGCAAATCAGCCTCAGTGCAACTACTTTGTTAGGTCAGCACCAAACCACATCTACCCAAAGCAGTAGTGTGTCCTCCACACCCATGAGTGGGTCCCCCACTACTCCCCCATGGCGTAGTGTCCCTACTAGGGGTGGTGGTGCCACTAGTGGTAAGGGTGCTAATACCCGGGCTGTATTCAAACATGAATAATGTTCTTTGCATTTACATGTGTATCATGTTCTTTCTTTTTCTCCTTCACTCATGCAGTGATTGTTCCTGCAAATTTTTTATATGCTAAGGCCTATGGCTAAATTTTTCAGCAAGTAAAAATTATTTGCATCCAGCAAACTTGTTGTCATTCTTTACAAATGATTACCCATACTGTTCTATTATGTATTGTCAACTAGTAACATTTTAGCAGACACGGGACTTTGGGTTGTGTGTGCTTATTTGTCATGGAATTTTAAGGAAATAGTCACATTTGAAGGGGATAAGCATTGGGAATTGCATACTGTATGTAGGCGCCACTTGTTTTGCAACATTTCAACCACCTCAGATCAATGATCCATGTCACCTCCATCCATTAAGCCTATGTTAATTTGTATTTGCCAACATTTGTACACACAGAAAACTACAGTACTTACTTGACATTGTTATAGGTGTTATCATGTTGCCAGGCATAAAGTATGCTGTGGTGGGGTAGCTTGCAGGTGTTGCCCATTATTGTTGGTCTGCTTCTGGGCAATTAACATGGACAGGGAAAAATGTTACCAATGTATGTGTGTTACAGGTTCCCCATTACTATTCATTGTACACACACAAATTACCTGCGAAATGCTGCAGGATCATCCGTGAACGAACCACATCCCCCCTCCGTGTACTTCGCACTACAACATCAGTAGTTTGAGCTTCCTGCACGACTGCTGCAGGGGCCACATCTACATAATTTGGTTGACCCAAAGTTATGTTATGCAGCATGCAGCAAGCCTGGACAACCAAAACCACTTTGGCAGGGTGGTATAGCAGTGTACCTGCTGACCTGTCCAAACACCGAAATCGTCTTTTCAGCACTCCAAAGGTGCGTTCCACTACATTGCGGGTAGCAATATGTGCAGCATTGTAGCGGTGCTGTGCAGGGCTTTGTGGGTTCCGCAGAGGTGTCATGAGCCACGAATGACACCCATATCCTGAGTCACCTAACATGTAAAGGGATTTGTGTGGTCACATATCATGTGGGTAATTGGTACATAATAGTAGCAGCCTATACTACATTGTTTGGGCTGTTATAAACAATTACAACAGAAATGACTCTTGATTAGAAGGTTACACACATGGATGTTAAAGGGAAAGACATAGGTAAGCAAACAGCATGTAAACAGTGGTAAGTGACTTACCAAGTAACCAGCTCTCTGGCATGGTGTTGTTGTGGAAACGGTCCCAGAGAGCTGAGTGCCGCAGGATATAGGCATCATGGCAGTTCCCGGGGTAGCCTGCAACCACACTGAGAATTCTGAGGTTGGCATCGCAGACCACCTGCACATTGAGGGAATGTCTGCCTCTGCGATTAACATAGACATGCTCCCTCACGTGCGGGGCCCGAATCCCAATGTGGGTGCAGTCTATGGCTCCCAGCACATTTGGAAATGCTGAGAGCCGATAGAATGCCACCTTCAGGTCCTGCCACTCGGACTCACAATGTGGGAATGTGATATATGTGCGCCACAGCTTCTTTAATGCATTTAACAGTTGAGAAAAATGTTTAGAGAAAGTGGCTTGTGACACCCCCAAGGCCCATGAGCTTACAGACTGAGTGGAGCCTGTGGCAAACAAGTGGAGGGCGCACATTAATTTCTGCAGCCCAGACACTGCATAGTTGCCCCCCCCACAAGGGTCCAAATCATCTCTCACCTGTCAGTTCAACCTAAACATGTCCACCACCTTTTGATCAGAGAGGGAGTCCAGGTACACCCTAGCACGGTACCGACGAGAAGCACGGAGTGGTCGGGGTACCTGGATCTGGTGGGCAGCATCATCCCTCCTGCGTAGCTCCTCCAAATGCCCCAGCTCACACACTAGCACCTCCAGTCCACTCTGCAAAATGTCCATCTCAAACAGCCTCACAGGTGTCCATAATCATGTGGGAGTATATGTAGGGGAGTTAGTAAGTGCTATGTGGGTCACCTGTGAGATATTTAACCGTTTCTACGCTCAAACGCTGGCGATTTTAAGCAAATCGCCACCCTGTACTTGGTCTATTTTTTGGGGGGGCAAAAATCACATTTTGCTGCCGATTTCCAAATGCGGCAGACATTAAATTAGCGATTTGTATCTTTTTCAATGGGAAAACATCTGGATGCGATGTTGTAAATCGCCACTTCAGAAAGTGCGAATTAGCGGCAAAAAGTGCGATTTATGCCGCAAATCGCCACCCATTAAGTAGTCGATTTGGGAAAAAAATGAAAAAACTGCAGTTTTTGCGATAAAAATCGCCAAAAACCCAACAGCGATCTCTAATAAATGTCACCCTACGAGTTCATTAAAATCATCTTTATTACAAAATGCCATTGCACTTCAGCAACATTTTTTCATAACTTCTGGTCATGCGGCCCCATCAAAAAGTTCTGGAACAAAATAATGAACTACATCAATAACAGTTTTAAACTCTCAGCTACACTACATCCTGTTCCACTGCTTTTTGCAAGTTTTGACCCTTGGCAACTGTCCGGCCCTCTCACACAACACATTCCGTTTCTGACAATCCTTGTCCAATTTTTTATCGGAAGGAGTCAGTTTAATTTTAAACAACTATTTTTTATTCCAGGACTGTTTTTATCTTCAGAAAACAGGGACTGCCATGGGCATCAGATTCGCCCCAAGTTATGCCAATATTTTTATGGGGTTATGGGATCGTAATTTTATTTGGACTAATAATCCATATAGGGCGAATCTGGTGTCCTGGAAACGTTATATTGATGATATTATCTTTTTTTGGAATGGCAGTGAATCTGAACTGGACTCTTTCTGTCAATATTTAAACATCAATGGGCGTAATATAGAACTCACTTTTAATGTTAGCAAAGACACAGTAGACTTTTTAGATATCACTATTTTTATTGAGGATGGACTTTTAAAAACCAAAACTTTTACTAAGCCTACCGATTGTTTAGCCTATATTCCGCATGATAGTTGTCATCATTCCCAATGGCTAAACGCCATACCAGGTGGTCAATTTAAATGGCTAAAAAGAAATTGTACAGATGACACTATCTACAAGGAACAAGCCACCAACATGGCTCAAAGATTTTTCAACAGTGGGTATGACTCAGATTTTATTAAAGAAAAGATTGACAACACGAATCTAATCAATCATAATGACCTTTTGAATAACAACAGGAATGAATTACACACAAATAACATCAATCGAGAAGGCTTTTAAAAAGAATTGGAGTATTTTTAAAAAAAAGTCCCTATTCTGGGGACCCACCTCCCAACAAATCCCAAATTTGTGTATAGGAAAGCTCCCACAATTAGGACCAAAGAGGTACAAAGTGCTTTGATCTCTATAAAACCAAAAGGGACCATTGGCACTAAAGGTTTTCATAGATGTGGTGGGTGTATTGGATGTAAAACAATTAAAAACAGAGGTGTAACGAAATATGAGAAATTTGATATCAATGGTATCAGCCATACCTTTGAACAATTTATGACTTGTAATAGTAGGAATGTAGTCTATGCCATTGAATGCTCCTGCCACCTTTTTTACATAGGCAGGACTTCCAGACCCTTCAAAGTTCATGTGGGAGAACATTTGAATAGCATCAAGAAGGGTCTGGAATCTCATTCCCTGTCCCACCATTTTAAAACCACACACAGTTCTTCTCCTAACTCAATCTTGAGATTTTTTTGTATGAAACAAGTATCAGCGAATATTAGGAATAGAAATCTACCAACCATTTTAGCACAAGAGGAGATGAAATGTATATACAATTACAATACCCTGAAACCAGGAGGCCTCAACAGTGACTTCGAGGTCAAATGGTTTTTATGAGGATTACTCCAGGCATTTTATTAATTTATTCATCTACTTTGTTTCCCCTTGCTGCTTTATTATACACTTTTCTCTCCTGCTGCTACAGTGTATTTCTGCTGCTACATTATTTCATTTTATGATTGTACATTTTTTACTGTGTTTTTATCATATTTTTATTGTAAATTTTTTTTTTTATTCTTTAAATCTTTATTTACTTTTTTCCAATTACAAAAAGGACAACAATACAAACAATATAAACACACAGTTAAAACAACATCGTATGTAGGTAGTGCACCATCTATCTCATTACATTCCGTAATGAATTATTTTCAAGACTTTTATACAAAACTTTCTATATATCTGTACATTTCATTTCAAATATAATCTATACATTTTATTTCGATTATAATTTATCTGGCGGGGGGAACAATACAATTTATCTATTTGATCTGGCTCCGAGTTGGTCCTCTGACTTAAGTATCTTCAACTATCGGGGGAGGGGGATCTTAATACTGATGTCGTGTGTTTCTCTATACCCCTAGAAATTAATACCGGCTAAGGCAGTGAGGGCTCGAGTACATAGTCACATTGTGCCCGTGATACTTATTCCCTACTATAGAATTGTTTGAAAAAAAATATATATATTTTTTTTTTTTTTACATAGTCATAGTGTTGAGCTTATCTAGCTCGAATAAAGTGCTATTTTGTGCCTAATAGTATGGTGGGTATTTACCACCAATGTGTCGATTAACTACTAATTTGTGTTAATATTCTAACTTAATATAGGTAAGGTGAGGCTGTCTTGATAATAGCCAGAAGACAACCACTGTTGCCAGATTTGGTGGAATTTACTTAATGTGTTACGTGACTTATATAAGTGTTTTTCGTGTTTAATAATATAGTTTACTAATGACTTCCAATTATTAAAGTCCGGGGCATTATTAGACATCCATGCCCTGCCAACAATTACTTTCGCGATAGCACATAAGCTGTTTATATAGATTCTTTCATTGACAGGGGTTCTGCCACTCACAATGCCCAAGATACAGCACTTTATAGAAAGAGTCGCCCTAGATATCCCTGTTGCCACAATAGTTTGTATAACCTTATCCCAAAAATCCGCCACATGCCTAGACTCCCAGATTAGGTGGATAAAGGTACCAGGGAGAATGGCGCACTTGGGGCAGCTTGCTGAGGCCCTCCCTGCAAATTTCGCCAATCTTGTGGCGGACATGTAGGATCTATGAAGAATGAACAGTTGGGTCAGCTGTATATGAAGAGAATTTGTATCTGTGCTCATTGAAGACTTTGCAACTGACCATTCTTCATCACTCAAGGCCCCCACATCTTCTTCCCACTTTCCCCGTAATTTTAATAAACCGTCGTTATATTTTATTTTCCCCAGGGCTTTATATATCTTTGAGACTATTTTGTTTGTCTGAGTACATTTTATATATATTTTAAGCGGGAGTTCCCCAAATGTAGGGGGGGAGTTGGGGAAATAGGCAGTCAACACGCTCCTTAGTTGTAAATAGCGGAAAAAGAATGTCCTAGGCAGATCGAAATCCTCTTTTAACTGTACAAATGATTTCACCCCATCCGTGTCATACACCTGGGAAAGGGTACTCACAGAGAAGGAATACCAAGCCTCACTAATCTCTAATGTTTTAAATTCCAAGGGGGTGAGCAGGTCTTTTATGCGTTATTCATTATCCAAATAGTTTATATCCATAATTTGGTTTGCTTCTCGCCAGATTTTCAGAGCCTGAGACACTAAGGGTAGATCCGCCGGGCGGCTATGTCCCTGTAGGATCCGATGCCAAGGACTAATTCCCGGCGTTGATCTCGCCACCAATGCACAGGCTGTATTGCTATCGACCTCCTCCCCATTTAACCAGGTGTTTAATTGCGCAAGTTGGGAAGCAATGTAATACCTTCTAAGGTCTGGTAGACCCAGACCACCGTCCCCTCTGTCCCTCATTAGACCATCTAGCTGGATTTTCAGGCGGGCGCCGTTCCAAATGAATGCAGATATTACACTGTTAAACTTCCTAAATATCGATTTTGGGAGATATAACGTAGATTGTTGGATAACATATAGGAATTTAGGAAGGACAATCATCTTGACTAGATTAACTCTGCTTGATGCTATTAATGGTAATCTGCGCCAAGATTTTATTTTATTCCCCAGCCATTCAAATAATGGCTGGATATTCAAATGGACAAATACTTTAGGGTCACGGGCAATAAATATTCCCAAATATTTGAATGTTGAGGCCCATTGTAATGAGAGGGGGGGGGGGGGAATGGCAGGTAATTAGCAGGAGCCCCTGCTGGGAAAATAATAGATGTTGTCCAGTTGATTCTAAACCCTGATAAGTCTCCAAATTCCTCAATCAGCTTAAGGACTAGTGGGAGTGCTGTTGCATATTGCCTCATGAATATCAGCAGGTCATCTGCATATAGTGAAACTGCATTGACTCGGCCGCCGATCTCCAATCCCAAGATTCCGGGATGCTGCCTAATTAAACAGGCCAATGGTTCAATCGCCAGTGCGAACAGGACAGGGGACAAAGGGCACCCCTGTCTTGTCCCCCTGGCGAGTGAAAAAGAGGGAGATGTCCACCCGTTTACCGAGACCCGAGCTGATGGGTTGGTATACAAGAGCTGGACCCATTTTATAAAATTTGGGCCCAGACCATAAGCCTGAAGAACAGCCCAGAGGTATGGCCATTCCACAGCATCGAAAGCCTTTATGGCGTCTAATGAGGCCACCGCGGCTTTCTTCTCCCCTGCCCTAATTAACTGTATGTGGGTATACAGTCGTCGTATATTTATGGACGTGGCCTTGCCGGGCATAAAGCCCGATTGATCTGAATGAATCAATTTCAAGATATGTCTATTCAGCCTATCAGCAAGTATTTTCGCCAATATTTTGGCTTCCGAGGAAATCAAGGAAATGGGCCGATAGGAGTCAAGCTCCTGCGGGTTCTTTCCCGGTTTTAGTATCACTATTATTTTTGCCTCAGTCATTGAGTTTGGAACGGCCCCCACCTCGAAACTTCTGACCAATGTATCGAATAACAAGGGGGCGAGCGTATCAATGTAATTTTTATAAACCTCAGCCGGGTCTGTATTTTTTATACGGAATTCAACTTCCTTACTTAGACATTCCTTCACCTTTTCCTGGATATATTCCCTACTTTTACGTTTAATCTTGGCTATACGTTTTCTAAATGTGCCTCTCATAAATGCCTTAAAGGCATCCCATATTATTGGCATGTTGGCTGAACCCTGATTGTGAGCCCAAAACTCTTGACATTGGGCCTCCAATTCCGCACTTTGTCCCATATTTTGCAGCGTTAGGGCTTAGTCTCCGGAAACTGCATCCCCTTTCGCTAGACTCTGCGAATTCCATAAAGATCGGTGAGTGATCTGATATTCATCTTGACTTATAGTCAATCTTTTGTACTAGAGGCATAAAGTTCCTGGAGACTAGTATCAAATCTATTCTTGAAAATGCCACATACGTGGTCGAGAAGCAAGAGAATTGTGTAGCGGTAGGATTGCGCTCTCTCCAGGGGTCTATCCATCCTATGTTTTGTATAAAACTGGAGAATCCCGGATTATTTCTAGCTGCTCCCAATGCTCCACCCCTCCAGCTGGGGATCTAAGAAATTGTTATAGTCTCCCATACAAATAACAGGGGAGTGTGGGGAGAGGGCGGCAAATTCCATTGCTTTTATCAAGACATTATATGCGAATGGTGGAGGAATGTAGATTGACAATATTAACAATGGCATTGCATTGACTACACAATCGAGAAAAATATAACACCCTCCTGGGTCAATAGCGACCCTATTGCATGTAAACGACACAGTTTTTCTTATAAGGACTGAGACGCCCCTGGAGGAGGACGTGAAGGGGGCATGATAGGCGTAGCCCACCCACGGTTTTTTGAGGGACAACAACTTTCCACCGACTAAGTGGGTTTCAGACAAGCAAACAATGTCTGCCCCATAGTGCTTTAACTGGTTCATGACCAAGGAGCGTTTAACTTTCTCGTTTATCCCACGGACATTCCAAGCTAGCACCTTGAACACCCCATTATTCTAATTTTCTCTGCCGGGCCTTCACGTCCACCAACCAGACCTCTCAACCTTCTGAAAGTCATCCCGGATCCCACAGCCAGCTCCTGATCCGTACATAATATCATAGAAACTGAGCACAAACTTACATACCATACAAACATTACATCCCATACATAAATTCCCACCCCCGGCCCTATATACCTAATTCCCCAAGGCATACCTTTATCCATCCCAACCCTCCCGCCTACAGAGAGAGAGAAAAAAAAAAAGTTAATAATTTGAAGACTTCCAAGGGGGCTATAAAATATAAAGGCCACCAATTTTGCGGGCGAGCTCCCTGGTGGAGTAATTTACTTTTACTTAGTTGGCCTAGCCATCTGCCAGTTGCCGTGCCCCTGGGGCATGATTGTCCAGCCACTTGGCGGCTTCCTGTGGTGTTTGAAAGAAAACAGCCTCATTATTATATATCACCCTTAATTTGGATGGAAACATCATTGAGTATTTGAGGTTTTTTTCCCGAAGTCGTTTTTTGACCTCAGTGAACTTCGCTCTGTCCTTTTGAACCTCAAGGGCAAAATCAGGGAAGACGGAGATTCTAACACCCTTATACTCCAACTGCCCCTTGGCTCGTATCAGACGAAGTATGGCATCTCGATCCTGATAATTCAAGATTTTGGCTATAAGTGTCCGTGGGGGAGACCCCGGTGCCCTTTCTACTGCAAACTGTTTGGAAAACGCATCCTGACCAAATATTGCAATCATCCAGTCCATAATAAACTTGGCCGGGTCGCTCCCCTCCTCTTTCTCAGGGATACCCACAAAGCGTAGATTGTTCCTTCTTAACCTGCCCTCTGCGTCTAACATTTTAGACTTGATTTCAGACACTTGTAGGGACAGCTTATTTACTTTACTATACCACTGGTTATTGCTGTCCTCAATTGCCGAGATCCGCATCTCGACTTCAGAAATTCTTTCTGTTGTAGCTTTGAGATCGACCTTAATTGAGGAAATTTCTGATTGTACCCCCTGAATTTGGTCGGACAGACGCTGCTCCGAGGTGGATATGGCCTCTAGTATTAGTTGAAGCGAGATTTCTGGGATTGATGGGGGGCTATTGCTTTTAGAAGGTGTGGTCTGTGGGGTCGAGGTAGGGGTCTGTGTTGTATTCCCCCCTTGTGCCCGGGCATATCTCTCTAATCGGGCTGCCGCAGCCGTATTGCCAGGTCTACCCATATTGCGGGTGGTAGGAGTATATATAATACTTCCTTGCTTATCACTACTCGTGATGTATGTAGGCCCGCTACAGCCGTAGTGGGTGTGGGCAATTCTTGATGACCATACACAGTACTGAGCTCTGTCCTTTTGAGACACACACTGTTATCCAGAAAGGATTATGTACCCTAAAAGGGCCCCCAGATGATGATCCCTTGTTCCCAATAATCAGGGGGGGATCTGCAGTTTATTATCTCCAGGCACAGTATTACCCCAAACACTACAAACGTCTGAGTTTCTGTCCTACACCTGTCGCCGCTTCTCAGGTGTCCGCACAGAACCACTTAGGGCATCGGCCACCCTAGTGTCACTTTTTAGTATTGTCCTTGGGTACGGGGAAGCCACATATGCCTATCCGGGTAGCTAGGGATAGCGGAGGGTTTATAGTTCAACACGTTTTCACTTTTAAACTGCCGCAGTGAGTATTCTTTTACCGGTATGGTAGTTCACACAATTGTCCAAGTCCTGGGGCGAGAACTTACTGTCTGAACTATATCGGTATTACTGAACTGTAGTATAATGGGCTGAATTGACCCCCGGCTTCACAAATTAAGCGGTCAGAGATAGCGAAAATAAATAAGTGATACTACACCCGTTTGTTGGCGTCAGGTCCCGAGGATCCTTGTTCTTACAGGGGTCCGTCTGTTGAATGTTAGCTTAGACGTAATCTCAGGACTCTGCAGGCTCTCAGATTTTATAACCGCTTATGCATCTGGTTATTGCTGGTGTTGGTAACTTTGCTGAATCCTTCAGTGCCTTTCAGGTATCAGCCGGCATATTCTGAGCTGCAAATGGTGAAGAACAAGCTGGGGAGAAGGGACCCTCTCACGGTCCTACAGTCCCCCGTATAGCACGTTCACAGTCCTATGGGCAGGAAACTCTGTGTAACTGGCTCGCAGGCTTGGAGGGTTTATCGGCGGGTAGGCGCTGGAGGGGACTTCTCTCTCTCCCGTGTCTTTAATGCGGTAAAATGCCCGGGCTTCAGGACGCTGCTGCCTCTCCAATATGGCGCTTGTGGAAGGGGATCTCTGGCAGGCACACGTGCATCGCGGCCCCGCCGGAAGGAAAGGGCGAAGGTGAGGGAGACGCTCCTGCCGCTCCCTGCAGTCTCGCTGCCCAGCCGCCGGATACCGCCGGTAGTCCCCCTTGCGGTGGTGTGTCACAGCTGCCGGCTTCACTCCTGGTCATGGAAGCCGCCGGGGTCTTGCCAGCGTCAGCACACCACAGAGGCGGATTTCTCCGTCAGGCTTTCACACCGCTACTGCGAGCGGACGTTCTTGCCTGTTTCTCCCAGGTAAGGCTCACTGTCAGTCGGCATAGACCGTCACGGATATACAGTCTCCAGGGAGCTCATACCTCCACCTGCTCACTCCCGCTCCCGCCTTTTTGTACCCCTGTACTTTGGGGTTTTTGTTTGCATTATCAGGTGGTAACCCAATTCTGATCCCCTGAAAGCAATATAAGATCCGGGATCCCGAAATAAGTGTACATCTCTAAAACATCTATATTGATGCCCATACACTCCACATAACGTTCAGGCCCGGAATCATTATTGAAAAGGAACCAAAGTTTGAGAACCCGCGGTATCCATGATCCCAATACAAGGGAACACAAATACCGGAAGTAATGTGATATACTGAAGACTGCATCCAAGATATGATCGGGATCTAAGGAACTAATTCCATCTAGGAACTACTTAGCCAGCGTTTCACTGGGGAAATAATAGAGCAGTACACGCGACCGCTGACCGGAAGTGATGTCACACGCCGGAGTTCGACTTCCGATCACGGCATGCGGTTTGACTGCTGGAATCCCCGTATGACCAGGAAATCCTGTTATTATACACACCTCTTTGTTATTAGCTGAACGGACTGTCAGTCTCCCTTTGCTTTGTTTTGATTGGGACACTTAGGTATTTATACTGATGAGGATTCGATGTTGAGCATATGAGTCATTACAAAGGGTAAACGACTGAAAATGTTATGGGTTGGCGGGTTACGAAACAGACTGTAAACACAATTATAAGAAATGTGATCAATCCCACATTCATAAAACTATATTGTAAATGAAATTATGTCTTGTATATACATGTAAGCTCAAAACCCTCAACTCACAGACCCACATATCTCAGCTAGCAAATGACCAGGTGATCTCACAAAAATATGATGTCATGTTCAACCCAAACAGCCCCCCCCCCCCTTTTTCTATCTCAATTCTTCTCTTTCTCTGTTAGAATAAGGTTTAGATAAGACGTAAGTTTGGCAGCAGAATCTGATGTAAAGTAAAGTAAACCAAAGGAATGTAATAATTTTATCAGCTGTTCAGACGGATGCTACTGCCGACACTGTTACTGTTACTTTTACTATCATTGATATGTGGAGCACACGTCAATGTTTTGTTTCTTGCTCTTGTTAAAATTTTGAAAAACCCAATAAACAAATTTTGAAAAAAAAACCTCATTAGACTGGAGCTAGAACCTTTGACAAGACACTCACGCACTGTCTCTGCCCTGCATAAACTTCTGGCTGTGTTGTACTTTCTGGCTACTGCCAATTTTCAACATATCACTGCCAGAGCCATTGGCATCTCACAGCCCACACTGTCCAGGTACCTGACCCAGGTACTTGGTGCACTGGAGCCCCACATTGATGCCTCTATCCTGCTTCCCTAGCCAGGATACATAGTGGCACGATGTCAGGGTAGTGTTCCACTGGAGAACCAGTACATATGTTGTTGTATTTGATATTGTCCACTTACCATTATCAATCACATTACATGCATGTGCATTAATTTCTATGTGTATTGTTTTTACATTACTAATTAACTCATTACTATATTTAAAAATATATTATTTTTTTTGCAGGTGATAAGGGATATCCCTGTTTATCCTGGCTTATGACTCCACTGTCTTCCCCCATTTCTGATGCAGATGACAATTTTCAGCATGCACATCAGGCCACCAGATGTGTGATAGAGGTGTTTTGGCGTTTGCAAATCTCGCTTCAGGTGTCTGGACAAGTTTGGTGGTGTGTTGAGGCACAGGCACCCCATTCTCCTACCACCTTTCCATTTGTGGATTACAAAAACTTTGGATTCCTGAACCCAGGACTTTTGGTGACCCGCCGCAAGCTCTAGCCTTTGAGCAACAAATAAGGACACCAAGCCGTCGGCACCACTCCAAGGGGTAACATCACCTTATCCGCTATCCATGCTGGACTCTTTCCCTAATCGTTAGTGGTTCACTGAACTGTCCAAAATAAACGGTATACAGATGGGTCTTGTCCCATCTTGGCAGGGGATGGCGCTGGCGTCGCCAGCCGCCATCCCCCGCCAGCGCCATGGCGATGGTGAGAAGGGGACGCGCGCGCACGAGGCGCACGCGTCCCCTTCCGACGGCGCTTCCATCCGTTCCCCCGGGTCCCCGCCGGCTTGCCGGCGGTAACCCGGGGTCCCCGCCGCCTGCCCGCATCCCCCCCTAACCCTGTCCGTCTCCCTGAGGCGGAGACGGACAGGGTTTCCGTCGCGCTGGCGACGGAGACTGAGACGCGCGTGAGACGCACGCGCGTCTCAGTGCATTCACTGGCGTGGCTGCTGGCGGGTCGCCAGCGCAGACGCCATGGCGACCCGCCAGCAAGGATGGGACAACACCCATCTGTATTTAGTCCGTCATTTGGAACAGGATCCTCAAAAAGAGAAGCCTATAGGGGTGCCTATCTCAGTATCCATTTAGAAATGTATTCTAATATTTGTTTTTAAATTGTATTTTATTGTGTTTAAACATGTATACAGTATCTAAATAAATTTATCAATTATATAAACCAAATATCCAGCACGCTGTGTAGCCTTCTTTTTTCATTTGTATGTTGATGTACAGGCCTGAAAAAAATATGAAAAAATGTGATGGCTTGCTGTTTTTTCCATAACCTATGTGTGGAACAAAAATCTGCCTCATATTGAGCAGAAGACAGTGAGGCTGCATCGGAAGTAGTAACATCTGGGGATAGATGAACGACAGAGTCTGGGCAGCAGGTGAGGCATCAAATCATACAGGCTGTTTAGTGGGAAGTACCTCCAGCATATGTTCATCAATGTATCAGTTGTGCTAATGTTCATATGAGGGACAATAATAAATTGTGTTAGAAAGTTGTTTCATCATGAAAAGCATAAATATATATATATATATATATATATATATATATATATATTGAATGGAATAATTGGATAGACAGCAAATAGTTAGAGATTCATATGTCGACACCACAAGGTCGACATGCATCAAGGTTTTTTAGCAGCTATTTTGCACATCTCTCACAGAGATGCTGGAACTCAAGAGGTAATGTTTCCTTGTTTTGGTACATATAACTAATAATGTAATTACATCACTGTAGTATTCTACACCATACACCATTGGTTCTGAGGAAGCCGCCGAGGGCAACCAAGAGGCGGGGAAACGCGTCAACCAAAGGATATTATCTCTGCTAACCATCCGGATCCATACCTGCAAGACTTCACAAGCGCTCCAGAAATAGCTGCATTCACTGGATAAGCACCAGCAGCTGGAGACGGAAGAGAAGTAAATATATGCAGGTATTTTCTTTAAATAGTCTGGCCAGACATGGACTGATATATTCCAAACAATACCGAAAGGAATAATATTGACAGCAATCTGTTTCCTAAAAGTACTAACAAAGACTATTAACACAAACAGACCCTGAGGTTACTAATCTTCCCCTAATAACAATATTGGGACTTTTATGTTAAATGTTGTTTGTCTATGTCTAGTGCCAAAGGCACCGTCTAAACAAACTATATATTGTTTTTATTGAATCATTTTTAATGCTACACTGGCCAGTGACATATTTAATAAATGAACATAATGAATGTATAAATCTGTCTAGCGCAGTTTTTCCTTTTTTTCTGTGCAATCCAAAGGGTCAAGCAACCCTTAGAAACTGCAGCTGGAAAAATATATTTTATGTTATATTTTATATTAATTAGAACCGAGCGCCAAGGCGTTCACTCCATAGTGGGCAGAGTGGGGGCGGGCAGGTGGCTGCAGCAGAGGAATGTGAACCTACGCAGCCTAGCGAACAGGTCTAAATAAGGACCTTGGAGGCCTATTTATCATCACTAAAATTCATTGGTAAATGAATGTTTTGCAATTGACAGCTTTGAAGCTGGTAGTCCATTTTTCCCCAAGGACCCAGCTGCCTCTTATTTATCAGTTTTGCCATACACGCTAGATTTTGCTGCAATTTTATGCTGGGTTAGTGGTCTCCAGAGAGGTGTTATGGCCTCTGGAGGTTTTGTTGTTGTTATAGATGTTATTTTGGTGTGTGAAGGCAGCGGCCTTTGGTGATGCCTTGTAGCAGGGCAGTGTGGCAGCAGTCTCTGCAGTTATAATGGCCCAGATAGTAAGTAGTAGCTGCAACACCTGACACAAAATGAGCCAGATGAGCATGGCTAAACCAAACAAGCCTAAGCCAATGTTCTTTATGGTAGCAAGGGCCTCTGGATCACCAAACCGAGTTCTTAAGCCACTCTTTAGCACAGTCAGCCTGAATCCAGCCTTCATTATTATTATTATTATAATTTTATTTATAAGGCGCCACAAGTGTTTCGCAGCGCCGTACAAAGGAACAATACAGGGAGACAAAAACTTGGCATAACATTGAATAAATAACAAAAATACAGTACAAATAAAGAGCACCACAGTTCAATACACATTACAGCTTAAATGTAAGTAGTGAGGACCCAATCAACATACAACTAGAGGCTTGAGGCCAATGATGGAGATGAGTATGAAGATGGTCACTGAGTGTTGGAGTAAAGGAGAGCTGTGAGTGAAATGTGAAGAGAAGTGGGCTTTGACAACAGGAGGGAAGAGGGCCCTACTCGGAGGAGCTTACAATCTAGTAGGAAGGGGAGACAGACAGATTACAAGAGGTGCAAGCGAGGGGGTGGTGGTTAGATAGCAGGATGTAAACAGGAAACAGGCAAGGGGTCGGAGAACCAGCTGGTTTATGCAGTGGAAGGGTACGCTTTGATGAATAGGTGAGTTTTCAGTGCCCGTTTGAAGCTTTGCAAGGTCGGGGAGAGTCTAATGGAGCGAGGGAGTGCGTTCATCTTCTGTTGGAGCCAGCAGTAGTACATTCCTGTGTCACTGAGTTCTAGGGAACGGATGTTCAGACGCTCTCCGTAGTCTGAGTACTCTGTGATACTCAGAAGGCCCAAGTAGGTACTGTGATCGAAACAGTCTATCAGTACCTTTTTCTCCTCTTTATCCCAAGCCACAACTTGCATTGGTTTGGCTCCTGAGTATTGAAGGGTGAGGCTTTGGCCTGCTGGAATTTGCAACACTTGAGTTGGTACCTTCAATAATTTGGGGAATTTAGTAAGAAAATAAATATAATCCAATTTGTTATCCTGTTGAAATTAATATTCTCTTTGCATGGATTTTTACCTTCTTCTGATTTTACATATTATACAGTCTGTGATACTAACAGGTGGCCGTTAATGTTTTTCTCTAATTCATATACATTTTTCCTATAATTTTTTTGCACTTCTCTATAGAATAACAATTAGCAGATGTATTAAGCCTTTGGATTAGCGGCTGAATTGGTGCCAATTTCACAATGCTGCAATGCCGAAAGCCTCCGCTTCGCCGCTCGTGCTGTCAACGATGTAGGCACGGGAAACTGAATGTTGAGCAGTGCACGATTCTGAATACATCCTTCTCCGGCTTTTTTAATCCAGAAGCCAGTCTGATCTTTTTTAATCCAGAAGCCAGTCTGATGTATATTAGGAAAGCTGCGGCCATACTGTATGTAGTAAAAGTTGAGGACTCCTCAAAGCCATCACCATGAAAGTCATTGTAAAACAATATGGGGTAATTTTACTAAGCCAAATACGCCTAAAATAATCGTATTCGTATTTGAAAATACGATTATTTTAGGCTTATTCTAATTTTTGTCATTTACTAATCCAAAAAACACCAATGCGTATTCGTACTGAGGTAAAATAGGAATTCACATTTTATAATACCACTAAATACGTCCTCGACTGAATACGCATAGTTTTTCTCATTACTCCAATGGGTTTTTGGAATTTACAATGATTTCGTAATGAAAAATTCATACGTATATGATTTGTAGACTAATCATATTTTAAAAATACGAATTTCAAATACGCCTTGATTTTCATTCGTATGCGACGTGTTGATTTTTCAAACGTGTTAAAAATAACAAATTGATTTCTGCTGCTCACATGCACACATGTGCCTTATAATAGCACATTATGCACATAGACACACTACTCAACTCCCTACAGAGAAATGGCAGATTTTGTAGCTGTAGAGGAGGTTTCAGTGTTGGTTGTGGCTTATCTGATGTCCTGCCAGATGCACCAGAGGTGATGCCAGGGACATGAAACTGAACAAGATCAGCAGGTTGTGCAGGTACCCCGGAGGTTGCATAGGCCTCGTTTATTTAATGTGCGTTTAAACCTAAACGCTTTGCCAGATGATGTTGTTGTACAGATGTTCCAGCTCAATCGTACCACCATTCTCCATGTGTATAACCTCATTAGACTGGAGCTAGAACCTTTGACTAGACACTCATGCGCTGTCTCTGCCCTGCATAAACTTCTGGCTGTGTTGTACTTTCTGGCTACTGCCAATTTTCAACATGTCACTGCCAGAGCCATTGGCATCTCACAGCCCACACTGTCCAGGTACCTGACCCAGGTACTTGGTGCACTGGAGCCCCAAATTGATGCCTCTATCCTGCTTCCCTAGCCAGGATACATAGTGGCACGATGTCAGGGTAGTGTTCCACTGGAGAACCAGTACATATGTTGTTGTATTTGATATTGTCCACTTACCATTATCAATCACATTACATGCATGTGCATTAATTTCTATGTGTATTGTTTTTACATGACTAACTCATTACTATATTTAAAAATATATATATTTTTTTTGCAGGTGATAAGGGATATCCCTGTTTATCCTGGCTTATGACTCCACTGTCTTCCCCCATTTCTAATGCAGATGACAATTTTCAGCATGCACATCAGGCCACCAGATGTGTGATAGAGGTGTCTGGACAAGTTTGGTGGTATGTTGAGGCACAGGCACCCCGTTCTCCTACCACCTTTCCATTTGTGGATTACAAAAGCTTTGGATTCCTGAACCAGGACTTTTGGCAACCCGCCACAAGCTCTAGCCTTTGAGCAACAAATAAGGACACCAAGCCGTCGGCACCACTCCAAGGGGTGACATCACCATATCCGCTATCCATGCTGGACTCTTTCCCTAATCGTGAGTGGTTCACTGAACTGTCCAAAATAAACGGTTTATTTAGTCCGTCATTTGGAACAGGATCCTCAAAAAGAGAAGCCTATAGGGGTGCCTATCCCAGTATCCATTTAGAAATGTATTCTAATATTTGTTTTTAAATTGTATTTTATTGTGTTTAAACATGTATACAGTGTCTTATTAAATTTATCAATGATATAAACCAAATATCCAGCACGCTGTGTAGCCATTGGTGATTTCCTCAGAGCGCAGCTTCTTTTTTCTTTTGTATGTTGATGTACAGGCCTGAAAAAAATATGAAAAATTGTGATGGCTTGCTGTTTTTTCCATAACCTATGTGTGGAACAAAATCTGCCTCATATTGGGGGTTATTCTAGTTCATTCTTTCTGACAAAATCCTTCTTAGATGGACAAAACCATGTGCACTGCGGGTGGAGCAGATGTAACTTGTGCAGAGAGAATTAGATTTGGGTGGGGTTTTTCTTCAATGTGAGATCTATATTGCAGTGTAAAATCATGCAGTCAGTATTTTCCCTGCACAGAAACAAAAAAACTCACCCAAATCTAATTCTATCTGCACATGTTACATCTGCCCCCCTGCAGTGCACATGGTTTTGTCCATCTAAGAAGGATTTTGTCAGAAAGAATGAACTAGAATAAACCCCATTGAGCAGAAGACAGTGAGGCTGCATCGGAAGTAGTAACATCTGGGGATAGATGAACGACAGAGTCTGGGCAGCAGGTAAGGCATCGAATCATACAGGCTGTTTAGTGGGAAGTACCTCCAGCATATGTTCATCAATGTATCAGTTGTGTTAATGTTCATATGAGGGACAATAATAAATTGTGTTAGAAAGTTGTTTCATCATGAAAAGCATAAATATATATATATATATATATATATATATATATATATATATATATATATATATATACATATTGAATGGGATAATTGGATAGACAGCAAATAGTTGGAGATTCATATGTCGACACCACAAGGTCGACATGCATCATGGTTTTTTAGCAGCTATTTTGCACATCTCTCACAGAGATGCTGGAACTTAAGAGGTAATGTTTCCTTGTTTTGGTACATATAACTAATAATGTAATTACATCACTGCTACAGTACTATACTATATTAATAACGCTATTATACTATCTAATCTAATACTGTAGAAACAAAACTATGGATCTAGAAACCCTTATCAGTGTGTGTATGGTCTGCTCTGCACCAACTTAAACCTAAAAATATCAGTATAGCAGCCGATTTAGACTTGTTCGTAATGGCACAAATTTGTCCCCTATGGTTGGGTTTGCGAATTCCAAGGCGTTCACTCCATAGTGGGCAGAGTGGGGGCGGGCAGGTTGCTGCAGCAGAGGAATGTGAACCTATGCAGCCTAGCGAACAGGTCTAAATAAGGATCTTAGAGGCCTATTTATCATCACTAAAATTCATTGGTAAATGGATGTTTTGCAATTGAGAGCTTTGAAGCTGCTAGTCCATTTTTCTTCATAGACCCAGCTGCCTCTTATGAATCAGTTCTGCCATACACGCTAGATTTTGCTATGATTTTGGAGCATTATACTATCATTGGGTGTGTTATTTTGCCATGGAAGCCACGCCTACCCATTTTTCTGTGCTTGGGACCGGCTATGTGAGTCACATATGCTGGGTTAGTGGTCTACAGAGAGGTGTTATGGCCTCTGGAGGTTTTGTTGTTATAGATGTTATTTGGGTGTGTGACAGCAGCGGCCTTTGGTGATGCCTTGTAGCTGGGCAGTGGCCAGAGCGCCTCACCTAGTCCGCCTGTCGAGCGAGATCAGGCGAGACCTGGAGGTTTGGGCTGCATTCCTCCAGCATTTCAACGGTGTGCGGATCTGGTTGGCTCCGGCAGTGGACAATCTTGAGTTGCAGCTGTTCACTGATGCCGCAGGTTCCACTGGTTTCGGTTGCTTTTTAGCTGATAGTTGGTGTGTTGCTCCTTGGCCCCCTGGTTGGTTTGAGTCAGGCCTGACGCGAGACTTGCTGCTGTTGGGGTTGTTCCCCATTATGGTTTCCATGGAGATCTGGGGGCCTCGCCTGGCGAACAGGAGTCTGCTTTTCTGGTGTGATAATTTAGAGGCGATTCACGCCATTAACAACCAGAGGGCCAAGTCGCTTGTTGTGTTGCGCGTGTTGAGCCATCTGTTTCTTCAATGTTTGCGCTTCAACATATTGTTCAGGGCGTGACACGTGCCCGGGATCGAGAACGAGGTGGCTGATGCCCTTTCTCGCATCCAGTGGCAACGCTTTCGGGAACTGGCCCCCGATGCTGACTCTGTGGGGGTTCCCTGCCCCTCTTCTGTTTGGCAGGTGATTGGGCCGGAATGGAGGGGTTAGCCGAGTCCTCCCTGGCGCCTGCTACCCTTAGAACATATCGGCAGGCCTGGACGGAGTGGGAGTTGTTCTCTGGAGGGGCCATGCGTGCAGGTAGGCAGGGGTACAAACGCTTGTCGTCCTTCTTGTGGCATTTGTACAGCTCTGGCAGGTCCAGGGCAGTGGCGTCCCGCTATTTAGCAGGGATTTCCTTTTTCTGTAGGCTTAAGGGCTATTCTGACTACACAAAAAGTTTCTTAGTTACCAGAGCTATGAAGGGCCCTGTTTCCCTGGTCCCCCCGGACGCCCGGCGTCCTATAGATGCTTCCATGCTCCCAGCCCTGATGGAGGGGGTGGGCCGCTGCGCTGACTCAGTGTATGAGACCCTCTTATTTCGCCTGGATTTTTCTTTGGCATTCCATGGGGCTTTCCGGGTATCTGAAATTGTGGCGCCGGCTAAGTCCAGGGAAGCAGTCCTTTTGCTGTCAGATGTGCGATAAGATTCTGGGACACTATGGGTTAGGCTTAGGCGGTCCAAAACAGATCAGGCAGCTAGGGGTAGATGGGTTTTATTAGCGCCCGTGAGTCCGGAGGGGGTCTGCCCGGTGGCTCTTGCCTCGCAGTGTAAGTTAGTGAGGCCGCCACCCAAGGGCTCTTGCATTATGATGAGTCCCCGGTGACTCTTTATCAGTTTCGCTGGATGTTGCGTCACTGTTTGGCAGGGATGGGTCTCTCCCCTCGGGAGTTCGGTACCCATTCCTTTCGCATTGGGGCGGCCACATCTGCTGCTGTGGCCTGGCGATCTATTGGGGACATTAAGGCCTTACCGAGGTGGCGCTCTGCTAGCTATAAGAAATATATTAGGCCGCACCTCCTGCCCTGAGTGCACTGTGCTGTCTTGTTTGTTTTGTTTGGATGCTGAATGATCCTTTGTTACCCCTACCCTTGTCCTACCTACTCGGGGATTAGCTACGCTCTGCTGTTGGGCCAGCGCCCGGAGATTCCTCGCTTTTTGCCTGACCTGACGGACTGAATTGACCTTTTAATTCGGCTACAGTCTTAATTAAGAGTCCCTCAGCAGGTCCAGTCCTTTTTTCTCCGGCCGAGTACACCTTTCATTCCGCATTCCCCTTCCACGTATTTGTTACCCTCAATTGTTTGTGACTCTTCCCTTTTGTGTCCTGGTATGGCTTCAATTGTGATTGAAGCATGTCTCCGGCACCAATATGTGCCACAATCAGAATCTACAATTTTTTTCTTTTTTGGCAGATCCTCTAGTCCAATACCATGCCCTTCATATCAATACAACCTTACTAATGGCTTCTTTTTTCTTCTCCTTTTTATAGGTGTGGGGTACGATAGGTTAATGGTGTGGGGTACGATAGGTTAATGGTGTGGGTAGTGGGCCACTCCTTTATCTATTGGGCTGCTAGGTTGGTTGCCTCTGGGGAGGGGCCTGAGTCTCCTTGCTCTCAATCCATTAGGTGGTTGGGTGTTAGGGGAATGACTTGGGGCGCCCTGAAGTCATTCCTAATGGTGAATGTTCGCAGGTTCGGTGTGCCCGAAGTCCTGGTGCTTCATCTCGGTGGCAACGACCTCAGGAAAATGTCCCAATTGAGGCTGCAGGCCCAGATCCTGAGTGATCTGGAGGCCATTTGTGCAGCCTGGCCACACTGTAAGTTAGTGTGGTCTTTTATTGTGCCTCGTATTTGTTGGAGAGGGGCCAGAGATGCTAAGGCGGTTGACGAGGCCAGACAGAAGCTTAATTCGGCTGTTACTAGGTGGGTTTTAATGGCCGGCGGTGCCGTTATACCTCATACACGGATTACGTTTAAGTGCCGTCACCTGTTTAGGCCTGATGGGGTTCATTTGGTTACAGAGGGGCTGTTTATGTTTCTGGAGGATCTGCTTCTGGTTGTTGCTAGGGTGTCTTAGGCTGGTGGCGGGGCTGTACTCTGGGATCAGGGTTCATGCCTTGGCGGGAAAGAACGGCAGGTTAATAGTTTATTAGCCTTCATTACCCGTTTTATGCAATGTATATAGATTGTTTTCGGTGCGCTCGCCTATTCATTCATACTTAGGCCGTTTTGCTCAATCTCCCGCTCGGGGGCAGCGAGACCACCTGGCTGGGTAGTAGTCAATGTGGTAGGTCGAGTGGATACCGCTTGGTAGGGTAGTTTAATTACGTATGCTGAGTTTGGGGGTGGAGTTTAGTTTAGTAGCCGTTCTTTCTTGGCCACCATTTATTTAAATTAGTTTAATCAAATCAAAAAACTAGCTTAAATATTCAATAATAAATCAGCTAACAATTTCTGCCAAACCTATGTCTTCTAGTCTTTATTTCAGGTTTATGTTAAGATAAGTTAAGTTAAGGTTTAGCATGCTAGAGGTACACACACATGAGGTGCTAGGATGTTTAGATTAATGTAATGCCAGCACTATGCATGGAATGGGTTAAACATCCCAGGCTGTGTGTGTGTGTGTGACCCTTGGGGAGCATGTGACTCGGGGATCCAATTAGGTGCTTGGGAATGGCAGAGCTAGCTGAATATTGGGTCTGGAAAGGGAGGACTCTTCCTCTCTTTCCTGCTGAGATTTTCCCGCCCTCCCTTCCCTGTGATAATCCGTTTTAAATGGGAGTTTTTTTCGGGGTGTTTTAATCGCGTTGGCTTATAGGCGGGAAAGAACGGCAGTTTAATAGTTTATTAGCCTTCATTACCCGTTTTATGCAATGTATATAGATTGTTTCCGGTGCGCTCACCTATTCATTGACTTAGGCCTTTTCGCTCGATCTCCCACTCAGGGGCAGCGAGACCACCTGGCTGGGTGGTAGTCAATGTGGTAGGTCGAGTGGATACCGCTTGGTAGGGTAGTTTGATTACGTATGCTGAGTTTGGGGGTGGAGTTTAGTTTAGTAGCCGTTCTTTCTTGGCCACCATTTATTTAAATTAGTTTAATCAAGTCAAAAAACTAGCTTAAATATTCAATAATAAATCAGCTAACAATTTCTGCCAAACCAATGTCTCCGAGTCTTTATTTCAGGTTTATGTTAAGATAAGTTAAGTTAAGGTTTAGCATGCTAGAGGTACACACACATGAGGTGCTAGGATGTTTAGATTAATGTAATGCCAGCACTATGCATGGAATGGGTTAAACATCCCAGGCTGTGTGTGTGTGTGACCCTTGGGGAGCATGTGACTCGGGGATCCAATAAGGTGCTTGGGAATGGCAGAGCTAGCTGAATATTGGGTCGGGAAAGGGAGGAGTCTTCCTCTCTTTCCTGCTGAGATTTTCCCGCCCTCCCTTCCCTGTGATAATCGGTTTTAAATTGGGGGGTTTTTCGGGGTGTTTTAATCGAGTTGGCTGATAGGTGGGAAAGAACGGCAGGTTAATAGTTTATTAGCCTTCATTACCCGTTTTATGCAACGTATATAGATTGTTTTCGGTGCGCTCGCCTATTCATTGACTTAGGCCTTTTCGCTCGATCTCCCGCTCGGGGGCAGCGAGACCACCTGGCTGGGTGGTAGTCAATGTGGTAGGTCGAGTGGATACCGCTTGGTAGGGTAGTTTGATTACGTATGCTGAGTTTGGGGGTGGAGTTTAGTTTAGTAGCCGTTCTTTCTTGGCCAAAATTTATTTAAATTAGTTTAATCAAATTAAAAAACTAGCTTAAATATTCAATAACAAATCAGCTAACAATTTCTGCCAAACCTATGTCTCCGAGTCTTTATTTTAGGTTTATATTAAGATAACCTGCAGTTTGGTCCAGTGCTAGGCGGTTGTGTAATTCACGCAAGGAACCAGTGGATTCACTTGATTCATCTTGAATCCCTTCCCCATTCCTTTTTGCACAAAAAAAGGCACCATCTGGAAATTGAAAACCACACTACATTATATAGGATTAAAGTCCTTATAAGGACTCATCCATTGTATATGAAGTCAGAATCCTGAAGGCTCTGTATACACTCCTGAGCCACTTTTGGATAAAATTAACCCCTGAGGAAGTCGCTGGGTCGATGAAACGCGTTGGGTTATTCCATTAACTGACTGAAATGAATTTACAAATGAAAAAAATGTTTTTATTGTAATTTTTAAATCATTTGTATTAAATATTCCTGTTAAAGAATCATTACTGTATTCTATCATTGATCTGGTGGAGGATACTCTAACATAGGGCGCACTGGGATAATTTCTTTGTTCCATTTTCTGTCCTTATCCCCTACTAACAGAGGGGACTTTCCTAGTTGCTGCCCATCTCAACCTTTAATTCATAGCGCATTGAAGGGGTACTTTTTCTTATATTAAGATAAGTTAAGGTTTAGCATGCTAAAACCACATACACATGAGGTGCTAGGATGTTTGATAACTGCACTGTGGGCCTTATTCTGGTCGATGCGTAAATTTCCAAATACTTTCGGATGGCGTTTTTTAGCCGTCTGCGCATGCGTGGGGAACGCTATGCGCATGTGCCACGTATGGTCTCCGTACTTGTACTCCCCAATACCGTACAGAAATGTGCAACGCAATCACTCGTGAAATATGGGCGTATTATGGGTGTCATTCGGAACTACACAGGGGTGTAGTTTCAAAGTGGGCTAAACTGGGCGGAAACATGGGCGGACACGAGGGAGTGCACTCATTTTGGTAGGCGAGCATTCGGACAGCACACCGAATGCACGCGAACAAAAAGGCAAGAAATATGCGGTGTCCATAAGCAAGTATTGCTTTGCGGACACCACTCGTTCATGCGCTAGGCAATCGGAACGCCTAATCAGTACAACCAATGTCAGCTGAACACAATACAATCCACTCCTTTACTCATTACTCATTAATTACACGCTTGTCACTGCTTCAATTGGAACCATTGCAGCTTAAATGGACCATTACTAAACACACACATATATGCTGCAGTTTTCACACACTTTTACACTGCAACCAATGGACAGAACTTACTATCAATAATAGAAATAGACATGTCACTTCTACATGTAACAATTAAACCACACATTTGGGGATAAAAATAATCATTTATTACAATAAAAAAAAAAAAAAAAGGAAACCGTAACAAAATAAAAGGTACCATGCCAGGACTGTACAAAAATAATATATAATAAATCAATGAATTTGGGACATACAGAACCACAGCAGAATCATTAGGAAAACATCAGGTGGCTTCACAACAAAAGTATAGCACCAACACTTCAAGTACAGCAGACAGTAATGCTAGTCAAAAGAGGGCAACAGGGGAACCAAACATGACATTCGAAACGAGGGCAAATGTGGGTACCCTCTGCACGGATTGGACACAGGAAGCTGACACACACAGCTCAATGAAAGGTTTGGGAAGACATAAGGGTGGAGATTAATGCGGACACAAATTCATTTGCGGGCACGTTTGGCCCTGGTAGGCTCCTTGCCACGTGCAGCAGCTCTTCGGCCACGGCCACGTTGTGATGGTGGCCCAGGTGGAGCAGATGCTCGTGAGGGGGGGGATGGTGTTCCCCCTCTGCCAGCAGGGAGTGCTGCTGGTGGTAATGCACCAGAAACGGATGACAATAGGACCCTATTGCTGGCAACTAGTTCCACCATAAGCTCATTATGGTGGAGGAGGTCATTTTGGCGCAGGGCTTGATCCGCCAGCACCTGCAGGCTTGCAGCAATTGATTGCCGGTTAGCAGCCATAGCCTGCAGGAGATTCTGGACCAAGCGGTGGGGATGCTGGTGAAAGAGAAAATTACAATTACAACACATTCCATGCAAAATTAGGACCAGCTACTTATGGCATGGCAAATAATTACCTTCAAGAAAAGAAGCAAAGACTTCCGCTGGGGCCTCGCTATCGATGGTGCTCACCCCCACCCCCCCGACCTCCTCTACTGCAATGCAGCACTCTGCCATCTCCTCCAGGGGGGTGAGCTTCAGTTTTCCTGGCATGGGGCCAGCCCCAGAGGTGTGGCTGTGTTCCCACCGCTGGGTCAATTTCTTCTTGAGGTTGGTTTTGAAGTCGTGCCACCTGCAATGAAAGTTTACATATTACTACGTCACTCCTCATGTTTGCTGTAGCACCCATTGCAATCTGCAACAGATTACAACATGTGCTTCATTACACACAATTTACATTCAATGAAAATATAAAAACAACCCTTAGAAGATACATTCACACTCACCCTACAATAACTTTCGATTAAATGACATGGCAAACATGTCTGTGGCTCCAAGCAACGTGACCGGCCATTGACCAACTCCATCTAACATCTAATGTAAACATTACTGGTCTTGTACTGCTCAAATGTAACACACATGAACTTGCCTCTTCTTAACGTGCTCCGTCTCACGAACTTGTGGAGCCACCGCATTAATCTCCGCCGTTATGTCCTCCCAAATCTTCCATCTCCTTGTGTGTGTCAACCTGTCCTGTGGACACTCGATCCAATCCCGTGCGCGGGGTACCAGGATAGCAAGCTCCTGCACTTCGAATGCCATGTTTCTGCTGCTTGGTTCCTCTGTTGCCCTATTTCGGCCACGGCCACGGCCACCTGTAGCTGTACTTGAAGTGCTGGCCTGGCTACTCTGTTGGGAAGCCACCTGTTGTGTTCCCAATGATTCTGCTGAGGCTAAAGATGGGCCAGCTGAAGATGGGCCAGCTAACGACTGGCCTCATGTAGATGGCCCATCTGGCTGCTCTTCTCCCACTGGCTGGTCTGGGTTGAGGGGGACATAGCTGGTGTTGTAGTCCATGCGGGCAAACAGGTCTTGGCACACCTGCTCTTCCTCAGATTGTGAGCCAGTCTTGTTTGCAACAACATTGCAGTTTTTGAGCACACCTTTATATCCTATTTCTGTAATTGGCATACATCAGCGACACCCTGCGTTCCGTACGGCAGCGTTCCGTACGGCAGCGTTCCGTACAGCAGCGTAGACCGTGTGGCACATAGGCCACGCCCCTACCAGCGGAAAAAAAAAACCTGGCAAACTTATTAAGTCTGATTTAGTAGCTAATTGCAGATTTGAACTCCAATGACCAACTAAAACTGTGGTCACACATGAAATGTAAATGTGAATGTACATTTGTACTGTGCACTTGTTTGGTATGTACTACAAATGACATTAACCATTCCATATGTAAATCCAGTCCACCACTCAGGCAATAGTAATCAGTGCTTGCATCCAAATCACATGGGAAAGGTGTCCAAATACTGGCTTAATGCTAGCTACATTGCATTCAACATCTCTAGTGTGGGCCGGTAGAAGGTAAGTGTACACATGGCACCATGGCCTAATATTGGGAAAAGGTCTTGCACTATTTGCTATGTTTCTGCTGTATAACTTTCACTATAATAAAGCTGTTTAGTACCTTGTAGAGTGTAACTGGCTAGTGATGCAGACTATTTCACCTGTTGCTTTCATCCATGTTTGGTGAATGTAATAGATTATATATAATGGGTTGCAAACTTCTTTCACCCTGTCTGTTTAGGAGATACTAAGTAATGGTATGGTCTGCTCAACTATGCAAAGGTACCGCAAGTGTGGTTTGGCGATGCAATTGGTTAGCCGTCTGTTGTGGCGCATACATGCTGTTAATGACAAAATGAACAATAAAGTTAATACCAAATATCACTCTGAACAACCAATTACAGGACATGATTGCTTGAATTGTGCCATTGCTAAGATGGCGGCCTATGGGAGAGCAGCCCCATTCTCTCCTGCGGAGCTGAGGGCACTGGTCTCCGTTATGGAGACCAGGCTGGGGCGTGCAGGGCCCTTCATAACTAACCGCCAGAAGCGCCAGGCGTATGCCGCAGCCCGCATATTCGCGCGCACCCAGGTGCGCAGGACCATCGCCCAGCTGGAGCGGCGATGGTCGGATCTGAGGTGCCGGCAGCCCGAAAAGCTCCAGCTAATAAGGGCCAGCATTGCACGATGTAAGTGTTTACACATTAAATGGCCAATTGTACAATATTGCTTACATGACCTTTTTTAAGCCAATAAGGTAACCTGGCTGATCATGAGTTAAACATGGCATACACTATATGTGTGCTACTTCCTTTTTGACACCCTGTAATGGTGATAAAATATGTAATTGTGTAGGATTATTGTTTGTGATGCTTACAATGGGCCAAATGTCACATCATAACTGCCATGTTACAGGCTGTGTTTGATAAAAGCCAGTAAGGAGCTGATTGGCTGTACATTTATCTCTACTTATCACCTTTGCATTTATTGCTTGTTAAGGCTTAATACATCTGTCCAAATGACCCGTAATTGGCACTAATGTTTTTTTTCTCTCAAACACAGCACGGGATCGTGGAAGACAGGCACGGGAGGAGGCAGAGGCGGCCCAGGCCCAGGAGGAGGGCACTGATGGGATGGCCGAGGAGCTAGTGGCAGAGGAAGGGGAGCAAGTGGAGGAGGAGGTGGTGCCACTAGAAGAGGAGGAGGTGCTGCCAGCTGAGGAGGAGGTGGTGGCAGCCGTGGAGGAGGTGCTGCCAGCTGAGGAGGAGGTGGTGGCAGCCGAGGAGGGCCAGGAAGAGGAGGAGGATGAGGAGTCCTGTGAGGTGGAGCAGGCGGCCGAAAGTGGTATGTATACATAAAGAATCATTATTCCTTTTGTCATCAACTATTTGCTATGTAGCACTGGTGATTCAATTGTGTTTGAAAATACTATAAAGTCAAACAACAAACTGGGTAGCAACAGACACACTTAGGGGTAAGATAGGGTGCCCAAACCATCCCTTTCATCCTGGACACATATTAATGACACAGGTTGTGGGGATGGCTTTCAGGTTGATTTTAAGTGCCACTGAACCTGTGTAGTTAATCTGTATCCTGTGTCACGATCCGAGCTCTCAGACAGACTTTCTTACCGGCTAAGTGCCTCCGCAGGTTCAGCTTGCGGTCCAGACGTCACCCCTGCCGGCGTCCTGTCTGCCGTGCGCCATCACCGCTGCCATCCTCCAGTCTGCTCAGCGCTGCTGAGTCCGCGGCTGCGCGGCGCACCGCTCTCCTTGTCCCCAGTGACAGTACCCAGTGCACGGCAATCCACCTGTCCGCCGCCATTGCTCCCAGTATCCAGCATGGCGTGCACAAACATACTTTCCCGCCATAGCCTGACATGGGGGCTGCCATGTTTTCCCAGTCACATGTCAATCCCGTCCAATCCTGTGTGATCTGATCTCCCAGTCATACCTGCCCGGCCAATCCTGGCCACCCAGTGGGTATAAGTATGCTGGGAGCTCTCAGATCAATGCTAGTGCTTCAGTTGTCTCCTGTATATGGTCAGCTGTCCTTGTCTCCGTGCAAGTGTCTCTCTCTGCTGGTGTTGTCTTCCATGCTGCAGTGTATTCCAGGTTATTCCATCTCCTGTTGAAGTCCAGGTTATTCCATCACCTGTGAGCCTGCCTCGTCAGCCCAGCGATCCAGCCTAGCTCCAGGACTCTGGTCCTCCGATGCTCCAGCATCATCCGTCTCCGATGTTCCACCATCGATAGTCCGATACTCCGGACCCACAGTCAAGCTTCCGTCCGTCATTCCGGACCCACAGTCAAGCTCCTATCTTCCGTCCGTCATTCCGGACCCACAGTCTCCATATCCGATATCCATCCGATGTTCCACCATCGATACTTCATTCATCATACCTGTAAAGTATTGCAATCTGCATGAACTGTCATTACTCCTGCATACTTTACTGCCTGTATTATTACAACCTTCTGCATAATAAATCTGGTTGTACTTTTACCTCTGACTACTTATTGGCTCTGGGTGCACTGTCGCGCAGTTCATGCGCAGGGGTCCTCTCCAACCTCCCCGGTTCAGGTACCGGTCCAGGTCCCCACCAGAGGTCTCAGTCTTGTCGACTGAGTCCCCTGGTGTGACAGTAAGCACTAGCCAAATGGATCCAGCCGCAAACCAAGCTTCTCCACCCAGCCCTGTACAGCAACTGGCTGTTCGCTTGGATCAGCAAGAGGCTGCGCAGAGCCAAGTGATTCATTGCCTGCAAGATCTGTCTTCCCGGCTGGATAAGTTACAGACCACTCTCAGTGGCCCTGAGCCTGTCAGAGAACTTCCAAGTCCCGTTCATCCTCCTGTAATGGCTGCTGCACCTCGCCTTCATCTGTCTGTCCCCACCAAGTATGATGGGAACCCCAAGACCTGTCGAGGCTTTCTCAATCAGTGTGAGATTCATTTTGAGCTGCAACCCAGTAACTTCCCTACTGAAAGGGTCAAGATTGCCTACATCATCTCCCTCCTGTGTGGAGCGGCACTAGAGTGGGCGTCTCCCTTATGGGAAAGATCTGATGCCATCCTGTCCAATTACAAGGACTTCGTGTCAACATTCCGGCGTATCTTTGATGAGCCTGGGCGATCAGCATCTGCCTCCACTGAACTCCTCCGTCTCAGACAGGGATCCCGCTCCGTCGGGCAATATCTGGTCCAGTTCCAGATTCTGGCGTCTGAACTCTCCTGGTGTGATGGGGCCTTATACGCAGCTTTCTGGCATGGCCTATCCGATCGTATCAAGGATGAACTTGCTACAAGAGACTTACCCTCAGGTCTAAGTGACCTTATTTCATTGTGTGTTAAAGTAGACCTACGCTTCCGAGAAAGGGCTATAGAACGTCACAAGAGCGCTCCAGTTAAAGTGCCAACTTCTCCGCCTTCTTTACCCACTACTCCTGCGGTCCACTCCAAAGAAGAACCAATGGAGATAAAACGTTTCCGCTTGTCTCCAGGAGAACGTCGACGTCGACGGTTGGCACAGCTCTGTCTGTATTGTGCCGATCCTGCACATCAAATTTCTGCATGCCCAAAGCGTCAGGAAAACTCCTCCTCCTAGCCCGTCAAGGAGAGGGTAGGCTAGGAGTAATTAAGTCCTCTCCATCAGCAACCGATTGTGTCCTTCCAGTTTCCCTACAAGTTGGTCAGCATTTCAAGACTGTCTCCGCGCTTCTTGATTCCGGTGCCGCTGGCAACTTTGTTACTGCAGAACTGGTCCGCAAGTGGGGGTTGCCCACTGAAAGTCTTTCCCAGACTGTCTTCCTTACTGCTGTGGATGGCAGTAGGATTCCTGATGCGACAGTCTCCCGCAGAACTTTGCCACTTACAGTAAAAGTGGGAGTCCTGCACACTGAACTTTTGTCCTTCCTGGTTTTACCCCGAGCCACTCATTCTCTGGTTCTGGGTTTACCCTGGCTCCGTCTTCACAATCCTCGTCTTGATTGGAAGACATCTGAAATCCTTTCCTGGGATCCTTCCTGCTCCGGTACCTGTCTTCAAAAGGTACTCCCAGCTCGTCATTCTTCAGCCGATGCAGCAGACCTTCCGCCTCTTCCCTACCAAGAGTACTCAGATGTATTCAGCAAGTCTGGCGCTGATGTTCTGCCTCCTCACAGACCGTGGGATTGCCCTATTGAACTTATCCCAGGCAAAGAACCACCCAGAGGTAGAACCTATCCTCTCTCTCTTCCAGAGACTCAAGCCATGACCAGTTACATCAAGGAAAATCTGGCAAAGGGATTCATCCGTCCTTCGACTTCTCCTGCTGGTGCAGGATTCTTCTTCGTCAAAAAAAAGGATGGAGGCCTACGTCCCTGCATTGATTATCGCGGCCTCAATGACATTACAGTAAAGAACCGATATCCGTTGCCTCTCATCACCGAGCTGTTTGACCGTGTCAGCGGTGCAACCATCTTTACAAAACTCGATCTGAGAGGTGCATACAATCTCATCCGCATACGAGAGGGCGACGAGTGGAAGACGGCGTTTAATACCAGAGACGGCCACTATGAGTACCTCGTCATGCCCTTTGGGCTCAGCAATGCCCCAGCCGTGTTCCAGCACTATGTCAATGAGATCTTTCGGGACATTCTGTACAGTCATGTAGTTGTATATCTCGATGACATTTTAATCTACGCCAATAACATCACAGAACATCGTTATTGGGTCAAAGAGGTTCTGTCCCGGCTGCGAGCTAATCATCTCTACTGTAAACTGGAGAAGTGTGTCTTCGAGGTGAAGTCTATACCCTTCCTAGGGTACATTGTCTCCGGTTCCGGTCTTCAAATGGATCCAGGAAAACTGCAGGCCATCCAAGATTGGCCAATTCCCTCTTCGCTGAAAGGTATTCAACGTTTCCTGGGTTTTGCCAATTATTACAGAAAATTCATTCGTAACTTCTCTTCTATTGTGGCTCCCATCACTGCCTTGACTAAAAAGGGGTCTAATCCAGCGAAGTGGCCGGCAGAAGCCATCGAAGCCTTCCATCTGTTGAAACAGAGGTTCACTTCCGCTCCTGTTTTAAGACAACCTGATACCACCTTGCCCTTTATTCTCGAGGTTGATGCCTCCTCCTTGGGTGTTGGGGCAGTCCTCTCGCAGAAAGCGCCCGATGGTCGTCTTCATCCCTGTGGGTTCTACTCCCGTAAGTTCCTGCCTGCAGAGCGTAACTATGCCATCGGTGACCAAGAGCTTCTCGCCATCAAGTTGGCATTAGAAGAGTGGAGATATCTTCTAGAGGGCGCTGTTCATGAGATCACAATTATCACAGACCACAAGAATCTTCTGTATCTCAAGTCTGCTCAATGTTTAAATCCCCGTCAAGCCAGATGGACACTTTTCTTTTCCAGGTTCCGTTTCAAGCTGTCGTTCTGTCCAGGGACACAAAACCGAAAAGCTGATGCCCTTTCCCGCTCATGGGAGCAAGAAAGTGAGTCTAAGTCCACACATCAACACTTTATTATTGATCCAGTGGCATTCTCCGCAACGAGAGTTTCAAATCTCACGCCCCCTACAGGGAAAAGATATGTAAAGCCAGCTCTAAGAAAGAAGTTGCTCTGTTGGGCGCATTCTTCAAAATTCGCTGGCCATGCAGGCATTCAGAAAACTTACGAGTTTATCACCAGGTCCTACTGGTGGCCGTCCCTCAAACAGGATGTACAGGACTTTGTTTCCTCTTGTGCTAAATGTGCTCAGCACAAGATCAGTCGTCAGTCTCCTCCTGGGCAATTGATGCCACTGTCAGTGCCACATCGTCCTTGGACGCATATTTCTATGGACTTTGTAACTGATCTTCCAGAGTCTGACAAGTTCACCACCATCTGGGTGATTGTTGATCGGTTCACCAAGATGGCTCACTTCGTTCCCCTCACCGGTCTTCCGTCAGCTTCCAAGCTGTCCCAGCTCTTCATCAAAGAGATATTCAAGCTTCATGGACTGCCTCTCGAAATCATCTCCGATAGAGGAGTCCAATTCGTAGCCAAATTCTGGCGAAGCCTGTGCTCCCTGCTTCAAATCAAGCTAAAGTTTTCCACAGCCTACCACCCTCAAACCAATGGCCAAACGGAGAGGGTGAATCAGGACCTTGAAGCATTTCTCCGCACATATGTCTCTTCTTCCCAAGATGACTGGGCTCAACTCCTTCCATGGGCAGAGTTCTGCCATAATAACCAATATCATTCTTCATCTAATGTCACTCCATTCCTTGCCAACTATGGGTTTCATCCTCGAGTTCCTGACTTCACTCTGCAACCTGTGTCCTCTGTTCCAGCGGTCGACACGACCATCCGGCAATTCGTCAAATCCTGGAAGCTCATTCGTTCTTCACTTCTGAAGGCTTCAAGCAGGTACAAAAAATTTGCCGACAGGAAACGCAGAGCTGTGCCAGCCCTCCGTCCAGGAGATCGTGTCTGGTTGTCAACCAAGAATCTTCGATTGAGAGTGCCATCGATGAAGTTCGCTCCCCGATATATTGGTCCTTTCCCAGTTGAGCGAGTCGTCAATCCAGTAGCTTACAAGCTCAAGTTGCCGCCCTATTTGAAAGTGCCAGCTACATTTCACATTTCGCTGCTCAAGCCGCTGGTCTTGAATCGCTTTCATTCCAAGCTCCCCAAGGCTCCTAAGGTTTGCACCCAGCGTGGAACAGAATATGAGGTCAGTAAGATCTTGGACTCTCGCATCCGATATGGTCGTCTGCAATATCTGATCGATTGGAAGGGCTACGGCCCCGAAGAGCGATCATGGACCAATGCCATCGATGTCCATGCTCCCAGACTCATCCGGGCGTTCCACTCCAAGTTTCCCCGCAAGCCTAAAAGGTGTCCTGGGGCCACCCTTAAAGGGGGGGGTGCTGTCACGATCCGAGCTCTCAGACAGACTTTCTTACCGGCTAAGTGCCTCCGCAGGTTCAGCTTGCGGTCCAGACGTCACCCCTGCCGGCGTCCTGTCTGCCGTGCGCCATCACCGCTGCCATCCTCCAGTCTGCTCAGCGCTGCTGAGTCCGCGGCTGCGCGGCGCACCGCTCTCCTTGTCCCCAGTGACAGTACCCAGTGCACGGCAATCCACCTGTCCGCCGCCATTGCTCCCAGTATCCAGCATGGCGTGCACAAACATACTTTCCCGCCATAGCCTGACATGGGGGCTGCCATGTTTTCCCAGTCACATGTCAATCCCGTCCAATCCTGTGTGATCTGATCTCCCAGTCATACCTGCCCGGCCAATCCTGGCCACCCAGTGGGTATAAGTATGCTGGGAGCTCTCAGATCAATGCTAGTGCTTCAGTTGTCTCCTGTATATGGTCAGCTGTCCTTGTCTCCGTGCAAGTGTCTCTCTCTGCTGGTGTTGTCTTCCATGCTGCAGTGTATTCCAGGTTATTCCATCTCCTGTTGAAGTCCAGGTTATTCCATCACCTGTGAGCCTGCCTCGTCAGCCCAGCGATCCAGCCTAGCTCCAGGACTCTGGTCCTCCGATGCTCCAGCATCATCCGTCTCCGATGTTCCACCATCGATAGTCCGATACTCCGGACCCACAGTCAAGCTTCCGTCCGTCATTCCGGACCCACAGTCAAGCTCCTATCTTCCGTCCGTCATTCCGGACCCACAGTCTCCATATCCGATATCCATCCGATGTTCCACCATCGATACTTCATTCATCATACCTGTAAAGTATTGCAATCTGCATGAACTGTCATTACTCCTGCATACTTTACTGCCTGTATTATTACAACCTTCTGCATAATAAATCTGGTTGTACTTTTACCTCTGACTACTTATTGGCTCTGGGTGCACTGTCGCGCAGTTCATGCGCAGGGGTCCTCTCCAACCTCCCCGGTCCAGGTCCCCACCAGAGGTCTCAGTCTTGTCGACTGAGTCCCCTGGTGTGACATCCTGGAAGAAAGGGATGACGTGCTCATCTAAGGGTTACATGTCCCTGCTGCAAGCGTACAATCTGTAGCCTCATATAGGTGAATAGAGTTTACAGGTGATTGATCTTTCTAAACTAGATTAAGTATGGCATAAATGGAGTATGGACAGGCGTGGCTTAGAATGGAGTAACAAGTGGTCAGTGCCCCTGGGCCCTCCTCTAGCTAACCACCCCCTGCGGTCTGCATGTATTGTTGGCACCATAATTGTGTGTTGATTTGGTCTTAGTAAAGATTTTGTGCATGGGAGTGGGTTAGTGCTGCAGCTTCACCTAACTGGCATTATGACAATGATTTATGGAGCAGACCATCAGCAGGCAAGCCATGCTTGATTGCACAAATGTACTGTGCATTCCTGGGAGTTGACTAATTCCTATGCCACGCTCCATCATATAACAGACACTGAGCGCTTTTTGATGAGTTGGTATTGGTTGGGCTCATGACATGCTTCTCAGAGCTTAGTCATGGGTGGGTTTGGATTCAGAAGGAGCACTATGAATCTGAGGTGTTCTACAGAGTAAAGGGTAGAGGGAAAAAAACAGGCTTTCCATCTAGGATGTATGCATGTATGTATAGATGTATGTGTCATATATATAGGTATATATGTCTCTATATACATATATATATATATATATATATACACACACACACCTGTCACCTTGCATTTATTTAATTTATGTAAGACTATGTTAAATGTATGCATGAATATCATTACTAATTTGACCCTTTTTAACATGTCCACAGATGAGCCAGCCCAAGCAGAAGAGGGTATACGTGGGGCCCTCTTGAGAATGAGAGACCACATGCGGCTGGTCATGGCCGATTTACAAGAACCGATCGACCTGATTATGTAATTTTTTTTTTTTTTCATTTAAAAATTATGTTAAATTTTTAATAAATAGTTGATTACAGTTAGAAGTTGTCTGTGTTTTGTTTACATTAAACAGTATATGTGTAAATTGTTTATACTCTTTTAAATTAGTAAAATGTACATACTGTATATAGATGTATGTTATGTTCACATGATGTAAGGGTTAATGTGTGCAATGAATGTAGTACTAATGTGTTTCAGTATGTATTAGGATTTAATTGATTCCAATAGAAAACAAGCACTTTTTAATTAGGTTGCCTAATTGCATAATTGGGTCATGTGATCGATTTCTGTGCTCAGATAATAGTGTTGAATTTTGCGTAAATACACCGCATCGGTGCGTACGGCCAGGTTCCCGTAGGTTCTGACGCGGTAAGACCGTGCTGACGCGGTAAGACCGTGCTTACGCTGTAAGACCGTGCAGAATCTGTTCGTGTCCACCGCACACGCAAGGTTTGGATGTCGTCCATAAACACGCCCTCTTCTTAAAGAGTGAGTCCGTCCGAATGCGGAGGCTCGGGGGCGTTTCTACGGACGATGTCCGCACAGCGTGGCGTGCGGCCCGCTCCGTAAGAATTCGGGAAAGTACGCACCGATCAGAATAAGGGCCTTAATGAGGAAGTTGATCGATCTCTACAAGGAGAATAGATGCCTATGGAGGAAAGATCACACAGATTTTCACAATCGGGCAAAGCGGAATGAGGCGTTTGGGAAGATCTCGGCCTACGCTAGGAGACGTGTCCCTAATGCAGATGTCACATGGGTCCGGAAGAAATTCACTAATATGCGGACAGTGCTGGTGAAGGAGCATAATCGGGTCCGGGAGTCGCAAGCTTCGGGAACCGATCCGGCCAACGTCTATCAACCGAAGTTGTGGTATTATGACCGGATGCTGTTCATTGTGGAGGAACAAGGAAGGACAGAAACAGAGGGAACTGCTACGGATGAAGGCCTCTTCATCCAGTGCACAGGAGAGTGCGGACATAGTAAGTATCGTGTTCAAACATGTTTGGCATGTAAATGGAAGTGAAATGTAATGTTTTAACATATTTTTTCTGTTTCTTTTCATTCCAGGTAGTTCCCTCTGAGTCAACGCTGCAGGCTGAGTCGGTGTCGGAGGTGGCGGCTCCTACGGTGGCGAGCACGTCATCAGCTCCCCCCAGGAGGCGTAGGAGGAGACAGCCGACGAGACCTGCTGCTTATAAATAAACGTACTACTACTACTACTACTAGTGGCCAAGACCATTGCTGCACCTACAAGGAGGAAGCATTAAGAAATCCCCCTGATGAGTATCAAATGCTCGCTAATCATGTTTGCACGGAAATGCGAAAGTGGAAGTGACCCACGTACCACCACTTTAAGCGTTTGCTGTATGACAGTATGTTGAGGGCATCCGAGGATCACCTGTGTGGTGACTGCAAGCTACCATCATGCAGCACGCACGCAGTGCAAGTAGGGCCACCACCCCAACACCCACATCACCACCCAATGTTCAGTGCGCCGGTTGCTCCTCCGCCTGCCCCTTACTACGCGCCGGGACCCCCTATGCCACCTGACACTGATCCCTCGTCTTTGTCTGGGACTCTTTTGTCTGCTTTGAGAACTGTGCAGACCCCCACCCCAGATGAAGAGCGTTACTTTAATTATTAGTTTTAATTTGGCTAATTTGACGTTTAATTTATCATTTGGCAGCAATGTTCTTGTTTCTGTTCCTTTCTGTTTTCTCCACAATGAACTGTTTTTGGTCATGTACTGCAATTTTGGTTGGTGAACGTTGCAGTCCGGTCTTCCTGAAGTTTGCGATGACCGTACTTGTTTTGCTCCTTCACTAACCACTGTTCTGCATATTTGTGTTTTCTTCCGGATTCCTGTGATTGTTTGTATTAGTGGGCACAGTTTTCTATCTTCCCATGCCTCATTTCAATTTGCCTGGTTGTGATAGTCAGGCATCTATTCTTCTTGTACTGATTGATCAACTTCCTCTGCATGTCATGACCAATTGTTATGGTCCTAACCCCCTGCCCCATCTTGGCATTTTTTTTTTTTTTTTTTTCAAAAAATGTAAAAAAAGTTAAAAAAAAAAAAATGCATAAATAAAAAAAAATGTAAGAAAAAAGAAAAAATTGCTTAACCCCTTCACGACATATGACGTATATATACGTCATATGTCGGTTGCGGGGGAATCAAGCCAGCTCACGGAGTGAGCTGGCTTGAAAGAGAGCAGGTAATGGCTGTATATTACAGCCAGGTCCCTGCTCTCACGGCCACGAGCGGCGAGTTCGCCGATCGTGGCCGTTTAACCCTTTAAGCACCGCGGGCAAAGCGCCCGCAGTGCTTAAATAGCTGATCGGAGGGGGGGCGCCCCCCTCCGGCGCCGATCGGGGCCCCCCGCAGCGAGATCGGAGGGTGCCGATCGGTTGCCATGGTAGCCAGGGGTCTAATGTAGACCCCTGTGCTGGCCGTGTATGCATACCTATTACATCCTGCCTCAGGCAGGATGTAATAGGAAGTGCATAAAATTACTACGTTCAGCCATAGAGCTCTATGGCTGAACCTAGTACAGGCGATCGCGCCCCCTAGTGGTCAAGTACACTAGGGGGCCTTGTAGTAAAACTAAAAAAAAAAAAAATAAAGTTTAAAAAAAAAAAAAAAAAATATTAAAAGTTCAAATCACCCCCCTTTCCCCATTTCCCAAATAAAAATAAATAAAAAATAAAAAAAATAAACATATTTGGTATCGCCGCGTTCCTAAAGGTCCGATCTATTAAAATATAACATTAGTTATCCCGCACGGTTAAAGGCGTAAACGGAAAATAATCCCCAACGCCAAAACTACGTTTTTTGGTCGCATCGCGTACCCAAAAAAAAATAACTAAAAGAGATCAGAAAGTCGCCCATATCCCATAATGGTATTAATTAAAAAGTACACTTCAGCCCGCAAAAAATGAGCCCTCACCCAGGTCCGTAGGTGGAAAAATAAAAAAGTTATAAGCCGCAGAACATGGCGACGCAACGCAAATTAGAAAAACCGTAAAAGTTGCGATTTTTTTTTTTAGTGGTAAAACATAACGAAAACTATATAAGTTTGGTATCACCAGAATCGTAACGACCCATAGAATAAAGATAACCCATCATTTTAAACGAACTATGAACTCCAAAAAAACCGTAACCAGCGCAAAATTGTGCAATGGCGGTTTTTTTTTTTTTTACCCCACATTGAATTATTTCCTGATTCCCCAGAATATTATACGGTATAGTAAATAGTACCGTTACAAAGTACAACTTGTCCCGCAAAAAAAAAGCCCTCATGTGTCTATATAGCCGGAAAATTAAAAAAGTTACGCTTATTTGAACGCAAGGAGGAAAAAAAAAAAAAAATTACCTTAAAAGGCAATGTCGTGAAGGGGTTAAAAAAAAAAACTCTGTTTGGGTCTCCCCCATCCAAAAAAAATTACATGATCCTGTTTGGGTCTCCCCCATTAGGTGCCTCTGTTAATATGTGTATATTATGTATTTTAAAAAGAAGCTCTGTTTGGGTCTCCCCCATCCAAAAAAAATTAAATGATCCTGTTTGGGTCTCCACCATTCCCCTTGCCTCTGTTAATATGTGTAATATTATGTATTTATTTATTTTAAAAAAAAATGGCCTGAGAACGGCTACAAAACAGTTTACAAAATAAAACCCGTTAAATTTATTCAGATGTGTTGTGTGACTTATTGTGCTGAATTTAGGGGTGCAAAATGTAAATGTGGGTGTGATACCTGGGGTATGTCATTGTAAGCACCCATGTCAAATCATGAAATGGGTGCTTGCAATGAAGAAATCGCGTTGATCGCGTCGGGGGCATTAAATACTGACAATCAGTGCTCCCGATGGGACCGATGGCTTGTAATGCCACCGATTTCGTTCAATACTTCAATCATCGCGTCGCGGTAATTGAAGCATGGTACACAATGCCTGCGATTTCGGAATTCAAGAGCATCGGGTCCGTCGGGGTTGATTGCGGCCCTTATAGTGCACTAAATAAGAGCCGCGACCGATCCCAATTGTGGCCATGCTAGGAAACAAGTACCTATTTTTTTTCCCTTTTCTTTTATCTTTCTATTGCAGTTGGTGATCTCTTTTTCAATTTTGTTAAAAAGAATCTGTACTATCATCTGACTGAGGTAAATGTTAGTGGAGTTATATTGCATATTAATGAATAACTTTACAGTGTATTGTATTTTGCAGGGAGTACAGCCTTCAATTTTTTAATTTTTTTTTTTGTGTTTTATGTTTTTCAGAATGCCAAGAACATTGGATCATCATTTTTGGGGGAAATGGATTGATCTATACAATGAGAATAGCTGCCTGTGGAACACTCAACACAGGGATTATCACAACCAGGCCAAGAGAAATGAGGCATACGGAAAAATAGCAAGTTACGCTAGAACACGTGCCACTGATGCGGACATAACATGGGTTCAGAGGAAACTAACAAATATGCGTACAGTGGTGGTGAAGGAGCACAATCAGGTCCGGGATTCACAAACTTCAGGAGCCGATACTGACGACCTTTACCGACCAAAATTGTGGTACTATGAGCGGATGAAGTTCATCGTGGAGCAAAGAGGAAGGAGAGGAAAAGAGGGGACTCATACGGATGATGGCTCTTCGTCCAGTGAATTGGAGAGCACAGACGTAGTAAGTATTTGGTGTGACATGTTTTGCATGTAACCAAATGTGAAATGTAATGATTTTACATTATTTTATTTTTATTTTTTCTAGGGAGTTCCCCCTGAGCCGAAGCAGCAGTCTGAGTCGGTGGCGGAGGCCCCTACGGTGGCGAGCGCATCATCTGCTCCCCCGAGGAGGCGCAGGAGGAGACAGCCGACCAGCGCTGCTGCCAGTGGCCAAGACCATTGTTGCAGATATAAGGAGGAAGCACTTGCAAACCCCCCCCCCCCCCGATCAATTCCAAAGTTTATCATCTCATATTGCCTTTGAGCTGCGGAACATGGGGGCAGACCAGTTCCACCACTTTAAGCGGTTGGTATATGATGGAATGTTGCGCGCATCACAGAACAGTTTGTGTGGTGAGTGCAAGATTACACCATGTACCACCAGCTTATTTCCAGTACACTATTTATGTATATATAATAACATCGGAAACTATGGAGCAAGTAATATGTACTTGTGAAGAAACAGTAAAAGCATTACTTGTTCGGATGGCTTTGGGATATCTGGCAATCATGATCTCCCTAGGTTTCTTTTGTATTGATATTTGCTTTTTACAAATAAGAAAAGATTAATGTAATGCCAGCACTAGGCATGGAATGGGTTAAACATCCCAGTCTGTGTGTGTGACCCTTGGGGAGCATGTGACTCGGGGATCCAATAAGGTGCTTGGGAATGGCAGAGCTAGCTGAATATTGGGTCAGGCAAGGGAGGAGTCTTCCTCTCTTTCCTGCTGAGATTTTGGTGAGTGGACGTTTCTCCCTGAGCTCCTACTTGTCCTAATTTAAGCACCTTTTCCCTCTGCTAGCATGTCCTCACGGTCCCCACGCCCACGGCGTTCTGCCAGGCTGTTTGCCCGTTTTGCTGAGGATGCCCAGCTGCCTGCCGCTGCACTTACCGCGCGGTCACCCGCGGCAACGGCGTCCGCGCCTCCCGCAGGTCGGCACGTGAGGAGGGCTGTGTTTGCTAGCCCCAGCCGCCCCAGGTGGGCGGGGTGTGTCCGCGGGTGGGCGGGGGCCTAATGCTGCCTCAGAACCCCCGGCCCCTGCTAGGAGTCGGCGGGGGGGTCCCGGGAGGGGTGAAACTGCGGGTCACAGAGGAGTGTGTCTCCTCTGTCTGATAGGGGCCTCATTCAGAGCTCCCAGCCTGCTTTTGGGGCTCAGAGGGCGTCGCTTGTGCGCACGCTAGCCAGGGCACGGGGAGGTGTGGGGGCAAGGCGGTATCTAGGGATAGCGAGGGATTCCCCACTGGGGTCCCCGCGGCCATACATGACCACCTTGCTGGGCAATAGGTCCCGGTTTGCGGGGGGTGACGCTGCGGAGGGGGGGGGACCTGGGGGTTCTGGACATGCTCGGGGCAGAAGCTCCGGTCGGAGGACTGGCCGGGGCCCTGCGGCGGGATCTGCCGACATGGCCTTTGACCCTGAGGCCCTCTCTGCTGCTTGGTCCTCGGTTGCTGAGGCTCTGGCTCCCTTGGTGCAGGCAATGCCACGGGACGCGGGGGGTGATGGTGCTAGTGGGAGGTCACCTGCTTCGGCCAGTAGGGGTGTCACCCGGGGTTGCTCCCAGTTCATGCGGGCCATCCAGGATATGGGGGACACAGTAGCGGTGATTGGGGGGGGTCTGCCCGTAACCCTGATATCGTTGATTCAACCCCACGGCGGGCCAGTAGGCGGGGTCCCGCTCAGCCCCCGTCCCGGACTAGTATGATACGGCCATGGATGAGGATTTCCCTGAAGTCGACGATGTTGTCGACGATGCACTTGCAAAACCCCCCCCCCCCCCGATCAATTCCAAAGTTAATCATCTCATATTGCCTTTGAGATGTGGAACATGGGGGCAGACCAGTTCCACCACTTTAAGCGGTTGGTATATGATGGAATGTTGCGCGCATCACAGAACAGTTTGTGTGGTGAGTGCAAGATTACACCATGTACCACGAGCCAAAGGCAATTATGGCCACCACCCAACCGGTTCATCCTCTGCCTCCCCCTTGTTATTATGCGCCGGGTCCCCCTATGCCACCTGCCACTAATCCCTCGTCTTTATCTGGGAGTCTGTTTACCGCTATGCTTAATGCACAGACCCCCGACCCCAGATGAAGAGCGTTATTTTAATTATTAATTCTAATTTGGCTTAATTTATTTTTAATTTATTACCTTGCAACAATGGCTTTGTTCCTCTTCTTCATGTTTTGCTCCATGATGAACTTTGTTGCTCATGTACCGCAATTTCGGTTTGTGAAGGTTGCAGTACGGTATTCCTGAAGTTTGTGATGACCGTGCTCGTTGTGCTCCTTCACAAACCACTGTTACGCATATTTGTTTGTTCCTCCGGACTCATGTGAATGTTTGCATCACTGGTCACGGTGTTCTAGCGTATTTATGTATGCCTCATCTATTTTCTTTGTATTTTTGAATTAATTTCCCCCAAAAACGCTGATCCTCGTTTGCCCCCCCAAAACCATAGGCCATGATAGGCCCCCCAAAAAAAAACATAATAAAAACCCGTTAAATTTAATTAAATGTGTCATCTGATTTATTTTAATGTAGTATTGTAAGTAATTGTGGGTAATATAGAGTGTTTATAATGTAATGAGTTAAATAAATAAAATTTTGAGTGTTATAAATGTAATTTATTGTGATGTAAATTGGGTACTTGTGTACTATCACGGCACCTATTGCATCGCAGACTATAAGGCATGCGATGGTATGCGATGCGGTGGTTACAATGTTAAATGCACTCCCACGCCACCACCCAGTATAAACGTGAACCCGAAGTGTGGCGAGCGCAGCGAGGGGCGGCGGTACACGTCCTCCAACCTTTTCCTACCCACACTATCCACGTTGGCGTGGAGTTGACTTTATAAAGTGTGGCGAGCCACCGAGCCCTAAGCGTACTGAGCCCGAAGCGCGGCGAGCCCTGCGAGGGGCCGGGTATACCTGTGAATTTGTGCGCGTGCGCTCGCCACGCTTCGGGCTCACTTTATAAAATCCACTCCACGCCGACGTGGATAGTGGAGGTAGGAAAGGTCGGAGGACGCGTACCACCGCCCCTCGCGGGCTCGCTGCGCTCACCACGCTTCGGGTTCACGTTTATATTGGGGGTGCCGTGATAATACACAAGATATTGTTGTTTTAATCATGTTGTAGCACTTTTTCGTACCAAGTGGCAGTGTTGGTTATAAAAAGTCCAACGGGTGCAAAACCGTTGCTATGGGACATTTCATTGTAAGCACCCATCTCATATCATGAGATGGGTGCTTGTTCAATGAAAAAATCACGTCGGTCGCATCGCAAAGACTGTACACTGTACACAATGGCATTCAATGCCACCGATATTTAATCAAAGTGCAATCATCGCGTTGGTCGCATCGCGAGGATTGAATAGCAGTAAACACTGTACGCGATGGCATTCAATGGCAACAATTTTTTTACAGAGTTCAATTATCGCGTTGGTCGCGTCGCGCTAATTGAACAATAGTACACGATGTATGCGACTGAAACATTGACCAGCATCGCACCCGTCGGGGTTTGATCACGGCCCTTATAGTGCACTAAGTACTGATGCTGCTTTCTCTGGTGAGTTTAGATCTTATACCAACTGCCTATCACATCTAGCAATTCTCCACTGTTTCTCTGTATGTATACACACACATACCTACACACAATTGGGTGGCTTCTTTGAGAGACTAATGAAACCAACTGGTAGGTTCCAGTTTAACCTAGAATTAGAAGAGCAATGGAGTGTCTATTGTGCACGATACCTCTGTGGATTAAACACAAAAATAAACATCTCTTTCATGTAAAAAAGCAAAGAAATCACATAGAGTCCTTTAAAAGTCCAGGGATTGGGTGTGGATAATTGGACAGACAAGCATTAGGCCAACATGACTGAAGGTCAACAAGCATTAGGTCGACATGGGGTTAGGTCGACAGGGTCATTAGGTCGACATGGGGAAGGTCGATGGTCAAAAGGTCGACAAGGTTTTTTTGCTGTTTTTTTTACCCAACTGTCAACACAGCTGACATGGACACCATAACATAACACTTAGTACCACTTGACTTTAATGGCAGTACCACTTGACTGGACTTATATAGCACCATCACTGGACTGGAACTGCAACAGTAACACTGGAGTTTAATCAGAAGAAACGCTTCCATTCCATGAATGTTCAGGTGGTCTGTGGTGCAAAAATTATATTTACAAAATATTTGTAATAAAAAAAGTTTTCCTGGGTCGGCCCACGACTCCTTCATTTTAAGCCAGTCATTGCTGTTTCATGACTTTGAAATGGGAAAAATGCCAGTAAAGTATTAAAATAAATGAATTTTTAAGTTCCATTCACTGACTTAATTTTCTGTTCTTTCAGCTGATTTCCATAACAGTGTTGTTATGTATAATTAATATTGACCATTTGGACTGGAAACTATGTATTTGTTATCCAACTGAAAGGTATCAACTCCTTTTGATGACTACGGGCGTTGTGGTATCCTTAACCTCCATAGTTTTCCTGCACATTGATATTTACTTTCCACAGATAAGCAACATAACTGCAATATGATATGGTACTTGTTTCCTAGCACGGCCACACCGATATGTATCTGGTTAGTCTTGACCATCGCGTCGCATCGGTGTCTTTTTTGTAAGGTTACGATGATCCCGACCCTTAAGATACTCGCGATGTAGTTTTTTACTCCCGATGTATTTTTTGTCGTCGGTCTTCACATCGTCATCTTGTTAATTACGTCGGGTTCCTTTAAGTATGTATACCCGACCGACGCGATACTACCGATGTACTTCTTTACTCCCGATCTTTGCCGTCAATCGCGTCGGTCGCGTCGCATGTTTCAGCAAAACCCCCCGATGCTCATGATGCACAAGATGTTAATCTGGCCCATTGGTCCTACGATTTTCCCGCTGTTAAGGCCCTTTTTTAATAGGCCCAATTAATTCTTGTAGTCCAACCCCCTATAAAATCTCCCTAGTACCATATGTTTTAATGTGTTGTAATGTGTGTTTCTATGTCAATATTAAATCTGCCCTCTGTAATCGGCTCAGTTACAGCATCAATGTCAATATTTATTGTCATAATCCGGCCCCTTACTTTGACAGCCCCTTCTGTTTTATTTTTCCCTACTCTCTTTGTGGGTTTGTCTCGGTAGGAGTGAGACGTGTATTCAGTTGCTGGTGATATTTTGGCTGATTGATCCTTTGCTGGTGATATCTCCCTGATTGATCCTGTGCTTTGAATACTATTTGCTGCTGATCCTGAGCCTTGTGCTGCGGATTGCTGCTGATCTTGTGGATTATTGCTGATCCTGATTATTCTGCGATTGATTTCTGCTGATCCTGACCCTGAGCCGTGCTGATCCTTAGTCCTGTGCTGTGGATTGGTGTGCTGTGGACTGCTCGGTGGTTGATTTCGTGGCCTCTGAGATGGCTGAGGTGAATATCTTCTCACTGCCTACAAGTGAGGAGGAGGCAGTGGCGTTTCTGCAGCGCCATCATCTGCTGCCAGCAGAGGCTACGTGCGCCAATGGTCATCCGATGCGGTTGAATCTGAAGGAGACCATGTGGCGCTGTAATGTGAGGGACTGCCGCTTGAAGAGGAGTCTGAGAGCAGGACTGTTCTTCCCTGGCTGCCGTTTACCATTCCTGACGCTGGTCCGCTTTATATTTTCCTGGGTACAGGAATTTTCCAGTGTGGAGTACTGCGAGAAGAATCTGTCCCTCTCCAAGAAGACGGCTGTCCTCTACAATAAGTACATGAGGGAGGCCTGCCTGCTCGACCTCATGGCGCAGCCGCAGCGCCGGATTGGAGGTCCCGGCAAGATCGTTGAGGTGGATGAGACCATGTTCGTGAAGAGGCAGGCAAATGTTGGCCGAGTTTTACCTCAGCAATGGGTTTTTGGTGGCATTTGCAGAGAAACAGGACAGTGTTTTGCCACCAAAGTTGCCACTCGGGACGCCAACACCCTCATGGAAGCTATCCTGCAATTTGTGGAGCCTGGGTCTACTGTCTACACCGATTGTTGGAGAGCATACAGTACGGCCCAGCTCAATGCCGCAGGATATGAGCATGCCCAGGTGAACCACAGATATAACTTTGTGGACCCTACAACAGGGGTTCACACCCAAAATGTGGAACGTATGTGGGGGGCATGTAAATGGCGTAATAAACGTCACAGGGGCACCGCCAGGCATATGCTTCAAAGCTACCTAGAAGAGTTTATGTGGCGGAAGAGCCTTGGACATGATAACCCTTTTGCCCGCATATTATATGCCTTGACTTTGTTGCCTAAGGACTCTTGAAATTTACCCCCATTCCTTTCACCCCCATTCCTGTTGCTGTTATATGTTTGATTTTCAATGAATTCCCTACAGTTTTGCATTTTTCATTTCAAAAGTAAATTTTAAAAAATGGTTTTAAAAAACTTGTGTTTCTTGTCTCAGCTGAATGATTTGGGATGGATGAATGCTTTGCAGTCACACCACCACTATCCAAATAATTCTTGGAGCGCGGTGAGTGCAGTGGACCACTGAGTCTAAAGCGTGGTGAGCGCAGCAAGCCCCAAGAAGGGTGCGTGGGTTACTAACATAATAATTTGCATAGGCTTCTGGGGCTTGTGGGCCTCACCATGGTTTGGACACAGAGACCCGCTGTTATCAGCATACTAAACATGATAAACTTGAAGTTGACATGTTCAGTCGACATGTCGACATGATACACATGTTGACATGTTTAAAAGCATATCGCGTCGGACGCAATGTACTGTGAGCTTTACAGCTCAATGCTGCCGACCGACGTGACATGTACTTGTATAAGCACTATACAGTGTTAATACAGTTCTTAGCATGTCCGTCGCGTCGGGAGCATTTTACAATGGCTGCGACCGACGCGATCGATCAATTTCCAAGTACCTCGCCGCATTACGAGGTACGCCGTACATCTACAAAGAAATATCGGTCGATCGGTCGGTCTTATGCATTTGCGTGAGCGTAACATCACCGCCCGACCGACACGATTTTTCTGCCGGGAGAAAGGCGCCAAAAGTACTCTGGGGAAGGACAACAGCAGCCATTTTGATGGTAATTAGAGCTACCACGCAGCACCTGTGTCTGGCTCCCTGCCCCTGCTGAAAAAAGTAAGTGGAATTTGAGGATTACTCAGCATAGGTGGGCCTTGGGATTTGTGAGGAACATATGCAGGCTTGGGGGGAGTGTGGGGGTTTGGGGGGGAGGGGGTGGGGCGCTTACTGTGGTTAATGATATATATACATGTGTGCTTCATATATCATTTTTTGTGGATTAGGGGGACACCATTAGGTGTATAGAGTGGATAATGTTTATGTTCAAGGGGTACTGTTTATTTAAATAGCCAGAAAGTGATCATGTGCAGGAGTTTATGAAGTGTATGGCTTTAGGGTCATGTTAATAATGAAAATCTGGATAAAACAGGTTTATGTGCAGAGGATATCATGTGCCTGGAAATGATGTACTGTGTGTTGTAATACATGCAGAATACTCTGCTGTTTGTGATAGTAATGCAGGGTGACATAGCCTGTAATGGTTTCTTGGTACACATATGTAAAATATAGCTGTTTGAGGTGTCATGTGCTTGTTATTGAAATGGTGCAGCAGGCAGTATGCTGTATCCACTTTGTAGTAATGTGCATGTAAAATGTTTTTTTTTTTTTTTACTTTTTATTGGAGGGGAAGGGGGGGTGGGTTAAAATGCTGGGGTATAGTTTGTATTGTTTGTGTCCCATGACAGCGGCCATTTCACACCATCCCGAAGTGTGGCGAGGGGCGGCGGTACGCGTCCTCCGACCTTTTCATACCCCCACTATCCACGTCAGCGTGGAGTTGAGAATAAATTAGTGTGGCGAGCGCAGCGAGCCACCGAGCCCGAAGCGTGGCGAGCGCAGCGTGCCCCGTGAGGGGACGCTGATACCTGTGAAGCCCACGAGCGGGTGTGGATACCTGTGAGGCCCGCGAGGGTACGCAGGGATCTATGAAGGTATCAGCGTGCGCTCGCCACGCTTCGGGCTCAGTGGCTCGCTGCGCTCGCCACACTAATTTATTCTCAACTCCACGCCGACGTGGATAGTGGGGGTATGAAAAGGTCGGAGGACGCGTACCGCCGCCGCTCGCCACGCTTCGGGATGGCGTGGATAGTGGAGGGACACAAATATATCAATACTTCTGTTGTCAAATGTGGTGTAAATTGCATTTATTATGTCATATGCTTTGAGTATCTCAGATTAAAGCCTTGTTTTTTTTCTCGGATTCTATTTCAGTTTGATTTTCCTTGTGTGCCTGAAAGGCCATTATTTAATTTGTTTGAATCACATTTATTTTTCACCTGCTGCCGACAGGTAAATATTAGTCGCTTTTTTTAGCGTATTAATGAATAACAGTGGAGTGCGTAGTGTTTTCCATGCAAAATTGCATTTTTCTAAATTTTGTTGTTCGAAATGTGTATTATGATGTATCCTTTTAGTATTAATGTGCGAGGTGGTTTTTTTTCAAATTTTTTTGGGGATGACCTGTTGGAGTAGACTTTGGGTAACTTGTGTCCCATCACAGCGGCCATGTCACGCCATCCCAAAGTGTGGCGAGGGGCGGCGGAACGCGTCCTCCGACCTTTTCATAACCCCACTATCCACGTTGGCGTGGAGTTGAGAATAAATTAGAGTGGCGAGCGCAGCGAGCCACCGAGCCCGAAGCGTGGCGAGCACACGCTGATACCTGTTTAGCCCACGAGCGGGCGTGGATACCTGTGAGGCCCGCGAGGGTACGCAGGGATCTGTGAAGGTATCAGCTGCGCTCGCCACGCTTCGGGCTCAGTGGCTCGCTGCGCTCGCCACACTAATTTATTCTCAACTCCACGCCGACGTGGATAGTGGGGGTATGAAAAGGTCGGAGGACGCGTACCGCCGCCGCTCGCCACGCTTCGGGATGGCGTGGATAGTGGAGGGACACAAATATATCAGTACTTCTGTTGTCAAATGTGGTGTAAATTGCATTTATTATGTCATATGCTATGAGTATCTCAGATTAAAGCCTTGTTTTTTTTCTCGGATTCTATTTCAGTGTGATTGTCCTTGTGTGCCTGAAAGGCCATTATTTAATTTGTTTGGAATTACATTTATTTTTCACCTGCTGCCGACTGAGGTAAATATTAGTCGCTTTTTGTAGCGTATGAATGAATAACAGTGGAGTGCGTTGATTTTTATGGGGTAAACTTCATTTTGGAATATTTATTTACAGAATGGAGCGTAACGTCGACCGCTCGCTAATGAAGAAGTTGATCGATCTCTACAAAGAGAATAGATGTCTATTGCGACAAGATCATATTGATTTTCACAACCAGGCAAAGCGGAATGAGGCGTTTGGGAAGATCTCGGCCTACGCTAGGACACGTGTCCCTAATGCAGACGTCACGTGGGTCCGGAGGAAATTCACTAATATGCGGACAGTGCTGGTGAAGGAGCATAATCGGGTCCAGCAGTCGCGAGCTTCGGGAACTGACCCTGCAGATGTGTACCAGCCAAAGTTGTGGTACTATGACCGTATGCTGTTTATTGTGGAGGATCAAGGAAGGAGAGAAACAGAGGGAGCTACTACGGATGAAAGCTCTTCATCCAGTGCACAGGAGAGTGCGGACGTAGTAAGTATCTAGTTCAAACATGTTCAGCATGTAAATGGAAGTGAAATGCAATGTTTTAACTTTTTTTTTTGTTTGTTTCTTTTCATTTTAGGTAGTTCCCTCTGAGTCAACGCAGCAGGCTGAGTCGGTGTCGGAGGTGGCGGCTCCTGTGGTGGCGAGCACGTCATCAGCTCCCCCCAGGAGGCGTAGGAGGAGACAGCCGACAAGACCTGCTGCTACTAGCCAAGAACACTGCTGCCCCTACAAGGAGGAAGCATTAAATAATCCCCCCGATGATTTCAAAATGTTCACAAATCATCTGTGCGCAGAAATGCGAAAGTGGCAGCGTCCAACAGTGCACCAATTTAAGCGTTTGGTGTATGACTGTATGTTGCGGGCAGCCGAGGATGACCTCTGTGCTGACTGCAAGGTAACGTCATGCCGCACAGCGCACGTAGAGCCACCATGCCCACACCCACATCACCCCCCCATGTTCAGTGCGCCGGTTGCTCCTCCGCCTGCCCCTTACTACGCGCCGGGACCCCCTATGCCACCTCCCAGTGATCCCTCGTCTTTGTCTGGGACTGTTTTCTCTGCTTTGAGAAGTGTGCAGACCCCCACCCCAGACGAGAATATTGATGAAAAATTGGGACCAAGCACTCTGTATTTGTATCAGATCTAACATGTATGAAATATATGTACTATTTATGGGAGTGTTGACATCAATCTTCGCCATAACCTTTCTACACATTGATTACTACTTTCCAACCATCTGGAAAATATATTCAAAAATTGATTTATGGCTCTCTGGTGAGTTTAGATCTTATTCCAACTGCCTGTTACATCTAGCAATTCTCCACTGTTTCTCTGTATGTATACACACATACCTACACACAATTGGGTGGCTTCTTTGAGAGACTAATGAAACCAACTGGTAGGTTCCAGTTTAACCTAGAATTAGAAGAGCAATGGAGTGTCTATTGTGCACAATACCTCTGTGGATTAAACACAAAAATAAACATCTCTTTCATGTAAAAAAGCAAAGAAATCACATAGAGTCCTTTAAAAGTCCAGGCATTGGGTGTGGATAATTGGACAGACAAGCATTAGGCCAACATGACTGAAGGTCAACAAGCATTAGGTCGACATGGGGTTAGGTCGACATGGGGTTAGGTCGACATGGGGTTAGGTCGACAGGGTCATTAGGTCGACATGGGGAAGGTCGATGGTCAAAAGGTCGACAAAGTTTTTTTGCTGTTTTTTTACCCAACTGTCAACACAGCTGACATGGACACCATAACATAACACTTAGTACCACTTGACTTTAATGGCAGTACCAATGGACTTTAATGGCAGTACCAATGGACTTTAACGGCAGTACCACTGGACTGGACTTATATAGCACCATCACTGGACTGGAACTGCAACAGTAACACTGGAGTTTAATCAGGTGGTCTGTGATGCAAAAATTATATTTACAAAATATTTGTAAAAAAATAAGTTTTCCTGGGTCGGCCCACGACTCCTTCATTTTAAGCCAGTCATCGCTGTTTCATGACTTTGAAATGGGAAAAATGCCAGTAAAGTAAGTATTAAAATAAATGAATTTTTAAGTTCCATTCACTGACTTAATTTTCTGTTCTTTCAGCTGATTTCCATAACAGTGTTGTTATGTATAATTAATATTGAACATTTGGACTGGAAACTATGTATTTGTTATCCAACTGAAAGGTATCAACTCCTTTTGATGACTACGGGCGTTGTGGTATCCTTAACCTCCATAGTTTTCCTGCACATTGATATTTACTTTCCACAGATAAGCAACATAACTGCAATATATGATATGGTACTTGTTTCCTAGCACGGCCACACCGATATGTATCTGGTTAGTCTTGACCATCGCGTCGCATCGGTGTCTTTTTTGTAAGGTTACGATGATCCCGACCCTTAAGATACTCGCAATGTAGTTTTTTACTCCCGATGTATTTTTTGTCGTCGGTCTTCACATCGTCATCTTGTTAATTGCGTCGGGTTCCTTTAAGTATGTATACCCGACCGACGCGATACTACCGATGTACTTCTTTACTCCCGATCTTTGCCGTCAATCGCGTCGCATGTTTCAGCAAAACCCCCCGATGCTCATGATGCACAAGATGTTAATCTGGCCCATTGGTCCTACGATTTTCCCGCTGTTAAGGCCCTTTTTTAATAGGCCCAATTAATTCTTGTAGTCCAACCCCCTATAAAATCTCCCTAGTACCATATGTTTTAATGTGTTGTAATGTGTGTTTCTATGTCAATATTAAATCTGCCCTCTGTAATCTGCTCAGTTACAGCATCAATGTCAATATTTATTGTCATAATCCGGCCCCTTACTTTGACAGCCCCTTCTGTTTTATTTTTCCCTACTCTCTTTGTGGGTTTGTCTCGGTAGGAGTGAGACGTGTATTCAGTTGCTGGTGATATTTTGGCTGATTAATCCTTTGCTGGCGATATCTCCCTGATTGATCCTGTGCTTTGAATACTATTTGCTGCTGATCCTGAGCCTTGTGCTGCGGATTGCTGCTGATCTTGTGGATTATTGCTGATCCTGATTATTCTGCGATTGATTTCTGCTGATCCTGACCCTGAGCCGTGCTGATCCTTAGTCCTGTGCTGTGGATTGGTGTGCTGTGGACTGCTCGGTGGTTGATTTCGTGGCCTCTGAGATGGCTGAGGTGAATATCTTCTCACTGCCTACAAGTGAGGAGGAGGCAGTGGCGTTTCTGCAGCGCCATCATCTGCTGCCAGCAGAGGCTACGTGCGCCAATGGTCATCCGATGCGGTTGAATCTGAAGGAGACCATGTGGCGCTGTAATGTGAGGGACTGCCGCTTGAAGAGGAGTCTGAGAGCAGGACTGTTCTTCCCTGGCTGCCGTTTACCATTCCTGACGCTGGTCCGCTTTATATTTTCCTGGGTACAGGAATTTACCAGTGTGGAGTACTGCGAGAAGAATCTGTCCCTCTCCAAGAAGACGGCTGTCCTCTACAATAAGTACATGAGGGAGGCCTGCCTGCTCGACCTCATGGCGCAGCCGCAGCGCCGGATTGGAGGTCCCGGCAAGATCGTTGAGGTGGATGAGACCATGTTCGTGAAGAGGCAGGCAAATGTTGGCCGAGTTTTACCTCAGCAATGGGTTTTTGGTGGCATTTGCAGAGAAACAGGACAGTGTTTTGCCACCAAAGTTGCCACTCGGGACGCCAACACCCTCATGGAAGCTATCTTGCAATTTGTGGAGCCTGGGTCTACTGTCTACACCGATTGTTGGAGAGCATACAGTACGGCCCAGCTCAATGCCGCAGGATATGAGCATGCCCAGGTGAACCACAGATATAACTTTGTGGACCCTACAACAGGGGTTCACACCCAAAATGTGGAACGTATGTGGGGGGCATGTAAATGGCGTAATAAACGTCACAGGGGCACCGCCAGGCATATGCTTCAAAGCTACCTAGAAGAGTTTATGTGGCGGAAGAGCCTTGGACATGATAACCCTTTTGCCCGCATATTATATGCCTTGACTTTGTTGCCTAAGGACTCTTGAAATTTACCCCCATTCCTTTCACCCCCATTCCTGTTGCTGTTATATGTTTGATTTTCAATGAATTCCCTACAGTTTTGCATTTTTCATTTCAAAAGTAAATTTTAAAAAATGGTTTTAAAAAACTTGTGTTTCTTGTCTCAGCTGAATGATTTGGGATGGATGAATGCTTTGCAGTCACACCACCACTATCCAAATAATTCTTGGAGCGCGGTGAGTGCAGTGGACCACTGAGTCTAAAGCGTGGTGAGCGCAGCAAGCCCCAAGAAGGGTGCGTGGGTTACTAACATAATAATTTGCATAGGCTTCTGGGGCTTGTGGGCCTCACCATGGTTTGGACACAGAGACCCGCTGTTATCAGCATACTAAACATGATCAACTTGAAGTTGACAGGTTCAGTCGACATGTCGACATGATACACATGTTGACATGTTTAAAACCATATCGCGTCGGACGCAATGTACTGTGAGCTTTACAGCTCAATGCTGCCGACCGACGTGACATGTACTTGTATAAGCACTATACAGTGTTAATACAGTTCTTAGCATGTCCGTCGCGTCGGGAGCATTTTACAATGGCTGCGACCGACGCAATCTTTTCTGCCGGGAGAAAGGCGCCAAAAACACTCTGGGGAAGGACAACAGCAGCCATTTTGATGGTAATTAGAGCTACCACGCAGCACCTGTGTCTGGCTCCCTGCCCCTGCTGAAAAAAGTAAGTGGAATTTGAGGATTACTCAGCATAGGTGGGCCTTGGGATTTGTGAGGAACATATGCAGGCTTGGGGGGAGTGTGGGGGTTTGGGGGGGAGGGGGTGAGGGGGTGGGGCGCTTACTGTGGTTAATGATATATATACATGTGTGCTTCATATATCATTTTTTGTGGATTAGGGGGACACCATTAGGTGTATAGAGTGGATAATGTTTATGTTCAAGGGGTACTGTTTATTTAAATAGCCAGAAAGTGATCATGTGCAGGAGTTTATGAAGTGTATGGCTTTAGGGTCATGTTAATAATGAAAATCTGGATAAAACAGGTTTATGTGCAGAGGATATCATGTGCCTGGAAATGATGTACTGTGTGTTGTAATACATGCAGAATACTCTGCTGTTTGTGATAGTAATGCAGGGTGACATAGCCTGTAATGGTTTCTTGGTACACATATGCAAAATATAGCTGTTTGAGGTGTCATGTGCTTGTTATTGAAATGGTGCAGCAGGCAGTATGCTGTATCCACTTTGTAGTAATGTGCATGTAAAATGTTTTTTTTTTACTTTTTATTGGAGGGGAAGGGGGGGTGGGTTAAAATGCTGGGGTATAGTTTGTATTGTTTGTGTCCCATGACAGCGGCCATTTCACACCATCCCGAAGTGTGGCGAGGGGTGGCGGTACGCGTCCTCCGACCTTTTCATACCCCCACTATCCACGTCAGCGTGGAGTTGAGAATAAATTAGTGTGGCGAGCGCAGCGAGCCACCGAGCCCGAAGCGTGGCGAGCGCAGCGTGCCCCGCGAGGGGACGCTGATACCTGTTTAGCCCACGAGCGGGCGTGGATACCTGTGAGGCCCGCGAGGGTACGCAGGGATCTATGAAGGTATCAGCGTGCGCTCGCCACGCTTCGGGCTCAGTGGCTCGCTGCGCTCGCCACACTAATTTATTCTCAACTCCACGCCGACGTGGATAGTGGGGGTATGAAAAGGTCGGAGGACGCGTACCGCCGCCGCTCGCCACGCTTCGGGATGGCGTGGATAGTGGAGGGACACAAATATATCAATACTTCTGTTGTCAAATGTGGTGTAAATTGCATTTATTATGTCATATGCTATGAGTATCTCAGATTAAAGCCTTGTTTTTTTTCTCGGATTCTATTTCAGTTTGATTTTCCTTGTGTGCCTGAAAGGCCATTATTTAATTTGTTTGAATCACATTTATTTTTCACCTGCTGCCGACAGGTAAATATTAGTCGCTTTTTTTAGCGTATTAATGAATAACAGTGGAGTGCGTAGTGTTTTCCATGCAAAATTGCATTTTTCTAAATTTTGTTGTTCGAGCGTAGTGTTTTCCATGCAAAATTGCATTTTTCTAAATTTTGTTGTTCGAAATGTGTATTATGATGTATCCTTTTAGTATTAATGTGCGAGGTGGTTTTTTTTCACATTTTTTTAGGGATGACCTGTTGGAGTAGACTTTGGGTAACTTGTGTCCCATCACAGCGGCCATGTCACGCCATCCCAAAGTGTGGCGAGGGGCGGCGGAACGCGTCCTCCGACCTTTTCATAACCCCACTATCCACGTCGGCGTGGAGTTGAGAATAAATTAGTGTGGCGAGCGCAGCGAGCCACCGAGCCCGAAGCGTGGCGAGCGCACGCTGATACCTGTTTAGCCCACGAGCGGGCGTGGATACCTGTGAGGCCCGCGAGGGTACGCAGGGATCTGTGAAGGTATCAGCTGCGCTCGCCACGCTTCGGGCTCAGTGGCTCGCTGCGCTCGCCACACTAATTTATTCTCAACTCCACGCCGACGTGGATAGTGGGGGTATGAAAAGGTCGGAGGACGCGTACCGCCGCCGCTCGCCACGCTTCGGGATGGCGTGAATAGTGGAGGGACACAAATATATCAGTACTTCTGTTGTCAAATGTGGTGTAAATTGCATTTATTATGTCATATGCTATGAGTATCTCAGATTAAAGCCTTGTTTTTTTTCTCGGATTCTATTTCAGTGTGATTGTCCTTGTGTGCCTGAAAGGCCATTATTTAATTTGTTTGGAATTACATTTATTTTTCACCTGCTGCCGACTGAGGTAAATATTAGTCGCTTTTTGTAGCGTATGAATGAATAACAGTGGAGTGCGTTGATTTTTATGGGGTAAACTTCATTTTGGAATATTTATTTACAGAATGGAGCGTAACGTCGACCGCTCGCTAATGAAGAAGTTGATCGATCTCTACAAAGAGAATAGATGTCTATTGCGACAAGATCATATTGATTTTCACAACCAGGCAAAGCGGAATGAGGCGTTTGGGAAGATCTCGGCCTACGCTAGGACACGTGTCCCTAATGCAGACGTCACGTGGGTCCGGAGGAAATTCACTAATATGCGGACAGTGCTGGTGAAGGAGCATAATCGGGTCCAGCAGTCGCGAGCTTCGGGAACTGACCCTGCAGATGTGTACCAGCCAAAGTTGTGGTACTATGACCGTATGCTGTTTATTGTGGAGGATCAAGGAAGGAGAGAAACAGAGGGAACTACTACGGATGAAAGCTCTTCATCCAGTGCACAGGAGAGTGCGGACGTAGTAAGTATCTAGTTCAAACGTGTTCAGCATGTAAATGGAAGTGAAATGCAATGTTTTAACTTTTTTTTTTTGTTGTTTCTTTTCATTTTAGGTAGTTCCCTCTGAGTCAACGCAGCAGGCTGAGTCGGTGTCGGAGGTGGCGGCTCCTGTGGTGGCGAGCACGTCATCAGCTCCCCCCAGGAGGCGTAGGAGGAGACAGCCGACAAGACCTGCTGCTACTAGCCAAGAACACTGCTGCCCCTACAAGGAGGAAGCATTAAATAATCCCCCCGATGATTTCAAAATGTTCACAAATCATCTGTGCGCAGAAATGCGAAAGTGGCAGCGTCCAACAGTGCACCAATTTAAGCGTTTGGTGTATGACTGTATGTTGCGGGCAGCCGAGGATGACCTCTGTGCTGACTGCAAGGTAACGTCATGCCGCACAGCGCACGTAGAGCCACCATGCCCACACCCACATCACCCCCCCATGTTCAGTGCGCCGGTTGCTCCTCCGCCTGCCCCTTACTACGCGCCGGGACCCCCTATGCCACCTCCCAGTGATCCCTCGTCTTTGTCTGGGACTGTTTTCTCTGCTTTGAGAAGTGTGCAGACCCCCACCCCAGACGAGAATATTGATGAAAAATTGGGACCAAGCACTCTGTATTTGTATCAGATCTAACATGTATGAAATATATGTACTATTTATGGGAGTGTTGACATCAATCTTCGCCATAACCTTTCTACACATTGATTACTACTTTCCAACCATCTGGAAAATATATTCAAAAATTGATTTATGGCTCTCTGGTGAGTTTAGATCTTATTCCAACTGCCTGTTACATCTAGCAATTCTCCACTGTTTCTCTGTATGTATACACACATACCTACACACAATTGGGTGGCTTCTTTGAGAGACTAATGAAACCAACTGGTAGGTTCCAGTTTAACCTAGAATTAGAAGAGCAATGGAGTGTCTATTGTGCACAATACCTCTGTGGATTAAACACAAAAATAAACATCTCTTTCATGTAAAAAAGCAAAGAAATCACATAGAGTCCTTTAAAAGTCCAGGCATTGGGTGTGGATAATTGGACAGACAAGCATTAGGCCAACATGACTGAAGGTCAACAAGCATTAGGTCGACATGGGGTTAGGTCGACATGGGGTTAGGTCGACATGGGGTTAGGTCGACAGGGTCATTAGGTCGACATGGGGAAGGTCGATGGTCAAAAGGTCGACAAGGTTTTTTTGCTGTTTTTTTACCCAACTGTCAACACAGCTGACATGGACACCATAACATAACACTTAGTACCACTTGACTTTAATGGCAGTACCAATGGACTTTAATGGCAGTACCAATGGACTTTAACGGCAGTACCACTGGACTGGAACTGCAACAGTAACACTGGAGTTTAATCAGGTGGTCTGTGATGCAAAAATTATATTTACAAAATATTTGTAAAAAAATAAGTTTTCCTGGGTCGGCCCACGACTCCTTCATTTTAAGCCAGTCATCGCTGTTTCATGACTTTGAAATGGGAAAAATGCCAGTAAAGTAAGTATTAAAATAAATGAATTTTTAAGTTCCATTCACTGACTTAATTTTCTGTTCTTTCAGCTGATTTCCATAACAGTGTTGTTATGTATAATTAATATTGAACATTTGGACTGGAAACTATGTATTTGTTATCCAACTGAAAGGTATCAACTCCTTTTGATGACTACGGGCGTTGTGGTATCCTTAACCTCCATAGTTTTCCTGCACATTGATATTTACTTTCCACAGATAAGCAACATAACTGCAATATATGATATGGTACTTGTTTCCTAGCACGGCCACACCGATATGTATCTGGTTAGTCTTGACCATCGCGTCGCATCGGTGTCTTTTTTGTAAGGTTACGATGATCCCGACCCTTAAGATACTCGCGATGTAGTTTTTTTACTCCCGATGTATTTTTTGTCGTCGGTCTTCACATCGTCATCTTGTTAATTGCGTCGGGTTCCTTTAAGTATGTATACCCGACCGACGCGATACTACCGATGTACTTCTTTACTCCCGATCTTTGCCGTCAATCGCGTCGCATGTTTCAGCAAAACCCCCCGATGCTCATGATGCACAAGATGTTAATCTGGCCCATTGGTCCTACGATTTTCCCGCTGTTAAGGCCCTTTTTTAATAGGCCCAATTAATTCTTGTAGTCCAACCCCCTATAAAATCTCCCTAGTACCATATGTTTTAATGTGTTGTAATGTGTTTCTATGTCAATATTAAATCTGCCCTCTGTAATCTGCTCAGTTACAGCATCAATGTCAATATTTATTGTCATAATCCGGCCCCTTACTTTGACAGCCCCTTCTGTTTTATTTTTCCCTACTCTCTTTGTGGGTTTGTCTCGGTAGGAGTGAGACGTGTATTCAGTTGCTGGTGATATTTTGGCTGATTGATCCTTTGCTGGTGATATCTCCCTGATTGATCCTGTGCTTTGAATACTATTTGCTGCTGATCCTGAGCCTTGTGCTGCGGATTGCTGCTGATCTTGTGGATTATTGCTGATCCTGATTATTCTGCGATTGATTTCTGCTGATCCTGACCCTGAGCCGTGCTGATCCTTAGTCCTGTGCTGTGGATTGGTGTGCTGTGGACTGCTCGGTGGTTGATTTCGTGGCCTCTGAGATGGCTGAGGTGAATATCTTGTCACTGCCTACAAGTGAGGAGGAGGCAGTGGCGTTTCTGCAGCGCCATCATCTGCTGCCAGCAGAGGCTACGTGCGCCAATGGTCATCCGATGCGGTTGAATCTGAAGGAGACCATGTGGCGCTGTAATGTGAGGGACTGCCGCTTGAAGAGGAGTCTGAGAGCAGGACTGTTCTTCCCTGGCTGCCGTTTACCATTCCTGACGCTGGTCCGCTTTATATTTTCCTGGGTACAGGAATTTACCAGTGTGGAGTACTGCGAGAAGAATCTGTCCCTCTCCAAGAAGACGGCTGTCCTCTACAATAAGTACATGAGGGAGGCCTGCCTGCTCGACCTCATGGCGCAGCCGCAGCGCCGGATTGGAGGTCCCGGCAAGATCGTTGAGGTGGATGAGACCATGTTCGTGAAGAGGCAGGCAAATGTTGGCCGAGTTTTACCTCAGCAATGGGTTTTTGGTGGCATTTGCAGAGAAACAGGACAGTGTTTTGCCACCAAAGTTGCCACTCGGGACGCCAACACCCTCATGGAAGCTATCCTGCAATTTGTGGAGCCTGGGTCTACTGTCTACACCGATTGTTGGAGAGCATACAGTACGGCCCAGCTCAATGCCGCAGGATATGAGCATGCCCAGGTGAACCACAGATATAACTTTGTGGACCCTACAACAGGGGTTCACACCCAAAATGTGGAACGTATGTGGGGGGCATGTAAATGGCGTAATAAACGTCACAGGGGCACCGCCAGGCATATGCTTCAAAGCTACCTAGAAGAGTTTATGTGGCGGAAGAGCCTTGGACATGATAACCCTTTTGCCCGCATATTATATGCCTTGACTTTGTTGCCTAAGGACTCTTGAAATTTACCCCCATTCCTTTCACCCCCATTCCTGTTGCTGTTATATGTTTGATTTTCAATGAATTCCCTACAGTTTTGCATTTTTCATTTCAAAAGTAAATTTTAAAAAATGGTTTTAAAAAACTTGTGTTTCTTGTCTCAGCTGAATGATTTGGGATGGATGAATGCTTTGCAGTCACACCACCACTATCCAAATAATTCTTGGAGCGCGGTGAGTGCAGTGGACCACTGAGTCTAAAGCGTGGTGAGCGCAGCAAGCCCCAAGAAGGGTGCGTGGGTTACTAACATAATAATTTGCATAGGCTTCTGGGGCTTGTGGGCCTCACCATGGTTTGGACACAGAGACCCGCTGTTATCAGCATACTAAACATGATCAACTTGAAGTTGACATGTTCAGTCGACATGTCGACATGATACACATGTTGACATGTTTAAAAGCATATCGCGTCGGACACAATGTACTGTGAGCTTTACAGCTCAATGCTGCCGACCGACGTGACATGTACTTGTATAAGCACTATACAGTGTTAATACAGTTCTTAGCATGTCCGTCGCGTCGGGAGCATTTTACAATGGCTGCGACCGACGCGATCGATCAATTTCCAAGTACCTCGCCGCATTACGAGGTACGCCGTACATCTACAAAGAAATATCGGTCGATCGGTCGGTCTTATGCATTGGCGTGAGCGTAACATCACCGCCCGACCGACGCGATTTTTCTGCCGGGAGAAAGGCGCCAAAAGCACTCTGGGGAAGGACAACAGCAGCCATTTTGATGGTAATTAGAGCTACCACGCAGCACCTGTGTCTGGCTCCCTGCCCCTGCTGAAAAAAGTAAGTGGAATTTGAGGATTACTCAGCATAGGTGGGCCTTGGGATTTGTGAGGAACATATGCAGGCTTGGGGGGAGTGTGGGGGTTTGGGGGGGAGGGGGTGAGGGGGTGGGGCGCTTACTGTGGTTAATGATATATATACATGTGTGCTTCATATATCATTTTTTGTGGATTAGGGGGACACCATTAGGTGTATAGAGTGGATAATGTTTATGTTCAAGGGGTACTGTTTATTTAAATAGCCAGAAAGTGATCATGTGCAGGAGTTTATGAAGTGTATGGCTTTAGGGTCATGTTAATAATGAAAATCTGGATAAAACAGGTTTATGTGCAGAGGATATCATGTGCCTGGAAATGATGTACTGTGTGTTGTAATACATGCAGAATACTCTGCTGTTTGTGATAGTAATGCAGGGTGACATAGCCTGTAATGGTTTCTTGGTACACATATGTAAAATATAGCTGTTTGAGGTGTCATGTGCTTGTTATTGAAATGGTGCAGCAGGCAGTATGCTGTATCCACTTTGTAGTAATGTGCATGTAAAATGTTTTTTTTTTTTTTTTACTTTTTTTTGGAGGGGAAGGGGGGGGGGTTAAAATGCTGGGGTATAGTTTGTATTGTTTGTGTCCCATGACAGCGGCCATTTCACACCATCCCGAAGTGTGGCGAGGGGCGGCGGTACGCGTCCTCCCACCTTTTCATACCCCCACTATCCACGTCAGCGTGGAGTTGAGAATAAATTAGTGTGGCGAGCGCAGCGAGCCACCGAGCCCGAAGCGTGGCGAGCGCAGCGTGCCCCGCGAGGGGACGCTGATACCTGTGAAGCCCACGAGCGGGTGTGGATACCTGTGAGGCCCGCGAGGGTACGCAGGGATCTGTGAAGGTATCAGCGTGCGCTCGCCACGCTTCGGGCTCAGTGGCTCGCTGCGCTCGCCACACTAATTTATTCTCAACTCCACACCGACGTGGATAGTGGGGGTATGAAAAGGTCGGAGGACGCGTACCGCCGCCGCTCGCCACGCTTCGGGATGGCGTGGATAGTGGAGGGACACAAATATATCAATACTTCTGTTGTCAAATGTGGTGTAAATTGCATTTATTATGTCATATGCTATGAGTATCTCAGATTAAAGCCTTGTTTTTTTTCTCGGATTCTATTTCAGTTTGATTTTCCTTGTGTGCCTGAAAGGCCATTATTTAATTTGTTTGAATCACATTTATTTTTCACCTGCTGCCGACAGGTAAATATTAGTCGCTTTTTTTAGCGTATTAATGAATAACAGTGGAGTGCGTAGTGTTTTCCATGCAAAATTGCATTTTTCTAAATTTTGTTGTTCGAAATGTGTATTATGATGTATCCTTTTAGTATTAATGTGCGAGGTGGGTTTTTTTCACATTTTTTTGGGGATGACCTGTTGGAGTAGACTTTGGGTAACTTGTGTCCCATCACAGCGGCCATGTCACGCCATCCCAAAGTGTGGCGAGGGGCGCTGATACCTGTTTAGCCCACGAGCGGGCGTGGATACCTGTGAGGCCCGCGAGGGTACGCAGGGATCTGTGAAGGTATCAGCTGCGCTCGCCACGCTTCGGGCTCAGTGGCTCGCTGCGCTCGCCACACTAATTTATTCTCAACTCCACGCCGACGTGGATAGTGGGGGTATGAAAAGGTCGGAGGACGCGTACCGCCGCCGCTCGCCATGCTTCGGGATGGCGTGGATAGTGGGGGGACACAAATATATCAGTACTTCTGTTGTCAAATGTGGTGTAAATTGCATTTATTATGTCATATGCTATGAGTATCTCAGATTAAAGCCTTGTTTTTTTTCTCGGATTCTATTTCAGTGTGATTGTCCTTGTGTGCCTGAAAGGCCATTATTTAATTTGTTTGGAATTACATTTATTTTTCACCTGCTGCCGACTGAGGTAAATATTAGTCGCTTTTTGTAGCGTATGAATGAATAACAGTGGAGTGCGTTGATTTTTATGGGGTAAACTTCATTTTGGAATATTTATTTACAGAATGGAGCGTAACGTCGACCGCTCGCTAATGAAGAAGTTGATCGATCTCTACAAAGAGAATAGATATCTATTGCGACAAGATCATATTGATTTTCACAACCAGGCAAAGCGGAATGAGGCGTTTGGGAAGATCTCGGCCTACGCTAGGACACGTGTCCCTAATGCAGACGTCACGTGGGTCCGGAGGAAATTCACTAATATGCGGACAGTGCTGGTGAAGGAGCATAATCGGGTCCAGCAGTCGCGAGCTTCGGGAACTGACCCTGCAGATGTGTACCAGCCAAAGTTGTGGTACTATGACCGTATGCTGTTTATTGTGGAGGATCAAGGAAGGAGAGAAACAGAGGGAACTACTACGGATGAAAGCTCTTCATCCAGTGCACAGGAGAGTGCGGACGTAGTAAGTATCTAGTTCAAACGTGTTCAGCATGTAAATGGAAGTGAAATGCAATGTTTTAACTTTTTTTTTTTTTTGTTTCTTTTCATTTTAGGTAGTTCCCTCTGAGTCAACGCAGCAGGCTGAGTCGGTGTCGGAGGTGGCGGCTCCTGTGGTGGCGAGCACGTCATCAGCTCCCCCCAGGAGGCGTAGGAGGAGACAGCCGACAAGACCTGCTGCTACTAGCCAAGAACACTGCTGCCCCTACAAGGAGGAAGCATTAAATAATCCCCCCGATGATTTCAAAATGTTCACAAATCATCTGTGCGCAGAAATGCGAAAGTGGCAGCGTCCAACAGTGCACCAATTTAAGCGTTTGGTGTATGACTGTATGTTGCGGGCAGCCGAGGATGACCTCTGTGCTGACTGCAAGGTAACGTCATGCCGCACAGCGCAGGTAGAGCCACCATGCCCACACCCACATCACCCCCCCATGTTCAGTGCGCCGGTTGCTCCTCCGCCTGCCCCTTACTACGCGCCGGGACCCCCTATGCCACCTCCCAGTGATCCCTCGTCTTTGTCTGGGACTGTTTTCTCTGCTTTGAGAAGTGTGCAGACCCCCACCCCAGACGAGAATATTGATGAAAAATTGGGACCAAGCACTCTGTATTTGTATCAGATCTAACATGTATGAAATATATGTACTATTTATGGGAGTGTTGACATCAATCTTCGCCATAACCTTTCTACACATTGATTACTACTTTCCAACCATCTGGAAAATATATTCAAAAATTGATTTATGGCTCTCTGGTGAGTTTAGATCTTATTCCAACTGCCTGTTACATCTAGCAATTCTCCACTGTTTCTCTGTATGTATACACACATACCTACACACAATTGGGTGGCTTCTTTGAGAGACTAATGAAACCAACTGGTAGGTTCCAGTTTAACCTAGAATTAGAAGAGCAATGGAGTGTCTATTGTGCACAATACCTCTGTGGATTAAACACAAAAATAAACATCTCTTTCATGTAAAAAAGCAAAGAAATCACATAGAGTCCTTTAAAAGTCCAGGGATTGGGTGTGGATAATTGGACAGACAAGCATTAGGCCAACATGACTGAAGGTCAACAAGCATTAGGTCAACATGGGGTTAGGTCGACATGGGGTTAGGTCGACAGGGTCATTAGGTCGACATGGGGAAGGTCGATGGTCAAAAGGTCGACAAGGTTTTTTTGCTGTTTTTTTACCCAACTGTCAACACAGCTGACATGGACACCATAACATAACACTTAGTACCACTTGACTTTAATGGCAGTACCAATGGACTTTAATGGCAGTACCAATGGACTTTAACGGCAGTACCACTGGACTGGACTTATATAGCACCATCACTGGACTGGAACTGCAACAGTAACACTGGAGTTTAATCAGAAGAATATTTTTGGAACCCAAAACGCTTCCATTCCATGAATGTTCAGGTGGTCTGTGATGCAAAAATTATATTTACAAAATATTTGTAAAAAAAAAAGTTTTCCTGGGTCGGCCCACGACTCCTTCATTTTAAGCCAGTCATCGCTGTTTCATGACTTTGAAATGGGAAAAATGCCAGTAAAGTAAGTATTAAAATAAATGAATTTTTAAGTTCCATTCACTGACTTAATTTTCTGTTCTTTCAGCTGATTTCCATAACAGTGTTGTTATGTATAATTAATATTGAACATTTGGACTGGAAACTATGTATTTGTTATCCAACTGAAAGGTATCAACTCCTTTTGATGACTACGGGCGTTGTGGTATCCTTAACCTCCATAGTTTTCCTGCACATTGATATTTACTTTCCACAGATAAGCAACATAACTGCAATATATGATATGGTACTTGTTTCCTAGCACGGCCACACCGATATGTATCTGGTTAGTCTTGACCATCGCGTCGCATCGGTGTCTTTTTTGTAAGGTTACGATGATCCCGACCCTTAAGATACTCGCGATGTAGTTTTTTACTCCCGATGTATTTTTTGTCGTCGGTCTTCACATCGTCATCTTGTTAATTGCGTCGGGTTCCTTTAAGTATGTATACCCGACCGACGCGATACTACCGATGTACTTCTTTACTCCCGATCTTTGCCGTCAATCGCGTCGCATGTTTCAGCAAAAACCCCCGATGCTCATGATGCACAAGATGTTAATCTGGCCCATTGGTCCTACGATTTTCCCGCTGTTAAGGCCCTTTTTTAATAGGCCCAATTAATTCTTGTAGTCCAACCCCCTATAAAATCTCCCTAGTACCATATGTTTTAATGTGTTGTAATGTGTGTTTCTATGTCAATATTAAATCTGCCCTCTGTAATCTGCTCAGTTACAGCATCAATGTCAATATTTATTGTCATAATCCGGCCCCTTACTTTGACAGCCCCTTCTGTTTTATTTTTCCCTACTCTCTTTGTGGGTTTGTCTCGGTAGGAGTGAGACGTGTATTCAGTTGCTGGTGATATTTTGGCTGATTGATCCTTTGCTGGTGATATCTCCCTGATTGATCCTGTGCTTTGAATACTATTTGCTGCTGATCCTGAGCCTTGTGCTGCGGATTGCTGCTGATCTTGTGGATTATTGCTGATCCTGATTATTCTGCGATTGATTTCTGCTGATCCTGACCCTGAGCCGTGCTGATCCTTAGTCCTGTGCTGTGGATTGGTGTGCTGTGGACTGCTCGGTGGTTGATTTCGTGGCCTCTGAGATGGCTGAGGTGAATATCTTCTCACTGCCTACAAGTGAGGAGGAGGCAGTGGCGTTTCTGCAGCGCCATCATCTGCTGCCAGCAGAGGCTACGTGCGCCAATGGTCATCCGATGCGGTTGAAACTGAAGGAGACCATGTGGCGCTGTAATGTGAGGGACTGCCGCTTGAAGAGGAGTCTGAGAGCAGGACTGTTCTTCCCTGGCTGCCGTTTACCATTCCTGACGCTGGTCCGCTTTATATTTTCCTGGGTACAGGAATTTACCAGTGTGGAGTACTGCGAGAAGAATCTGTCCCTCTCCAAGAAGACGGCTGTCCTCTACAATAAGTACATGAGGGAGGCCTGCCTGCTCGACCTCATGGCGCAGCCGCAGCGCCGGATTGGAGGTCCCGGCAAGATCGTTGAGGTGGATGAGACCATGTTCGTGAAGAGGCAGGCAAATGTTGGCCGAGTTTTACCTCAGCAATGGGTTTTTGGTGGCATTTGCAGAGAAACAGGACAGTGTTTTGCCACCAAAGTTGCCACTCGGGACGCCAACACCCTCATGGAAGCTATCCTGCAATTTGTGGAGCCTGGGTCTACTGTCTACACCGATTGTTGGAGAGCATACAGTACGGCCCAGCTCAAGGCCGCAGGATATGAGCATGCCCAGGTGAACCACAGATATAACTTTGTGGACCCTACAACAGGGGTTCACACCCAAAATGTGGAACGTATGTGGGGGGCATGTAAATGGCGTAATAAACGTCACAGGGGCACCGCCAGGCATATGCTTCAAAGCTATCTAGAAGAGTTTATGTGGCGGAAGAGCCTTGGACATGATAACCCTTTTGCCCGCATATTATATGCCTTGACTTTGTTGCCTAAAGACTCTTGAAATTTACCCCCATTCCTTTCACCCCCATTCCTGTTGCTGTTATATGTTTGATTTTCAATGAATTCCCTACAGTTTTGCATTTTTCATTTCAAAAGTAAATTTTAAAAAATGGTTTTAAAAAACTTGTGTTTCTTGTCTCAGCTGAATGATTTGGGATGGATGAATGCTTTGCAGTCACACCACCACTATCCAAATAATTCTTGGAGCGCGGTGAGTGCAGTGGACCACTGAGTCTAAAGCGTGGTGAGCGCAGCAAGCCCCAAGAAGGGTGCGTGGGTTACTAACATAATAATTTGCATAGGCTTCTGGGGCTTGTGGGCCTCACCATGGTTTGGACACAGAGACCCGCTGTTATCAGCATACTAAACATGATCAACTTGAAGTTGACATGTTCAGTCGACATGTCGACATGATACACATGTTGACATGTTTAAAAGCATATCGCGTCGGACGCAATGTACTGTGAGCTTTACAGCTCAATGCTGCCGACCGACGTGACATGTACTTGTATAAGCACTATACAGTGTTAATACAGTTCTTAGCATGTCCGTCGCGTCGGGAGCATTTTACAATGGCTGCGACCGACGCGATCGATCAATTTCCAAGTACCTCGCCGCATTACGAGGTACGCCGTACATCTACAAAGAAATATCGGTCGATCGGTCGGTCTTATGCATTGGCGTGAGCGTAACATCACCGCCCGACCGACGCGATTTTTCTGCCGGGAGAAAGGCGCCAAAAGCACTCTGGGGAAGGACAACAGCAGCCATTTTGATGGTAATTAGAGCTACCACGCAGCACCTGTGTCTGGCTCCCTGCCCCTGCTGAAAAAAGTAAGTGGAATTTGAGGATTACTCAGCATAGGTGGGCCTTGGGATTTGTGAGGAACATATGCAGGCTTGGGGGGAGTGTGGGGGTTTGGGGGGGAGGGGGTGGGGCGCTTACTGTGGTTAATGATATATATACATGTGTGCTTCATATATCATTTTTTGTGGATTAGGGGGACACCATTAGGTGTATAGAGTGGATAATGTTTATGTTCAAGGGGTACTGTTTATTTAAATAGCCAGAAAGTGATCATGTGCAGGAGTTTATGAAGTGTAAAGGCTTTAGGATCATGTTAATAATGAAAATCTGGATAAAACAGGTTTATGTGCAGAGGATATCATGTGCCTGGAAATGATGTACTGTGTGTTGTAATACATGCAGAATACTCTGCTGTTTGTGATAGTAATGCAGGGTGACATAGCCTGTAATGGTTTCTTGGTACACATATGTAAAATATAGCTGTTTGAGGTGTCATGTGCTTGTTATTGAAATGGTGCAGCAGGCAGTATGCTGTATCCACTTTGTAGTAATGTGCATGTAAAATGTTTTTTTTTTTTTTACTTTTTATTGGAGGGGAAGGGGGGGTGGGTTAAAATGCTGGGGTATAGTTTGTATTGTTTGTGTCCCATGACAGCGGCCATTTCACACCATCCCGAAGTGTGGCGAGGGGCGGCGGTACGCGTCCTCCGACCTTTTCATACCCCCACTATCCACGTCAGCGTGGAGTTGAGAATAAATTAGTGTGGCGAGCGCAGCGAGCCACCGAGCCCGAAGCGTGGCGAGCGCAGCGTGCCCCGCGAGGGGACGCTGATACCTGTGAAGCCCACGAGCGGGTGTGGATACCTGTGAGGCCCGCGAGGGTACGCAGGGATCTATGAAGGTATCAGCGTGCGCTCGCCACGCTTCGGGCTCAGTGGCTCGCTGCGCTCGCCACACTAATTTATTCTCAACTCCACGCCGACGTGGATAGTGGGGGTATGAAAAGGTCGGAGGACGCGTACCGCCGCCGCTCGCCACGCTTCGGGATGGCGTGGATAGTGGAGGGACACAAATATATCAATACTTCTGTTGTCAAATGTGGTGTAAATTGCATTTATTATGTCATATGCTATGAGTATCTCAGATTAAAGCCTTGTTTTTTTTCTCGGATTCTATTTCAGTTTGATTTTCCTTGTGTGCCTGAAAGGCCATTATTTAATTTGTTTGAATCACATTTATTTTTCACCTGCTGCCGACAGGTAAATATTAGTCGCTTTTTTTAGCGTATTAATGAAAAACAGTGGAGTGCGTAGTGTTTTCCATGCAAAATTGCATTTTTCTAAATTTTGTTGTTCGAAATGTGTATTATGATGTATCCTTTTAGTATTAATGTGCGAGGTGGTTTTTTTTCACATTTTTTTGGGGATGACCTGTTGGAGTAGACTTTGGGTAACTTGTGTCCCATCACAGCGGCCATGTCACGCCATCCCAAAGTGTGGCGAGGGGCGGCGGAACGCGTCCTCCGACCTTTTCATACCCCCACTATCCACGTCGGCGTGGAGTTGAGAATAAATTAGTGTGGCGAGCGCAGCGAGCCACCGAGCCCGAAGCGTGGCGAGCGCACGCTGATACCTGTTTAGCCCACGAGCGGGCGTGGATACCTGTGAGGCCCGCGAGGGTACGCAGGGATCTGTGAAGGTATCAGCTGCACTCACCACGCTTCGGGCTCAGTGGCTCGCTGCGCTCGCCACACTAATTTATTCTCAACTCCACGCCGACGTGGATAGTGGGGGTATGAAAAGGTCGGAGGACGCGTACCGCCGCCGCTCGCCACGCTTCGGGATGGCGTGGATAGTGGAGGGACACAAATATATCAGTACTTCTGTTGTCAAATGTGGTGTAAATTGCATTTATTATGTCATATGCTATGAGTATCTCAGATTAAAGCCTTGTTTTTTTTCTCGGATTCTACTTCAGTGTGATTGTCCTTGTGTGCCTGAAAGGCCATTATTTAATTTGTTTGGAATTACATTTATTTTTCACCTGCTGCCGACTGAGGTAAATATTAGTCGCTTTTTGTAGCGTATGAATGAATAACAGTGGAGTGCGTTGATTTTTATGGGGTAAACTTCATTTTGGAATATTTATTTACAGAATGGAGCGTAACGTCGACCGCTCGCTAATGAAGAAGTTGATCGATCTCTACAAAGAGAATAGATGTCTATTGCGACAAGATCATATTGATTTTCACAACCAGGCAAAGCGGAATGAGGCGTTTGGATAGATCTCGGCCTACGCTAGGACACGTGTCCCTAATGCAGACGTCACGTGGGTCCGGAGGAAATTCACTAATATGCGGACAGTGCTGGTGAAGGAGCATAATCGGGTCCAGCAGTCGCGAGCTTCGGGAACTGACCCTGTAGATGTGTACCAGCCAAAGTTGTGGTACTATGACCGTATGCTGTTTATTGTGGAGGATCAAGGAAGGAGAGAAACAGAGGGAGCTACTACGGATGAAAGCTCTTCATCCAGTGCACAGGAGAGTGCGGACGTAGTAAGTATCTAGTTCAAACATGTTCAGCATGTAAATGGAAGTGAAATGCAATGTTTTAACTTTTTTTTTTTTTGTTTCTTTTCATTTTAGGTAGTTCCCTCTGAGTCAACGCAGCAGGCTGAGTCGGTGTCGGAGGTGGCGGCTCCTGTGGTGGCGAGCACGTCATCAGCTCCCCCCAGGAGGCGTAGGAGGAGACAGCCGACAAGACCTGCTGCTACTAGCCAAGAACACTGCTGCCCCTACAAGGAGGAAGCATTAAATAATCCCCCCGATGATTTCAAAATGTTCACAAATCATCTGTGCGCAGAAATGCGAAAGTGGCAGCGTCCAACAGTGCACCAATTTAAGCGTTTGGTGTATGACTGTATGTTGCGGGCAGCCGAGGATGACCTCTGTGCTGACTGCAAGGTAACGTCATGCCGCACAGCGCACGTAGAGCCACCATGCCCACACCCACATCACCCCCCCATGTTCAGTGCGCCGGTTGCTCCTCCGCCTGCCCCTTACTACGCGCCGGGACCCCCTATGCCACCTCCCAGTGATCCCTCGTCTTTGTCTGGGACTGTTTTCTCTGCTTTGAGAAGTGTGCAGACCCCCACCCCAGACGAGAATATTGATGAAAAATTGGGACCAAGCACTCTGTATTTGTATCAGATCTAACATGTATGAAATATATGTACTATTTATGGGAGTGTTGACATCAATCTTCGCCATAACCTTTCTACACATTGATTACTACTTTCCAACCATCTGGAAAATATATTCAAAAATTGATTTATGGCTCTCTGGTGAGTTTAGATCTTATTCCAACTGCCTGTTACATCTAGCAATTCTCCACTGTTTCTCTGTATGTATACACACATACCTACACACAATTGGGTGGCTTCTTTGAGAGACTAATGAAACCAACTGGTAGGTTCCAGTTTAACCTAGAATTAGAAGAGCAATGGAGTGTCTATTGTGCACAATACCTCTGTGGATTAAACACAAAAATAAACATCTCTTTCATGTAAAAAAGCAAAGAAATCACAGAGTCCTTTAAAAGTCCAGGGATTGGGTGTGGATAATTGGACAGACAAGCATTAGGCCAACATGACTGAAGGTCAACAAGCATTAGGTCCACATGGGGTTAGGTCGACAGGGTCATTAGGTCGACATGGGGAAGGTCGATGGTCAAAAGGTCGACAAGGTTTTTTTGCTGTTTTTTTACCCAACTGTCAACACAGCTGACATGGACACCATAACATAACACTTAGTACCACTTGACTTTAATGGCAGTACCAATGGACTTTAATGGCAGTACCAATGGACTTTAATGGCAGTACCAATGGACTTTAACGGCAGTACCACTGGACTGGACTTATATAGCACCATCACTGGACTGGAACTGCAACAGTAACACTGGAGTTTAATCAGAAGAATATTTTTGGAACCCAAAACGCTTCCATTCCATGAATGTTCAGGTGGTCTGTGATGCAAAAATTATATTTACAAAATATTTGTAAAAAAATAAGTTTTCCTGGGTCGGCCCACGACTCCTTCATTTTAAGCCAGTCATCGCTGTTTCATGACATGAAATGGGAAAAATGCCAGTAAAGTAAGTATTAAAATAAATGAATTTTTAAGTTCTATTCACTGACTTAATTTTCTGTTCTTTCAGCTGATTTCCATAACAGTGTTGTTATGTATAATTAATATTGAACATTTGGACTGGAAACTATGTATTTGTTATCCAACTGAAAGGTATCAACTCCTTTTGATGACTACGGGCGTTGTGGTATCCTTAACCTCCATAGTTTTCCTGCACATTGATATTTACTTTCCACAGATAAGCAACATAACTGCAATATATGATATGGTACTTGTTTCCTAGCACGGCCACACCGATATGTATCTGGTTAGTCTTGACCATCGCGTCGCATCGGTGTCTTTTTTGTAAGGTTACGATGATCCCGACCCTTAAGATACTCGCGATGTAGTTTTTTACTCCCGATGTATTTTTTGTCGTCGGTCTTCACATCGTCATCTTGTTAATTGCGTCGGGTTCCTTTAAGTATGTATACCCGACCGACGCGATACTACCGATGTACTTCTTTACTCCCGATCTTTGCCGTCAATCGCGTCGCATGTTTCAGCAAAACCCCCCGATGCTCATGATGCACAAGATGTTAATCTGGCCCATTGGTCCTACGATTTTCCCGCTGTTAAGGCCCTTTTTTAATAGGCCCAATTAATTCTTGTAGTCCAACCCCCTATAAAATCTCCCTAGTACCATATGTTTTAATGTGTTGTAATGTGTGTTTCTATGTCAATATTAAATCTGCCCTCTGTAATCTGCTCAGTTACAGCATCAATGTCAATATTTATTGTCATAATCCGGCCCCTTACTTTGACAGCCCCTTCTGTTTTATTTTTCCCTACTCTCTTTGTGGGTTTGTCTCGGTAGGAGTGAGACGTGTATTCAGTTGCTGGTGATATTTTGGCTGATTGATCCTTTGCTGGTGATATCTCCCTGATTGATCCTGTGCTTTGAATACTATTTGCTGCTGATCCTGAGCCTTGTGCTGCGGATTGCTGCTGATCTTGTGGATTATTGCTGATCCTGATTATTCTGCGATTGATTTCTGCTGATCCTGACCCTGAGCCGTGCTGATCCTTAGTCCTGTGCTGTGGATTGGTGTGCTGTGGACTGCTCGGTGGTTGATTTCGTGGCCTCTGAGATGGCTGAGGTGAATATCTTCTCACTTTCTGCAGCGCCATCATCTGCTGCCAGCAGAGGCTACGTGCGCCAATGGTCATCCGATGCGGTTGAATCTGAAGGAGACCATGTGGCGCTGTAATGTGAGGGACTGCCGCTTGAAGAGGAGTCTGAGAGCAGGACTGTTCTTCCCTGGCTGCCGTTTACCATTCCTGACGCTGGTCCGCTTTATATTTTCCTGGGTACAGGAATTTACCAGTGTGGAGTACTGCGAGAAGAATCTGTCCCTCTCCAAGAAGACGGCTGTCCTCTACAATAAGTACATGAGGGAGGCCTGCCTGCTCGACCTCATGGCGCAGCCGCAGCGCCGGATTGGAGGTCCCGGCAAGATCGTTGAGGTGGATGAGACCATGTTCGTGAAGAGGCAGGCAAATGTTGGCCGAGTTTTACCTCAGCAATGGGTTTTTGGTGGCATTTGCAGAGAAACAGGACAGTGTTTTGCCACCAAAGTTGCCACTCGGGACGCCAACACCCTCATGGAAGCTATCCTGCAATTTGTGGAGCCTGGGTCTACTGTCTACACCGATTGTTGGAGAGCATACAGTACGGCCCAGCTCAATGCCGCAGGATATGAGCATGCCCAGGTGAACCACAGATATAACTTTGTGGACCCTACAACAGGGGTTCACACCCAAAATGTGGAACGTATGTGGGGGGCATGTAAATGGCGTAATAAACGTCACAGGGGCACCGCCAGGCATATGCTTCAAAGCTACCTAGAAGAGTTTATGTGGCGGAAGAGCCTTGGACATGATAACCCTTTTGCCCGCATATTATATGCCTTGACTTTGTTGCCTAAGGACTCTTGAAATTTACCCCCATTCCTTTCACCCCCATTCCTGTTGCTGTTATATGTTTGATTTTCAATGAATTCCCTACAGTTTTGCATTTTTCATTTCAAAAGTAAATTTAAAAAAATGGTTTTAAAAAACTTGTGTTTCTTGTCTCAGCTGAATGATTTGGGATGGATGAATGCTTTGCAGTCACACCACCACTATCCAAATAATTCTTGGAGCGCGGTGAGTGCAGTGGACCACTGAGTCTAAAGCGTGGTGAGCGCAGCAAGCCCCAAGAAGGGTGCGTGGGTTACTAACATAATAATTTGCATAGGCTTCTGGGGCTTGTGGGCCTCACCATGGTTTGGACACAGAGACCCGCTGTTATCAGCATACTAAACATGATCAACTTGAAGTTGACATGTTCAGTCGACATGTCGACATGATACACATGTTGACATGTTTAAAAGCATATCGCGTCGGACGCAATGTACTGTGAGCTTTACAGCTCAATGCTGCCGACCGACGTGACATGTACTTGTATAAGCACTATACAGCGTTAATACAGTTCTTAGCATGTCCGTCGCGTCGGGAGCATTTTACAATGGCTGCGACCGACGCGATCGATCAATTTCCAAGTACCTCGCCGCATTACGAGGTACGCCGTACATCTACAAAGAAATATCGGTCGATCGGTCGGTCTTATGCATTGGCGTGAGCGTAACATCACCGCCCGACCGACGCGATTTTTCTGCCGGGAGAAAGGCGCCAAAAGCACTCTGGGGAAGGACAACAGCAGCCATTTTGATGGTAATTAGAGCTACCACGCAGCACCTGTGTCTGGCTCCCTGCCCCTGCTGAAAATAGTAAGTGGAATTTGAGGATTACTCAGCATAGGTGGGCCTTGGGATTTGTGAGGAACATATGCAGGCTTGGGGGGATTGTGGGGGTTTGTAGGGGAGGGGGTGAGGGGGTGGGGCGCTTACTGTGGTTAATGATATATATACATGTGTGCTTCATATATCATTTTTTGTGGATTAGGGGGACACCATTAGGTGTATAGAGTGGATAATGTTTATGTTCAAGGGGTACTGTTTATTTAAATAGCCAGAAAGTGATCATGTGCAGGAGTTTATGAAGTGTATGGCTTTAGGGTCATGTTAATAATGAAAATCTGGATAAAACAGGTTTATGTGCAGAGGATATCATGTGCCTGGAAATGATGTACTGTGTGTTGTAATACATGCAGAATACTCTGCTGTTTGTGATAGTAATGCAGGGTGACATAGCCTGTAATGGTTTCTTGGTACACATATGTAAAATATAGCTGTTTGAGGTGTCATGTGCTTGTTATTGAAATGGTGCAGCAGGCAGTATGCTGTATCCACTTTGTAGTAATGTGCATGTAAAATGTTTTTTTTTTTTTTTTACTTTTTATTGGAGGGGAAGGGGGGGTGGGTTAAAATGCTGGGGTATAGTTTGTATTGTTTGTGTCCCATGACAGCGGCCATTTCACACCATCCCGAAGTGTGGTGAGGGGCGGCGGTACGCGTCCTCCGACCTTTTCATACCCCCACTATCCACGTCAGCGTGGAGTTGAGAATAAATTAGTGTGGCGAGCGCAGCGAGCCACCGAGCCCGAAGCGTGGCGAGCGCAGCGTGCCCCGCGAGGGGACGCTGATACCTGTGAAGCCCACGAGCGGGTGTGGATACCTGTGAGGCCCGCGAGGGTACGCAGGGATCTATGAAGGTATCAGCGTGCGCTCGCCACGCTTCGGGCTCAGTGGCTCGCTGCGCTCGCCACACTAATTTATTCTCAACTCCACGCCGACGTGGATAGTGGGGGTATGAAAAGGTCGGAGGACGCGTACTGCCGCCGCTCGCCACGCTTCGGGATGGCGTGGATAGTGGAGGGACACAATATATCAATACTTCTGTTGTCAAATGTGGTGTAAATTGCATTTATTATGTCATATGCTATGAGTATCTCAGATTAAAGCCTTGTTTTTTTTCTCGGATTCTATTTCAGTTTGATTTTCCTTGTGTGCCTGAAAGGCCATTATTTAATTTGTTTGAATCACATTTATTTTTCACCTGCTGCCGACAGGTAAATATTAGTCGCTTTTTTTAGCGTATTAATGAATAACAGTGGAGTGCGTAGTGTTTTCCATGCAAAATTGCATTTTTCTAAATTTTGTTGTTCGAAATGTGTATTATGATGTATCCTTTTAGTATTAATGTGCGAGGTGGTTTTTTTTCACATTTTTTTGGGGATGACCTGTTGGAGTAGACTTTGGGTAACTTGTGTCCCATCACAGCGGCCATGTCACGCCATCCCAAAGTGTGGCGAGGGGCGGCGGAACGCGTCCTCCGACCTTTTCATAACCCCACTATCCACGTCGGCGTGGAGTTGAGAATAAATTAGTGTGGCGAGCGCAGCGAGCCACCGAGCCCGAAGCGTGGCGAGCGCACGCTGATACCTGTTTAGCCCACGAGCGGGCGTGGATACCTGTGAGGCCCGCGAGGGTACGCAGGGATCTGTGAAGGTATCAGCTGCGCTCGCCACGCTTCGGGCTCAGTGGCTCGCTGCGCTCGCCCCACTAATTTATTCTCAACTCCACGCCGACGTGGATAGTGGGGGTATGAAAAGGTCGGAGGACGCGTACCGCCGCCGCTCGCCACGCTTCGGGATGGCGTGGATAGTGGAGGGACACAAATATATCAGTACTTCTGTTGTCAAATGTGGTGTAAATTGCATTTATTATGTCATATGCTATGAGTATCTCAGATTAAAGCCTTGTTTTTTTTCTCGGATTCTATTTCAGTGTGATTGTCCTTGTGTGCCTGAAAGGCCATTATTTAATTTGTTTGGAATTACATTTATTTTTCACCTGCTGCCGACTGAGGTAAATATTAGTCGCTTTTTGTAGCGTATGAATGAATAACAGTGGAGTGCGTTGATTTTTATGGGGTAAACTTCATTTTGGAATATTTATTTACAGAATGGAGCGTAACGTCGACCGCTCGCTAATGAAGAAGTTGATCGATCTCTACAAAGAGAATAGATGTCTATTGCGACAAGATCATATTGATTTTCACAACCAGGCAAAGCGGAATGAGGCGTTTGGGAAGATCTCGGCCTACGCTAGGACACGTGTCCCTAATGCAGACGTCACGTGGGTCCGGAGGAAATTCACTAATATGCGGACAGTGCTGGTGAAGGAGCATAATCGGGTCCAGCAGTCGCGAGCTTCGGGAACTGACCCTGCAGATGTGTACCAGCCAAAGTTGTGGTACTATGACCGTATGCTGTTTATTGTGGAGGATCAAGGAAGGAGAGAAACAGAGGGAGCTACTACAGATGAAAGCTCTTCATCCAGTGCACAGGAGAGTGCGGACGTAGTAAGTATCTAGTTCAAACATGTTCAGCATGTAAATGGAAGTGAAATGCAATGTTTTAACTTTTTTTTTTTTTTGTTTCTTTTCATTTTAGGTAGTTCCCTCTGAGTCAACGCAGCAGGCTGAGTCGGTGTCGGAGGTGGCGGCTCCTGTGGTGGCGAGCACGTCATCAGCTCCCCCCAGGAGGCGTAGGAGGAGACAGCCGACAAGACCTGCTGCTACTAGCCAAGAACACTGCTGCCCCTACAAGGAGGAAGCATTAAATAATCCCCCCGATGATTTCAAAATGTTCACAAATCATCTGTGCGCAGAAATGCGAAAGTGGCAGCGTCCAACAGTGCACCAATTTAAGCGTTTGGTGTATGACTGTATGTTGCGGGCAGCCGAGGATGACCTCTGTGCTGACTGCAAGGTAACGTCATGCCGCACAGCGCAGGTAGAGCCACCATGCCCACACCCACATCACCCCCCCATGTTCAGTGCGCCGGTTGCTCCTCCGCCTGCCCCTTACTACGCGCCGGGACCCCCTATGCCACCTCCCAGTGATCCCTCGTCTTTGTCTGGGACTGTTTTCTCTGCTTTGAGAAGTGTGCAGACCCCCACCCCAGACGAGAATATTGATGAAAAATTGGGACCAAGCACTCTGTATTTGTATCAGATCTAACATGTATGAAATATATGTACTATTTATGGGAGTGTTGACATCAATCTTCGCCATAACCTTTCTACACATTGATTACTACTTTCCAACCATCTGGAAAATATATTCAAAAATTGATTTATGGCTCTCTGGTGAGTTTAGATCTTATTCCAACTGCCTGTTACATCTAGCAATTCTCCACTGTTTCTCTGTATGTATACACACATACCTACACACAATTGGGTGGCTTCTTTGAGAGACTAATGAAACCAACTGGTAGGTTCCAGTTTAACCTAGAATTAGAAGAGCAATGGAGTGTCTATTGTGCACAATACCTCTGTGGATTAAACACAAAAATAAACATCTCTTTCATGTAAAAAAGCAAAGAAATCACATAGAGTCCTTTAAAAGTCCAGGGATTGGGTGTGGATAATTGGACAGACAAGCATTAGGCCAACATGACTGAAGGTCAACAAGCATTAGGTCAACATGGGGTTAGGTCGACATGGGGTTAGGTCGACAGGGTCATTAGGTCGACATGGGGAAGGTCGATGGTCAAAAGGTCGACAAGGTTTTTTTGCTGTTTTTTTACCCAACTGTCAACACAGCTGACATGGACACCATAACATAACACTTAGTACCACTTGACTTTAATGGCAGTACCAATGGACTTTAATGGCAGTACCAATGGACTTTAACGGCAGTACCACTGGACTGGACTTATATAGCACCATCACTGGACTGGAACTGCAACAGTAACACTGGAGTTTAATCAGAAGAATATTTTTGGAACCCAAAACGCTTCCATTCCATGAATGTTCAGGTGGTCTGTGATGCAAAAATTATATTTACAAAATATTTGTAAAAAAAAAAGTTTTCCTGGGTCGGCCCACGACTCCTTCATTTTAAGCCAGTCATCGCTGTTTCATGACTTTGAAATGGGAAAAATGCCAGTAAAGTAAGTATTAAAATAAATGAATTTTTAAGTTCCATTCACTGACTTAATTTTCTGTTCTTTCAGCTGATTTCCATAACAGTGTTGTTATGTATAATTAATATTGAACATTTGGACTGGAAACTATGTATTTGTTATCCAACTGAAAGGTATCAACTCCTTTTGATGACTACGGGCGTTGTGGTATCCTTAACCTCCATAGTTTTCCTGCACATTGATATTTACTTTCCACAGATAAGCAACATAACTGCAATATATGATATGGTACTTGTTTCCTAGCACGGCCACACCGATATGTATCTGGTTAGTCTTGACCATCGCGTCGCATCGGTGTCTTTTTTGTAAGGTTACGATGATCCCGACCCTTAAGATACTCGCGATGTAGTTTTTTACTCCCGATGTATTTTTTGTCGTCGGTCTTCACATCGTCATCTTGTTAATTGCGTCGGGTTCCTTTAAGTATGTATACCCGACCGACGCGATACTACCGATGTACTTCTTTACTCCCGATCTTTGCCGTCAATCGCGTCGCATGTTTCAGCAAAAACCCCCGATGCTCATGATGCACAAGATGTTAATCTGGCCCATTGGTCCTACGATTTTCCCGCTGTTAAGGCCCTTTTTTAATAGGCCCAATTAATTCTTGTAGTCCAACCCCCTATAAAATCTCCCTAGTACCATATGTTTTAATGTGTTGTAATGTGTGTTTCTATGTCAATATTAAATCTGCCCTCTGTAATCTGCTCAGTTACAGCATCAATGTCAATATTTATTGTCATAATCCGGCCCCTTACTTTGACAGCCCCTTCTGTTTTATTTTTCCCTACTCTCTTTGTGGGTTTGTCTCGGTAGGAGTGAGACGTGTATTCAGTTGCTGGTGATATTTTGGCTGATTGATCCTTTGCTGGTGATATCTCCCTGATTGATCCTGTGCTTTGAATACTATTTGCTGCTGATCCTGAGCCTTGTGCTGCGGATTGCTGCTGATCTTGTGGATTATTGCTGATCCTGATTATTCTGCGATTGATTTCTGCTGATCCTGACCCTGAGCCGTGCTGATCCTTAGTCCTGTGCTGTGGATTGGTGTGCTGTGGACTGCTCGGTGGTTGATTTCGTGGCCTCTGAGATGGCTGAGGTGAATATCTTCTCACTGCCTACAAGTGAGGAGGAGGCAGTGGCGTTTCTGCAGCGCCATCATCTGCTGCCAGCAGAGGCTACGTGCGCCAATGGTCATCCGATGCGTTTGAAACTGAAGGAGACCATGTGGCGCTGTAATGTGAGGGACTGCCGCTTGAAGAGGAGTCTGAGAGCAGGACTGTTCTTCCCTGGCTGCCGTTTACCATTCCTGACGCTGGTCCGCTTTATATTTTCCTGGGTACAGGAATTTACCAGTGTGGAGTACTGCGAGAAGAATCTGTCCCTCTCCAAGAAGACGGCTGTCCTCTACAATAAGTACATGAGGGAGGCCTGCCTGCTCGACCTCATGGCGCAGCCGCAGCGCCGGATTGGAGGTCCCGGCAAGATCGTTGAGGTGGATGAGACCATGTTCGTGAAGAGGCAGGCAAATGTTGGCCGAGTTTTACCTCAGCAATGGGTTTTTGGTGGCATTTGCAGAGAAACAGGACAGTGTTTTGCCACCAAAGTTGCCACTCGGGACGCCAACACCCTCATGGAAGCTATCCTGCAATTTGTGGAGCCTGGGTCTACTGTCTACACCGATTGTTGGAGAGCATACAGTACGGCCCAGCTCAAGGCCGCAGGATATGAGCATGCCCAGGTGAACCACAGATATAACTTTGTGGACCCTACAACAGGGGTTCACACCCAAAATGTGGAACGTATGTGGGGGGCATGTAAATGGCGTAATAAACGTCACAGGGGCACCGCCAGGCATATGCTTCAAAGCTATCTAGAAGAGTTTATGTGGCGGAAGAGCCTTGGACATGATAACCCTTTTGCCCGCATATTATATGCCTTGACTTTGTTGCCTAAAGACTCTTGAAATTTACCCCCATTCCTTTCACCCCCATTCCTGTTGCTGTTATATGTTTGATTTTCAATGAATTCCCTACAGTTTTGCATTTTTCATTTCAAAAGTAAATTTTAAAAAATGGTTTTAAAAAACTTGTGTTTCTTGTCTCAGCTGAATGATTTGGGATGGATGAATGCTTTGCAGTCACACCACCACTATCCAAATAATTCTTGGAGCGCGGTGAGTGCAGTGGACCACTGAGTCTAAAGCGTGGTGAGCGCAGCAAGCCCCAAGAAGGGTGCGTGGGTTACTAACATAATAATTTGCATAGGCTTCTGGGGCTTGTGGGCCTCACCATGGTTTGGACACAGAGACCCGCTGTTATCAGCATACTAAACATGATCAACTTGAAGTTGACATGTTCAGTCGACATGTCGACATGATACACATGTTGACATGTTTAAAAGCATATCGCGTCGGACGCAATGTACTGTGAGCTTTACAGCTCAATGCTGCCGACCGACGTGACATGTACTTGTATAAGCACTATACAGTGTTAATACAGTTCTTAGCATGTCCGTCGCGTCGGGAGCATTTTACAATGGCTGCGACCGACGCGATCGATCAATTTCCAAGTACCTCGCCGCATTACGAGGTACGCCGTACATCTACAAAGAAATATCGGTCGATCGGTCGGTCTTATGCATTGGCGTGAGCGTAACATCACCGCCCGACCGACGCGATTTTTCTGCCGGGAGAAAGGCGCCAAAAGCACTCTGGGGAAGGACAACAGCAGCCATTTTGATGGTAATTAGAGCTACCACGCAGCACCTGTGTCTGGCTCCCTGCCCCTGCTGAAAAAAGTAAGTGGAATTTGAGGATTACTCAGCATAGGTGGGCCTTGGGATTTGTGAGGAACATATGCAGGCTTGGGGGGAGTGTGGGGGTTTGGGGGGGAGGGGGTGGGGCGCTTACTGTGGTTAATGATATATATACATGTGTGCTTCATATATCATTTTTTGTGGATTAGGGGGACACCATTAGGTGTATAGAGTGGATAATGTTTATGTTCAAGGGGTACTGTTTATTTAAATAGCCAGAAAGTGATCATGTGCAGGAGTTTATGAAGTGTAAAGGCTTTAGGATCATGTTAATAATGAAAATCTGGATAAAACAGGTTTATGTGCAGAGGATATCATGTGCCTGGAAATGATGTACTGTGTGTTGTAATACATGCAGAATACTCTGCTGTTTGTGATAGTAATGCAGGGTGACATAGCCTGTAATGGTTTCTTGGTACACATATGTAAAATATAGCTGTTTGAGGTGTCATGTGCTTGTTATTGAAATGGTGCAGCAGGCAGTATGCTGTATCCACTTTGTAGTAATGTGCATGTAAAATGTTTTTTTTTTTTTTACTTTTTATTGGAGGGGAAGGGGGGGTGGGTTAAAATGCTGGGGTATAGTTTGTATTGTTTGTGTCCCATGACAGCGGCCATTTCACACCATCCCGAAGTGTGGCGAGGGGCGGCGGTACGCGTCCTCCGACCTTTTCATACCCCCACTATCCACGTCAGCGTGGAGTTGAGAATAAATTAGTGTGGCGAGCGCAGCGAGCCACCGAGCCCGAAGCGTGGCGAGCGCAGCGTGCCCCGCGAGGGGACGCTGATACCTGTGAAGCCCACGAGCGGGTGTGGATACCTGTGAGGCCCGCGAGGGTACGCAGGGATCTATGAAGGTATCAGCGTGCGCTCGCCACGCTTCGGGCTCAGTGGCTCGCTGCGCTCGCCACACTAATTTATTCTCAACTCCACGCCGACGTGGATAGTGGGGGTATGAAAAGGTCGGAGGACGCGTACCGCCGCCGCTCGCCACGCTTCGGGATGGCGTGGATAGTGGAGGGACACAAATATATCAATACTTCTGTTGTCAAATGTGGTGTAAATTGCATTTATTATGTCATATGCTATGAGTATCTCAGATTAAAGCCTTGTTTTTTTTCTCGGATTCTATTTCAGTTTGATTTTCCTTGTGTGCCTGAAAGGCCATTATTTAATTTGTTTGAATCACATTTATTTTTCACCTGCTGCCGACAGGTAAATATTAGTCGCTTTTTTTAGCGTATTAATGAAAAACAGTGGAGTGCGTAGTGTTTTCCATGCAAAATTGCATTTTTCTAAATTTTGTTGTTCGAAATGTGTATTATGATGTATCCTTTTAGTATTAATGTGCGAGGTGGTTTTTTTTCACATTTTTTTGGGGATGACCTGTTGGAGTAGACTTTGGGTAACTTGTGTCCCATCACAGCGGCCATGTCACGCCATCCCAAAGTGTGGCGAGGGGCGGCGGAACGCGTCCTCCGACCTTTTCATACCCCCACTATCCACGTCGGCGTGGAGTTGAGAATAAATTAGTGTGGCGAGCGCAGCGAGCCACCGAGCCCGAAGCGTGGCGAGCGCACGCTGATACCTGTTTAGCCCACGAGCGGGCGTGGATACCTGTGAGGCCCGCGAGGGTACGCAGGGATCTGTGAAGGTATCAGCTGCACTCACCACGCTTCGGGCTCAGTGGCTCGCTGCGCTCGCCACACTAATTTATTCTCAACTCCACGCCGACGTGGATAGTGGGGGTATGAAAAGGTCGGAGGACGCGTACCGCCGCCGCTCGCCACGCTTCGGGATGGCGTGGATAGTGGAGGGACACAAATATATCAGTACTTCTGTTGTCAAATGTGGTGTAAATTGCATTTATTATGTCATATGCTATGAGTATCTCAGATTAAAGCCTTGTTTTTTTTCTCGGATTCTACTTCAGTGTGATTGTCCTTGTGTGCCTGAAAGGCCATTATTTAATTTGTTTGGAATTACATTTATTTTTCACCTGCTGCCGACTGAGGTAAATATTAGTCGCTTTTTGTAGCGTATGAATGAATAACAGTGGAGTGCGTTGATTTTTATGGGGTAAACTTCATTTTGGAATATTTATTTACAGAATGGAGCGTAACGTCGACCGCTCGCTAATGAAGAAGTTGATCGATCTCTACAAAGAGAATAGATGTCTATTGCGACAAGATCATATTGATTTTCACAACCAGGCAAAGCGGAATGAGGCGTTTGGATAGATCTCGGCCTACGCTAGGACACGTGTCCCTAATGCAGACGTCACGTGGGTCCGGAGGAAATTCACTAATATGCGGACAGTGCTGGTGAAGGAGCATAATCGGGTCCAGCAGTCGCGAGCTTCGGGAACTGACCCTGTAGATGTGTACCAGCCAAAGTTGTGGTACTATGACCGTATGCTGTTTATTGTGGAGGATCAAGGAAGGAGAGAAACAGAGGGAGCTACTACGGATGAAAGCTCTTCATCCAGTGCACAGGAGAGTGCGGACGTAGTAAGTATCTAGTTCAAACATGTTCAGCATGTAAATGGAAGTGAAATGCAATGTTTTAACTTTTTTTTTTTTTGTTTCTTTTCATTTTAGGTAGTTCCCTCTGAGTCAACGCAGCAGGCTGAGTCGGTGTCGGAGGTGGCGGCTCCTGTGGTGGCGAGCACGTCATCAGCTCCCCCCAGGAGGCGTAGGAGGAGACAGCCGACAAGACCTGCTGCTACTAGCCAAGAACACTGCTGCCCCTACAAGGAGGAAGCATTAAATAATCCCCCCGATGATTTCAAAATGTTCACAAATCATCTGTGCGCAGAAATGCGAAAGTGGCAGCGTCCAACAGTGCACCAATTTAAGCGTTTGGTGTATGACTGTATGTTGCGGGCAGCCGAGGATGACCTCTGTGCTGACTGCAAGGTAACGTCATGCCGCACAGCGCACGTAGAGCCACCATGCCCACACCCACATCACCCCCCCATGTTCAGTGCGCCGGTTGCTCCTCCGCCTGCCCCTTACTACGCGCCGGGACCCCCTATGCCACCTCCCAGTGATCCCTCGTCTTTGTCTGGGACTGTTTTCTCTGCTTTGAGAAGTGTGCAGACCCCCACCCCAGACGAGAATATTGATGAAAAATTGGGACCAAGCACTCTGTATTTGTATCAGATCTAACATGTATGAAATATATGTACTATTTATGGGAGTGTTGACATCAATCTTCGCCATAACCTTTCTACACATTGATTACTACTTTCCAACCATCTGGAAAATATATTCAAAAATTGATTTATGGCTCTCTGGTGAGTTTAGATCTTATTCCAACTGCCTGTTACATCTAGCAATTCTCCACTGTTTCTCTGTATGTATACACACATACCTACACACAATTGGGTGGCTTCTTTGAGAGACTAATGAAACCAACTGGTAGGTTCCAGTTTAACCTAGAATTAGAAGAGCAATGGAGTGTCTATTGTGCACAATACCTCTGTGGATTAAACACAAAAATAAACATCTCTTTCATGTAAAAAAGCAAAGAAATCACAGAGTCCTTTAAAAGTCCAGGGATTGGGTGTGGATAATTGGACAGACAAGCATTAGGCCAACATGACTGAAGGTCAACAAGCATTAGGTCCACATGGGGTTAGGTCGACAGGGTCATTAGGTCGACATGGGGAAGGTCGATGGTCAAAAGGTCGACAAGGTTTTTTTGCTGTTTTTTTACCCAACTGTCAACACAGCTGACATGGACACCATAACATAACACTTAGTACCACTTGACTTTAATGGCAGTACCAATGGACTTTAATGGCAGTACCAATGGACTTTAATGGCAGTACCAATGGACTTTAACGGCAGTACCACTGGACTGGACTTATATAGCACCATCACTGGACTGGAACTGCAACAGTAACACTGGAGTTTAATCAGAAGAATATTTTTGGAACCCAAAACGCTTCCATTCCATGAATGTTCAGGTGGTCTGTGATGCAAAAATTATATTTACAAAATATTTGTAAAAAAATAAGTTTTCCTGGGTCGGCCCACGACTCCTTCATTTTAAGCCAGTCATCGCTGTTTCATGACATGAAATGGGAAAAATGCCAGTAAAGTAAGTATTAAAATAAATGAATTTTTAAGTTCTATTCACTGACTTAATTTTCTGTTCTTTCAGCTGATTTCCATAACAGTGTTGTTATGTATAATTAATATTGAACATTTGGACTGGAAACTATGTATTTGTTATCCAACTGAAAGGTATCAACTCCTTTTGATGACTACGGGCGTTGTGGTATCCTTAACCTCCATAGTTTTCCTGCACATTGATATTTACTTTCCACAGATAAGCAACATAACTGCAATATATGATATGGTACTTGTTTCCTAGCACGGCCACACCGATATGTATCTGGTTAGTCTTGACCATCGCGTCGCATCGGTGTCTTTTTTGTAAGGTTACGATGATCCCGACCCTTAAGATACTCGCGATGTAGTTTTTTACTCCCGATGTATTTTTTGTCGTCGGTCTTCACATCGTCATCTTGTTAATTGCGTCGGGTTCCTTTAAGTATGTATACCCGACCGACGCGATACTACCGATGTACTTCTTTACTCCCGATCTTTGCCGTCAATCGCGTCGCATGTTTCAGCAAAACCCCCCGATGCTCATGATGCACAAGATGTTAATCTGGCCCATTGGTCCTACGATTTTCCCGCTGTTAAGGCCCTTTTTTAATAGGCCCAATTAATTCTTGTAGTCCAACCCCCTATAAAATCTCCCTAGTACCATATGTTTTAATGTGTTGTAATGTGTGTTTCTATGTCAATATTAAATCTGCCCTCTGTAATCTGCTCAGTTACAGCATCAATGTCAATATTTATTGTCATAATCCGGCCCCTTACTTTGACAGCCCCTTCTGTTTTATTTTTCCCTACTCTCTTTGTGGGTTTGTCTCGGTAGGAGTGAGACGTGTATTCAGTTGCTGGTGATATTTTGGCTGATTGATCCTTTGCTGGTGATATCTCCCTGATTGATCCTGTGCTTTGAATACTATTTGCTGCTGATCCTGAGCCTTGTGCTGCGGATTGCTGCTGATCTTGTGGATTATTGCTGATCCTGATTATTCTGCGATTGATTTCTGCTGATCCTGACCCTGAGCCGTGCTGATCCTTAGTCCTGTGCTGTGGATTGGTGTGCTGTGGACTGCTCGGTGGTTGATTTCGTGGCCTCTGAGATGGCTGAGGTGAATATCTTCTCACTTTCTGCAGCGCCATCATCTGCTGCCAGCAGAGGCTACGTGCGCCAATGGTCATCCGATGCGGTTGAATCTGAAGGAGACCATGTGGCGCTGTAATGTGAGGGACTGCCGCTTGAAGAGGAGTCTGAGAGCAGGACTGTTCTTCCCTGGCTGCCGTTTACCATTCCTGACGCTGGTCCGCTTTATATTTTCCTGGGTACAGGAATTTACCAGTGTGGAGTACTGCGAGAAGAATCTGTCCCTCTCCAAGAAGACGGCTGTCCTCTACAATAAGTACATGAGGGAGGCCTGCCTGCTCGACCTCATGGCGCAGCCGCAGCGCCGGATTGGAGGTCCCGGCAAGATCGTTGAGGTGGATGAGACCATGTTCGTGAAGAGGCAGGCAAATGTTGGCCGAGTTTTACCTCAGCAATGGGTTTTTGGTGGCATTTGCAGAGAAACAGGACAGTGTTTTGCCACCAAAGTTGCCACTCGGGACGCCAACACCCTCATGGAAGCTATCCTGCAATTTGTGGAGCCTGGGTCTACTGTCTACACCGATTGTTGGAGAGCATACAGTACGGCCCAGCTCAATGCCGCAGGATATAAGCATGCCCAGGTGAACCACAGATATAACTTTGTGGACCCTACAACAGGGGTTCACACCCAAAATGTGGAACGTATGTGGGGGGCATGTAAATGGCGTAATAAACGTCACAGGGGCACCGCCAGGCATATGCTTCAAAGCTACCTAGAAGAGTTTATGTGGCGGAAGAGCCTTGGACATGATAACCCTTTTGCCCGCATATTATATGCCTTGACTTTGTTGCCTAAGGACTCTTGAAATTTACCCCCATTCCTTTCACCCCCATTCCTGTTGCTGTTATATGTTTGATTTTCAATGAATTCCCTACAGTTTTGCATTTTTCATTTCAAAAGTAAATTTAAAAAAATGGTTTTAAAAAACTTGTGTTTCTTGTCTCAGCTGAATGATTTGGGATGGATGAATGCTTTGCAGTCACACCACCACTATCCAAATAATTCTTGGAGCGCGGTGAGTGCAGTGGACCACTGAGTCTAAAGCGTGGTGAGCGCAGCAAGCCCCAAGAAGGGTGCGTGGGTTACTAACATAATAATTTGCATAGGCTTCTGGGGCTTGTGGGCCTCACCATGGTTTGGACACAGAGACCCGCTGTTATCAGCATACTAAACATGATCAACTTGAAGTTGACATGTTCAGTCGACATGTCGACATGATACACATGTTGACATGTTTAAAAGCATATCGCGTCGGACGCAATGTACTGTGAGCTTTACAGCTCAATGCTGCCGACCGACGTGACATGTACTTGTATAAGCACTATACAGCGTTAATACAGTTCTTAGCATGTCCGTCGCGTCGGGAGCATTTTACAATGGCTGCGACCGACGCGATCGATCAATTTCCAAGTACCTCGCCGCATTACGAGGTACGCCGTACATCTACAAAGAAATATCGGTCGATCGGTCGGTCTTATGCATTGGCGTGAGCGTAACATCACCGCCCGACCGACGCGATTTTTCTGCCGGGAGAAAGGCGCCAAAAGCACTCTGGGGAAGGACAACAGCAGCCATTTTGATGGTAATTAGAGCTACCACGCAGCACCTGTGTCTGGCTCCCTGCCCCTGCTGAAAATAGTAAGTGGAATTTGAGGATTACTCAGCATAGGTGGGCCTTGGGATTTGTGAGGAACATATGCAGGCTTGGGGGGATTGTGGGGGTTTGTAGGGGAGGGGGTGAGGGGGTGGGGCGCTTACTGTGGTTAATGATATATATACATGTGTGCTTCATATATCATTTTTTGTGGATTAGGGGGACACCATTAGGTGTATAGAGTGGATAATGTTTATGTTCAAGGGGTACTGTTTATTTAAATAGCCAGAAAGTGATCATGTGCAGGAGTTTATGAAGTGTATGGCTTTAGGGTCATGTTAATAATGAAAATCTGGATAAAACAGGTTTATGTGCAGAGGATATCATGTGCCTGGAAATGATGTACTGTGTGTTGTAATACATGCAGAATACTCTGCTGTTTGTGATAGTAATGCAGGGTGACATAGCCTGTAATGGTTTCTTGGTACACATATGTAAAATATAGCTGTTTGAGGTGTCATGTGCTTGTTATTGAAATGGTGCAGCAGGCAGTATGCTGTATCCACTTTGTAGTAATGTGCATGTAAAATGTTTTTTTTTTTTTTTTACTTTTTATTGGAGGGGAAGGGGGGGTGGGTTAAAATGCTGGGGTATAGTTTGTATTGTTTGTGTCCCATGACAGCGGCCATTTCACACCATCCCGAAGTGTGGTGAGGGGCGGCGGTACGCGTCCTCCGACCTTTTCATACCCCCACTATCCACGTCAGCGTGGAGTTGAGAATAAATTAGTGTGGCGAGCGCAGCGAGCCACCGAGCCCGAAGCGTGGCGAGCGCAGCGTGCCCCGCGAGGGGACGCTGATACCTGTGAAGCCCACGAGCGGGTGTGGATACCTGTGAGGCCCGCGAGGGTACGCAGGGATCTATGAAGGTATCAGCGTGCGCTCGCCACGCTTCGGGCTCAGTGGCTCGCTGCGCTCGCCACACTAATTTATTCTCAACTCCACGCCGACGTGGATAGTGGGGGTATGAAAAGGTCGGAGGACGCGTACTGCCGCCGCTCGCCACGCTTCGGGATGGCGTGGATAGTGGAGGGACACAATATATCAATACTTCTGTTGTCAAATGTGGTGTAAATTGCATTTATTATGTCATATGCTATGAGTATCTCAGATTAAAGCCTTGTTTTTTTTCTCGGATTCTATTTCAGTTTGATTTTCCTTGTGTGCCTGAAAGGCCATTATTTAATTTGTTTGAATCACATTTATTTTTCACCTGCTGCCGACAGGTAAATATTAGTCGCTTTTTTTAGCGTATTAATGAATAACAGTGGAGTGCGTAGTGTTTTCCATGCAAAATTGCATTTTTCTAAATTTTGTTGTTCGAAATGTGTATTATGATGTATCCTTTTAGTATTAATGTGCGAGGTGGTTTTTTTTCACATTTTTTTGGGGATGACCTGTTGGAGTAGACTTTGGGTAACTTGTGTCCCATCACAGCGGCCATGTCACGCCATCCCAAAGTGTGGCGAGGGGCGGCGGAACGCGTCCTCCGACCTTTTCATAACCCCACTATCCACGTCGGCGTGGAGTTGAGAATAAATTAGTGTGGCGAGCGCAGCGAGCCACCGAGCCCGAAGCGTGGCGAGCGCACGCTGATACCTGTTTAGCCCACGAGCGGGCGTGGATACCTGTGAGGCCCGCGAGGGTACGCAGGGATCTGTGAAGGTATCAGCTGCGCTCGCCACGCTTCGGGCTCAGTGGCTCGCTGCGCTCGCCCCACTAATTTATTCTCAACTCCACGCCGACGTGGATAGTGGGGGTATGAAAAGGTCGGAGGACGCGTACCGCCGCCGCTCGCCACGCTTCGGGATGGCGTGGATAGTGGAGGGACACAAATATATCAGTACTTCTGTTGTCAAATGTGGTGTAAATTGCATTTATTATGTCATATGCTATGAGTATCTCAGATTAAAGCCTTGTTTTTTTTCTCGGATTCTATTTCAGTGTGATTGTCCTTGTGTGCCTGAAAGGCCATTATTTAATTTGTTTGGAATTACATTTATTTTTCACCTGCTGCCGACTGAGGTAAATATTAGTCGCTTTTTGTAGCGTATGAATGAATAACAGTGGAGTGCGTTGATTTTTATGGGGTAAACTTCATTTTGGAATATTTATTTACAGAATGGAGCGTAACGTCGACCGCTCGCTAATGAAGAAGTTGATCGATCTCTACAAAGAGAATAGATGTCTATTGCGACAAGATCATATTGATTTTCACAACCAGGCAAAGCGGAATGAGGCGTTTGGGAAGATCTCGGCCTACGCTAGGACACGTGTCCCTAATGCAGACGTCACGTGGGTCCGGAGGAAATTCACTAATATGCGGACAGTGCTGGTGAAGGAGCATAATCGGGTCCAGCAGTCGCGAGCTTCGGGAACTGACCCTGCAGATGTGTACCAGCCAAAGTTGTGGTACTATGACCGTATGCTGTTTATTGTGGAGGATCAAGGAAGGAGAGAAACAGAGGGAGCTACTACAGATGAAAGCTCTTCATCCAGTGCACAGGAGAGTGCGGACGTAGTAAGTATCTAGTTCAAACATGTTCAGCATGTAAATGGAAGTGAAATGCAATGTTTTAACTTTTTTTTTTTTTTGTTTCTTTTCATTTTAGGTAGTTCCCTCTGAGTCAACGCAGCAGGCTGAGTCGGTGTCGGAGGTGGCGGCTCCTGTGGTGGCGAGCACGTCATCAGCTCCCCCCAGGAGGCGTAGGAGGAGACAGCCGACAAGACCTGCTGCTACTAGCCAAGAACACTGCTGCCCCTACAAGGAGGAAGCATTAAATAATCCCCCCGATGATTTCAAAATGTTCACAAATCATCTGTGCGCAGAAATGCGAAAGTGGCAGCGTCCAACAGTGCACCAATTTAAGCGTTTGGTGTATGACTGTATGTTGCGGGCAGCCGAGGATGACCTCTGTGCTGACTGCAAGGTAACGTCATGCCGCACAGCGCACGTAGAGCCACCATGCCCACACCCACATCACCCCCCCCATGTTCAGTGCGCCGGTTGCTCCTCCGCCTGCCCCTTACTACGCGCCGGGACCCCCTATGCCACCTCCCAGTGATCCCTCGTCTTTGTCTGGGACTGTTTTCTCTGCTTTGAGAAGTGTGCAGACCCCCACCCCAGACGAGAATATTGATGAAAAATTGGGACCAAGCACTCTGTATTTGTATCAGATCTAACATGTATGAAATATATGTACTATTTATGGGAGTGTTGACATCAATCTTCGCCATAACCTTTCTACACATTGATTACTACTTTCCAACCATCTGGAAAATATATTCAAAAATTGATTTATGGCTCTCTGGTGAGTTTAGATCTTATTCCAACTGCCTGTTACATCTAGCAATTCTCCACTGTTTCTCTGTATGTATACACACATACCTACACACAATTGGGAGGCTTCTTTGAGAGACTAATGAAACCAACTGGTAGGTTCCAGTTTAACCTAGAATTAGAAGAGCAATGGAGTGTCTATTGTGCACAATACCTCTGTGGATTAAACACAAAAATAAACATCTCTTTCATGTAAAAAAGCAAAGAAATCACATAGAGTCCTTTAAAAGTCCAGGGATTGGGTGTGGATAATTGGACAGACAAGCATTAGGCCAACATGACTGAAGGTCAACATGCATTAGGTCCACATGGGGTTAGGTCCACATGGGGTTAGGTCGACATGGGGTTAGGTCGACAGGGTCATTAGGTCGACATGGGGAAGGTCGATGGTCAAAAGGTCGACATGGGGAAGGTCGATGGTCAAAAGGTCGACAAGGTTTTTTTGCTGTTTTTTTACCCAACTGTCAACACAGCTGACATGGACACCATAACACTTAGTACCACTTGACTTTAATGGCAGTACCAATGGACTTTAATGGCAGTACCAATGGACTTTAACGGCAGTACCACTGGACTGGACTTATATAGCACCATCACTGGACTGGAACTGCAACAGTAACACTGGAGTTTAATCAGAAGAATATTTTTGGAACCCAAAACGCTTCCATTCCATGAATGTTCAGGTGGTCTGTGATGCAAAAATTATATTTACAAAATATTTGTAAAAAAATAAGTTTTCCTGGGTCGGCCCACGACTCCTTCATTTTAAGCCAGTCATCGCTGTTTCATGACTTTGAAATGGGAAAAATGCCAGTAAAGTAAGTATTAAAATAAATGAATTTTTAAGTTCCATTCACTGACTTAATTTTCTGTTCTTTCAGCTGATTTCCATAACAGTGTTGTTATGTATAATTAATATTGAACATTTGGACTGGAAACTATGTATTTGTTATCCAACTGAAAGGTATCAACTCCTTTTGATGACTACGGGCGTTGTGGTATCCTTAACCTCCATAGTTTTCCTGCACATTGATATTTACTTTCCACAGATAAGCAACATAACTGCAATATATGATATGGTACTTGTTTCCTAGCACGGCCACACCGATATGTATCTGGTTAGTCTTGACCATCGCGTCGCATCGGTGTCTTTTTTGTAAGGTTACGATGATCCCGACCCTTAAGATACTCGCGATGTAGTTTTTTACTCCCGATGTATTTTTTGTCGTCGGTCTTCGCATCGTCATCTTGTTAATTGCGTCGGGTTCCTTTAAGTATGTATACCCGACCGACGCGATACTACCGATGTACTTCTTTACTCCCGATCTTTGCCGTCAATCGCGTCGCATGTTTCAGCAAAACCCCCCGATGCTCATGATGCACAAGATGTTAATCTGGCCCATTGGTCCTACGATTTTCCCGCTGTTAAGGCCCTTTTTTAATAGGCCCAATTAATTCTTGTAGTCCAACCCCCTATAAAATCTCCCTAGTACCATATGTTTTAATGTGTTGTAATGTGTGTTTCTATGTCAATATTAAATCTGCCCTCTGTAATCTGCTCAGTTACAGCATCAATGTCAATATTTATTGTCATAATCCGGCCCCTTACTTTGACAGCCCCTTCTGTTTTATTTTTCCCTACTCTCTTTGTGGGTTTGTCTCGGTAGGAGTGAGACGTGTATTCAGTTGCTGGTGATATTTTGGCTGATTGATCCTTTGCTGGTGATATCTCCCTGATTGATCCTGTGCTTTGAATACTATTTGCTGCTGATCCTGAGCCTTGTGCTGCGGATTGCTGCTGATCTTGTGGATTATTGCTGATCCTGATTATTCTGCGATTGATTTATGCTGATCCTGACCCTGAGCCGTGCTGATCCTTAGTCCTGTGCTGTGGATTGGTGTGCTGTGGACTGCTCGGTGGTTGATTTCGTGGCCTCTGAGATGGCTGAGGTGAATATCTTCTCACTGCCTACAAGTGAGGAGGAGGCAGTGGCGTTTCTGCAGCGCCATCATCTGCTGCCAGCAGAGGCTACGTGCGCCAATGGTCATCCGATGCGGTTGAATCTGAAGGAGACCATGTGGCGCTGTAATGTGAGGGACTGCCGCTTGAAGAGGAGTCTGAGAGCAGGACTGTTCTTCCCTGGCTGCCGTTTACCATTCCTGACGCTGGTCCGCTTTATATTTTCCTGGGTACAGGAATTTACCAGTGTGGAGTACTGCGAGAAGAATCTGTCCCTCTCCAAGAAGACGGCTGTCCTCTACAATAAGTACATGAGGGAGGCCTGCCTGCTCGACCTCATGGCGCAGCCGCAGCGCCGGATTGGAGGTCCCGGCAAGATCGTTGAGGTGGATGAGACCATGTTCGTGAAGAGGCAGGCAAATGTTGGCCGAGTTTTACCTCAGCAATGGGTTTTTGGTGGCATTTGCAGAGAAACAGGACAGTGTTTTGCCACCAAAGTTGCCACTCGGGACGCCAACACCCTCATGGAAGCTATCCTGCAATTTGTGGAGCCTGGGTCTACTGTCTACACCGATTGTTGGAGAGCATACAGTACGGCCCAGCTCAATGCCGCAGGATATGAGCATGCCCAGGTGAACCACAGATATAACTTTGTGGACCCTACAACAGGGGTTCACACCCAAAATGTGGAACGTATGTGGGGGGCATGTAAATGGCGTAATAAATGTCACAGGGGCACCGCCAGGCATATGCTTCAAAGCTACCTAGAAGAGTTTATGTGGCGGAAGAGCCTTGGACATGATAACCCTTTTGCCCGCATATTATATGCCTTGACTTTGTTGCCTAAGGACTCTTGAAATTTACCCCCATTCCTTTCACCCCCATTCCTGTTGCTGTTATATGTTTGATTTTCAATGAATTCCCTACAGTTTTGCATTTTTCATTTCAAAAGTAAATTTAAAAAAATGGTTTTAAAAAACTTGTGTTTCTTGTCTCAGCTGAATGATTTGGGATGGATGAATGCTTTGCAGTCACACCACCACTATCCAAATAATTCTTGGAGCGCGGTGAGTGCAGTGGACCACTGAGTCTAAAGCGTGGTGAGCGCAGCAAGCCCCAAGAAGGGTGCGTGGGTTACTAACATAATAATTTGCATAGGCTTCTGGGGCTTGTGGGCCTCACCATGGTTTGGACACAGAGACCCGCTGTTATCAGCATACTAAACATGATCAACTTGAAGTTGACATGTTCAGTCGACATGTCGACATGATACACATGTTGACATGTTTAAAAGCATATCGCGTCGGACGCAATGTACTGTGAGCTTTACAGCTCAATGCTGCCGACCGACGTGACATGTACTTGTATAAGCACTATACAGTGTTAATACAGTTCTTAGCATGTCCGTCGCGTCGGGAGCATTTTACAATGGCTGCGACCGACGCGATCGATCAATTTCCAAGTACCTCGCCGCATTACGAGGTACGCCGTACATCTACAAAGAAATATCGGTCGATCGGTCGGTCTTATGCATTGGCGTGAGCGTAACATCACCGCCCGACCGACGCGATTTTTCTGCCGGGAGAAAGGCGCCAAAAGCACTCTGGGGAAGGACAACAGCAGCCATTTTGATGGTAATTAGAGCTACCACGCAGCACCTGTGTCTGGCTCCCTGCCCCTGCTGAAAAAAGTAAGTGGAATTTGAGGATTACTCAGCATAGGTGGGCCTTGGGATTTGTGAGGAACATATGCAGGCTTGGGGGGAGTGTGGGGGTTTGGGGGGGAGGGGGTGAGGGGGTGGGGCGCTTACTGTGGTTAATGATATATATACATGTGTGCTTCATATATCATTTTTTGTGGATTAGGGGGACACCATTAGGTGTATAGAGTGGATAATGTTTATGTTCAAGGGGTACTGTTTATTTAAATAGCCAGAAAGTGATCATGTGCAGGAGTTTATGAAGTGTAAAGGCTTTAGGATCATGTTAATAATGAAAATCTGGATAAAACAGGTTTATGTGCAGAGGGTATCATGTGCCTGGAAATGATGTACTGTGTGTTGTAATACATGCAGAATACTCTGCTGTTTGTGATAGTAATGCAGGGTGACATAGCCTGTAATGGTTTCTTGGTACACATATGTAAAATATAGCTGTTTGAGGTGTCATGTGCTTGTTATTGAAATGGTGCAGCAGGCAGTATGCTGTATCCACTTTGTAGTAATGTGCATGTAAAATGTTTTTTTTTTTTTTACTTTTTATTGGAGGGGAAGGGGGGGTGGGTTAAAATGCTGGGGTATAGTTTGTATTGTTTGTGTCCCATGACAGCGGCCATTTCACACCATCCCGAAGTGTGGCGAGGGGCGGCGGTACGCGTCCTCCGACCTTTTCATACCCCCACTATCCACGTCAGCGTGGAGTTGAGAATAAATTAGTGTGGCGAGCGCAGCGAGCCACCGAGCCCGAAGCGTGGCGAGCGCAGCGTGCCCCGCGAGGGTACGCTGATACCTGTGAAGCCCACGAGCGGGTGTGGATACCTGTGAGGCCCGCGAGGGTACGCAGGGATCTATGAAGGTATCAGCGTGCGCTCGCCACGCTTCGGGCTCAGTGGCTCGCTGCGCTCGCCACACTAATTTATTCTCAACTCCACGCCGACGTGGATGGTGGGGGTATGAAAAGGTCGGCGGACGCGTACCGCCGCCGCTCGCCACGCTTCGGGATGGCGTGGATAGTGGAGGGACACAAATATATCAATACTTCTGTTGTCAAATGTGGTGTAAATTGCATTTATTATGTCATATGCTATGAGTATCTCAGATTAAAGCCTTGTTTTTTTTCTCGGATTCTATTTCAGTTTGATTTTCCTTGTGTGCCTGAAAGGCCATTATTTAATTTGTTTGAATCACATTTATTTTTCACCTGCTGCCGACTGAGGTAAATATTAGTCGCTTTTTTTAGCGTATTAATGAATAACAGTGGAGTGCGTAGTGTTTTCCATGCAAAATTGCATTTTTCTAAATTTTGTTGTTCGAAATGTGTATTATGATGTATCCTTTTAGTATTAATGTGCGAGGTGGTTTTTTTTCACATTTTTTTGGGGATGACCTGTTGGAGTAGACTTTGGGTAACTTGTGTCCCATCACAGCGGCCATGTCACGCCATCCCAAAGTGTGGCGAGGGGCGGCGGAACGCGTCCTCCGACCTTTTCATAACCCCACTATCCACGTCGGCGTGGAGTTGAGAATAAATTAGTGTGGCGAGCGCAGCGAGCCCGAAGCGTGGCGAGCGCACGCTGATACCTGTTTAGCCCACGAGCGGGCGTGGATACCTGTGAGGCCCGCGAGGGTACGCAGGGATCTGTGAAGGTATCAGCTGCGCTCGCCACGCTTCGGGCTCAGTGGCTCGCTGCGCTCGCCACACTAATTTATTCTCAACTCCACGCCGACGTGGATAGTGGGGGTATGAAAAGGTCGGAGGACGCGTACCGCCGCCGCTCGCCACGCTTCGGGATGGCGTGGATAGTGGAGGGACACAAATATATCAGTACTTCTGTTGTCAAATGTGGTGTAAATTGCATTTATTATGTCATATGCTATGAGTATCTCAGATTAAAGCCTTGTTTTTTTTCTCGGATTCTATTTCAGTGTGATTGTCCTTGTGTGCCTGAAAGGCCATTATTTAATTTGTTTGGAATTACATTTATTTTTCACCTGCTGCCGACTGAGGTAAATATTAGTCGCTTTTTGTAGCGTATGAATGAATAACAGTGGAGTGCGTTGATTTTTATGGGGTAAACTTCATTTTGGAATATTTATTTACAGAATGGAGCGTAACGTCGACCGCTCGCTAATGAAGAAGTTGATCGATCTCTACAAAAAAAATAGATGTCTATTGCGACAAGATCATATTGATTTTCACAACCAGGCAAAGCGGAATGAGGCGATTGGGAAGATCTCGGCCTACGCTAGGACACGTGTCCCTAATGCAGACGTCACGTGGGTCCGGAGGAAATTCACTAATATGCGGACAGTGCTGGTGAAGGAGCATAATCGGGTCCAGCAGTCGCGAGCTTCGGGAACTGACCCTGCAGATGTGTACCAGCCAAAGTTGTGGTACTATGACCGTATGCTGTTTATTGTGGAGGATCAAGGAAGGAGAGAAACAGAGGGAGCTACTACGGATGAAAGCTCTTCATCCAGTGCACAGGAGAGTGCGGACGTAGTAAGTATCTAGTTCAAACATGTTCAGCATGTAAATGGAAGTGAAATGCAATGTTTTAACTTTTTTTTTTTTTGTTTCTTTTCATTTTAGGTAGTTCCCTCTGAGTCAACGCAGCAGGCTGAGTCGGTGTCGGAGGTGGCGGCTCCTGTGGTGGCGAGCACGTCATCAGCTCCCCCCAGCCGACAAGACCTGCTGCTACTAGCCAAGAACACTGCTGCCCCTACAAGGAGGAAGCATTAAATAATCCCCCCAATGATTTCAAAATGTTCACAAATCATCTGTGCGCAGAAATGCGAAAGTGGCAGCGTCCAACAGTGCACCAATTTAAGCGTTTGGTGTATGACTGTATGTTGCGGGCAGCCGAGGATGACCTCTGTGCTGACTGCAAGGTAACGTCATGCCGCACAGCGCACGTAGAGCCACCATGCCCACACCCACATCACCCCCCCATGTTCAGTGCGCCGGTTGCTCCTCCGCCTGCCCCTTACTACGCGCTGGGACCCCCTATGCCACCTCCCAGTGATCCCTCGTCTTTGTCTGGGACTGTTTTCTCTGCTTTGAGAAGTGTGCAGACCCCCACCCCAGACGAGAATATTGATGGAAAATTGGGACCAAGCACTCTGTATTTGTATCAGATCTAACATGTATGAAATATATGTACTATTTATGGGAGTGTTGACATCAATCTTCGCCATAACCTTTCTACACATTGATTACTACTTTCCAACCATCTGGAAAATATATTCAAAAATTGATTTATGGCTCTCTGGTGAGTTTAGATCTTATTCCAACTGCCTGTTACATCTAGCAATTCTCCACTGTTTCTCTGTATGTATACACACATACCTACACACAATTGGGTGGCTTCTTTGAGAGACTAATGAAACCAACTGGTAGGTTCCAGTTTAACCTAGAATTAGAAGAGCAATGGAGTGTCTATTGTGCACAATACCAATGTGGATTAAACACAAAAATAAACATCTCTTTCATGTAAAAAAGCAAAGAAATCACATAGAGTCCTTTAAAAGTCCAGGGATTGGGTGTGGATAATTGGACAGACAAGCATTAGGCCAACATGACTGAAGGTCAACAAGCATTAGGTCGACATGGGGTTAGGTCGAGTCGACATGGGGTTAGGTCGACAGGGTCATTAGGTCGACATGGGGAAGGTCGATGGTCAAAAGGTCGACAAGGTTTTTTTACCCAACTGTCAACACAGCTGACATGGACACCATAACATAACACTTAGTACCACTTGACTTTAATGGCAGTACCAATGGACTTTAATGGCAGTACCAATGGACTTTAACGGCAGTACCACTTGACTGGACTTATATAGCACCATCACTGGACTGGAACTGCAACAGTAACACTGGAGTTTAATCAGAAGAATATTTTTGGAACCCAAAACGCTTCCATTCCATGAATGTTCAGGTGGTCTGTGATGCAAAAATTATATTTACAAAATATTTGTAAAAAAAAAAGTTTTCCTGGGTCGGCCCACGACTCCTTCATTTTAAGCCAGTCATTGCTGTTTCATGACTTTGAAATGGGAAAAATGCCAGTAAAGTATTAAAATAAATGAATTTTTAAGTTCCATTCACTGACTTAATTTTCTGTTCTTTCAGCTGATTTCCATAACAGTGTTGTTATGTATAATTAATATTGAACATTTAGACTGGAAACTATGTATTTGTTATCCAACTGAAAGGTATCAACTCCTTTTGATGACTACGGGCGTTGTGGTATCCTTAACCTCCATAGTTTTCCTGCACATTGATATTTACTTTCCACAGATAAGCAACATAACTGCAATATATGATATTACTTTCTCTGGTGAGTTTAGATCTTATACCAACTGCCTGTTACATCTAGCAATTCTCCACTGATTCTCTGTATGTATACACACACATACCTACACACAATTGGGAGGCTTCATTATTATTATTATTTACTATTATTTCTTGTCTCCCATTTCTTTATTCATAATAGGTGATGTGGGTTACCCCAACAAATTTTGGTAGTTGACCCCTTTGTCTAATCCCGTAGATGAAGCCCAAGAGCAGTACCAAGAGACACATATTACATTGTGGGGAGTAATTGAGCGTGTCTTCGGTGTACTTAAAAGCCAGTTTTGAAGTTTAGACTTCGGTGATGCTCTTTTGTACGGCCCAGCAAAGGTTTGCAGCATAATAAATGCGTGTTGTATCCTACACAATATTTGTGCTGCAAACTGTTTGCCAATGAGATTTCGGCGCAATGCTTTACGTGCCGGGAACCATTCTTCTGCTCCACCTGTGGGTATGGATAAAGTCGATGAAGAAACGAGAAGTCAGCTAATTCAGACGTTCTTTTCATCCTGTGATCCCCCTCTCACTGGTGTATGGGCCCCATAAGACTGAGATGTGGCCATGATAAGGGTGTATTCTGAAATCATAATTACAGAATAGACAATATCAGTGGCGACTCCTGCAGGAAAACGCCATCCAAATTCCCAAAGTTCTCTAAATGGATGGATAGTGACCGGAAAGCTTGGAACAAAATGCAAATGTTGCAAATGCCAGCAGGTCACATCCTCACCCTTCAGTGCCCAGGATCCAAACCAGGGCAAATTGTGGCTTGGGATAAAGAATTGCAAAAGGACATCGATAGACTACTAAGTACCTACTTGGGCCTTTTGACAAACGCAGAGTAAGATTGTAAGCTTGCGAGCAGGGCCCTCCTACCTCCATATCGGTTTGTATCTACCAAGTTTGTTAAATCACTGTTGTTTCCAATTGTAAAGCTCAACAGAATATGCTGCGCTATATAAGAAACTGTAAATAAATAAATAACAACAGACTAAGTAGAGTGTCTGAATTTCCGTTATGTAAAAAGGAATGTACTCCTGATGGCTCCAACAGAAGATGAAGGCTGGCTTCAGGCTGACTGTGCTAAAGAGTGGCTTAAGAACTCGGTTTACTGATCCAGAGGCTTTTGCTACCATGAAGACCATCGGCATCAGCTTCCTCATTATAAGAATGTTATTCCTGCGTCAGGTGTTGCTGCTACTACATCTGACATGGGCCATTGTAATGCAGAGACTGCTGCCACACTGCCCGGGGGAGTCCTGTGAGTATACTGTAAATGTAAAGTTTCTCTTTCTAATTTGTTTATATCAATAATTATTGTTTTTTTTCCAGATTTCTGTCCTGTTGACAAATTTCTACCTGTTGGGTGTGTTTACCCCTCCTGTTGGGTGTGTTGGGTGTGTTTACTGTTCCCAAGGTATCTGCTTAAGACAAAAAAAAAGGCTCCATGTGGCTCAGGCGCTGTCCCAGCAAGATTTCAGCGATATCATACTAATCGCAAGCCAGAGATCCAGATCAGGCACTGCACATTACACTGCAGAAAAGTACGAATTATAACTCACCGATAATTCCTTTTCTTGTTAGAGATCCCATGGCAGCCATAACACTGGGATATCCTCCCTTCTCCTAGTTCAGACAGAATGTTTTTCAGGGACCGCCCACCTTGGGTATAATAGCCTCCTCCTCCCTCTCCTCTGTGTCTTTCGTTTGTCTCCGTTTCCACCGGTTTCTGAAAAACACATATATCTGGGAGGGATCTAGATGGCTGCCATGGGATCTCTAACAAGAAAAGGAATTATCGGTGAGTTATAATTCGTACTTTTCTTTTACGATCCCCATGGCAGCCATAACACTGGGACATACCCAAGCTTACCACAAATGGGAGGGAGACCATGATATATGCAAGTAAGATTTATTCCTCTAATCAGTTCACCTTCACTGACAGAGCTTCATTTGACACATGGTTCCCAAAGTGGGCAGTTGTTATATCCAGGGCATAATGCCTGGAGAACGTATGAAGCGATGACCATGTTGCCGCGAGGCATATGTCTTTCACCGACGCCTTGGCCTTCTTAGCCCATGACGTTGAGATTGCCCTAGTAGAATGTGCCTTTATGATAGAAGGTACTACTTTATCTTCATGTTGATAGGCGTACATTATCACTTCCCTGACCCATCTAGAAATGGTCTGTTTGGCTGGACATAACCCTTTCCTTGGACCTTCTGGGATGATAAATAGATGATTTGTCTTCCTTAGACTGGCTGTTCTCTCCTTGTAAATGGATATGGCTCGCACCAAATCTAGCATATGCCAAGTCTTTTGCTCATCATTTTCTGGTTCTGGGAAGAAACTCGGCAAAGTTATATCCTGGTTACGGTGGAAAGATGATATCACCTTCGGAAGGAAGTTTGGGTTTGTTCTTAAAACTACCCTGTCTGGAAAGATGACCAAGTAGGGCTCTTCCACCCACAAGGCCCGAAGTTCTCCGATCCTTCTTGCCGAAGTTACTGCGATGAGAAACACCACCTTCCAGATCAGAAATTTCATAGGGATTACTGACAGTGGTTCAAACGGTTCTTTTGCCAATACTTGCAAAACTAAATTCAGGTCCCAGGGAGCTACCAGAGATCTTATCGGTGGACGAATCTTTCTCATGGCTCTAGAGAACCTTTTCACCATCTTCTCCTCCGCCAAACTACGATCCAGAAGGATACTTAGAGCTGAGATTTGTGATTTAATCGTAGCCGTTGCTAGGCCCATCTTGAATCCGTCCATTAGGAATTGTAATACTTTTGAAGTCGGTATTTCGTGAAATTCCTCCTTAAATCTTCCCCAACTTAGGAATTTAAGCCAAGTCTTGTAGTACACTAGTGATGACACTTTCTTCCTGGCTTCCAGAATCATCTCTACTACCTGGTTAGATAGTTCGTATCTCTTCAGGACTTTCCGCTCAATTTCCACACCTTTAAGGAAAATATGGCTGGATCTGGATGAAAAATTGGCCCCTGTGTCAGCAGATCGGTCTGTACTGGTACACTCCAAGGCTCTTGTACCATCATGTTGAGGACCTTCGAGAACCACGGTCTCCTGGGCCAGTCTGGCAGGACGATGATCACCTCTACCTTGTCCTCTGCTATTTTCTTTAGAACCTTGCCTATCATCGGGATGGGGGGAAACACATACCCCAGCTTGAATTCCCATTTTACCGATAATGCATCCATAGCTAGAGCTTGCGGGTGATAGAATTTGGAGCAGAAGATCTTCACCTTCCTGTTGCCAAACGTCGCCATGAGATCTATCTCTGGTTTTCCAAACCTTCTCACAATTGAGTCGAATGTTGTCTTGCTTATCTCCCATTCCCCGGGTAACACTTCCCTGCAACTCAGGAAATCCGCCAGTACATTTTCTGACCCCGGAATGTACACTGCCGATATCGACTGAAGGTTCATTTCTGCCCAAGCTAGAATCCTTTCTGATACCGCCATCAGCATCTTAGTCCTGTTACCACCCTGGTGGTTTAGGTACGAGACTACAGTCTTGTTGTCCGACATGACCCTTAGGTGTGAATCTCGAATGACCTGGGAAAGCCGCTCTATTGACCTCCATACTGCCAGCAACTCCCTCGCATTGGAAGATCTCTGACTCTCTTCTGTCGACCAAGTTCCTTGAATTGACCTTGATTGAAGATGAGCTCCCCAGCCCGACATACTCGCATCTGTCGTCAGTATCAGGTATTCTGGATTTTCCAGCTTTGTGGATTTTGAGTCCAAATCCCTCGTCCACCAAAGTAATGACCTTCTTGCTTTGTCGTGCAGGGACACTAGCTGTTTTTCGCTGCCTTTGTCTCTTGAGTAGTGAAGGAACTGCCACTGGAGAGTTCTCATCCTCCACTGAGCCCATGGTATTATGTGAATGCATGATGCCATCATGCCTAATAACTGGAATACCTGACACAAAGGAAATCTCTTCTTTTGAAACAGTAATTTTGCTAGATGGTGAATCTTCACGCACCTCTCCAATGATAGAGCCACCGTGAACCTTCTGGTGTCTATTCTCAACCCTAGAAACTGGATCTCTTGACGAGGTACTAATTGGCTCTTCTCTGTATTGACCACCCATCCGTGCCTCTGAAGGAACTTGATAGTTGTCTCGATGTCTCTCTGCACCTTCTGCCTGGACTCTCCTGTCACTAGAAGGTCGTCCAGATACGGCCAGATTTGGATTTTCTTTTGTCTCAATTCTGCCATTAGGGTTACCAACACCTTCGTGAATACTCTGGGTGATGTTTTAAGACCAAAGGGGATGCATGTGAATTGGAAGTGACTTCCCATTACTGCAAATCTGAGGAATTTCCTGTCTCGATGACACACTGGTACATGGTAGTAGGCGTCTCGCAAATCTATTGATGCTAAGAACTCGCCCTTCTTCAGGCCCGTCATAATCGAACTCACACATTCCATGCGGAATTTTAGAGTCTTTATCCATGTGTTGAGGTCTCTTAGATCCAAAATGGTTCTGAAACCACCTGTGTTCTTCTTCACTAAAAACAGGTTCGAGTAGAACCCTTGCTTCCTCTGAGCCTCTGGTACTGTCTCTATAGCCTCTATATCCACCAACTGTTGGATCTTCACTAGCAGCTCTTGCCTTTGTCTTAAGTCTTTCGGGGTCTTTGAGACCAGAAACCTGTTGTGATAGGGTACCTTCGTAAATTCCATCCTGTACCCATTCTTGACAATGTCCAGAACCCATTTGTCTCTTATGGTCTCTCTCCAGACCTCCGCAAACCTCAATAACCTTGCTCCCACCTTCAGTGGATAGTCATGACCTTCCTCCTCTCCGAAAGGACTGGCGGAAAGTCTGCCTGGATGTACTGGCACTGCCTCTTCTGAAGAACGGACGCCCCGGCCTGTAGCTCTTCGCGTCTCTATAACCCTGTTTGCCGACATTCGGAATAGGGAATTTATTTCTTTTGTCTTGGGGTAACCTGGTTGATTTTCCCCCAGAAAGTTTCTGGATCATACTGTCCAGTTTGGACCCAAATAAGTAAGTACCTTCAAATGGAAGGGTAATCAGTCTATTCTTAGACCCTGCATCCGCACTCCAAGGTTTCAGCCATAAGGCCCGCCTTGCCGAGACTCCAGCTGCCATGGTCTTTGCCGCTAATGAGACCGTGTCCAGAGAAGACTCGCATAAATATTCTATGCCTTTTTGCATGATCTCCACACTCTTTATCAGATATTGTTTGGAAATACGTTCCTCAATGTCTGCATGTAGGTTAGTCGACCACAGTCTGAGTGCTCTCACCACTGACGCTGTAGCCACGCTAGCTTTGAGTGATGTAGCAGCTGTAGCATGTACCTTACGTAAAGCATTCTCCATCTTCCTGTCCATCGCATCTCTGAAAGCCGCCCCATCCTCTACTGGGATCGTGGTCTTGGATACAATCTCGGCTACTGCACCATCCACTTTCGGGACAAGACACCAACTGAGGAGCTCCTCATCTTTATATGGGTACATTTTCTCCAATCTATTATTTGTTCCTGTTCTTTTATCAATATTTGACCATTCCTTGGTTATCATGTCCCTAATCATCTTATGGACCGGAAAACACCTGTTCTTCTTGGACTTATCCTGAAACAATGGATTATCTTCCTCAGTGTCTACTGGCTCTTTAAAGTTCATTGCCTTATAAATTTTCTTTAACAGGCCTTCTACTATCTCTAAGTTAAATGTCCTGGAATCCTCAATTTCCCCAGGTTCACCCTCAGAGTCCTCCTTCTCTATGGTTTCTCCTGGATAATCATCTGCTTCCTGTGATAACTCAGCTTGTTCCCTGGATATTTTAGGGTTTTGACTCTGTGCAAACTCTTCCTTAGACACAAATGAATTTTTCATCCATTCCATCAGATTCTTCAGAACATCTGTTTGCTCCACTTGTTTAGTGACTTTAGATTGGGCTTGCAAGCATTTCCCACATACTGTAGCCTTATCCACAGATGAGAACAGCATATCACAGGTCATGCAGGTACATGAAACAACCTTCTTCTTTGCGGTCCTTTTTTAGGAGTAGGTTTAGAAGGCACACTATAAGCAAAAAGGATAATTACTATCTATCCTGAAAACAAAACAATCTAATGCCCATAAAAACCAGGGTTACCTCAATTGGGCATCAGCAGGCTTAGGGGAAGAAGGCAGATCCATCTCTGAACCAGCCTAGCAGACTCCAGAAAACGAGTGACAGTCTGCTGGCAGCACAGGTTTAAATAGCGCGCTTTAACCCTGCGCTCTCCGCTCTGGCAAAGCATAGTATAGCCAGGCGGAACCAAGTTATCCAGCCGAGTACCCGGGGGATCCCTTAGCCGGTGCACCTGTGAGCACGCTGGGCGGAAGTGCGGCATCAGCGTGCTTCCGCCCCTTCTGCCTGCGGCGCTATTACAAATCCGTTTGCCGCTATGACTGCTGTAAGACTACAGGCCAGCTCCAGGCGCTGCTGCTGCCCCTCCGCTATGGTCTCACCAGCGGGAGTCACCTGCCGCCCTCCTACCACGCGCGTATAACCGGCGCACTACAGGTACCAAGCGGCGTTTAACTCTCTTTAGGCAGGTATACTTAGCTGTATAGCAGGAACCCAGTCCACACTCCTTACATGCTCCTCTCCATCCCGGGCAGCTACCCTTCAGCTGAGGCTGATTCTGAGGCACCCGTTCAAACAAAATAAAACACCCTGTACTGTCTAACTAACGGAGACAGAAAGAAAAGACACAGAGGAGAGGGAGGAGGAGGCTATTATACCCAAGGTGGGCGGTCCCTGAAAAACATTCTGTCTGAACTAGGAGAAGGGAGGATATCCCAGTGTTATGGCTGCCATGGGGATCGTAAAAGAAAAACACCATCTTACTACCTAGATAAGATCTCCAAATGGATGAATAGTAGTGCCGGGAAACGTATGAAGAAAATGTGGAATTATTTAAAGTTAATCAGCTCAAGAAGGCCGCCACACTGCAGACGGGACTGTCGCAGCAATTTTACAGTGCGCAATGTATGTTTTGAATACCTGTCCTGGAGATTTTGCACACTTTTATTTATTTCGAGTTATTGTTATTGGCTATAAGATTATAGTTATTGACTATAAGATACTCACCAAAATGTTAGGCGAAAGATTAAAAACACTTCTCCCCTCTCTGATCCACCCTTTTGCCATAGGTAGGAACCCTGTTACTAATATTGCCAAAGTTCTAGCCGCCCTTCACTATTCCCAGGGGTCCGTGTCGAGCACTCCACTTGCGATTTTATCGTTTAATGCGAAAACGGCGTTCGACATGGTCCACTGGGAACACCTACAGTATATGACGTCCTTAGTAAATTTGCCTTCCCTTCCCAGTTCATAAATTTACTACGGTCAATTTACTCAGACTCTGCTTCTAGGATTATGTGTAACAGAATCCTCTCGGATCCCTTCCCTATTCAAGGATGTCCCTTGTCTCCTCTTCTCTTCGCCCTAGCCGTAGACACTTGCCCTCCGTCAAACACCCACTTTTCAAGGTATTCAATTAGGACCTATTGATCTCCGTCTTTCCTTATTCGCAGGCGACATGCTGCTTTTCCTAACAGCTCCCGAACACTCATTACCTATAGCCTTGTCACTCATTCATCAATTTAGCTCATTCTCCGGTTATAAGATAAATATAAATAAATTAGAGCTTATGGTGCTTCTGGGATTGCCCCCGCTCTTCCCAGAGAGGGAGGACCTCCGCTCCATTAAGATGCAGCACTCCCAGATTAAATACCTGGGGTCAAAATCCCCTCACATATAGACAAGCTATATGCTGTTAACTTTGATGCCCTCGTCAGGTCAGTATCTAAATTGATGGACACTTGGACGGACTTACCTTTGTCACTTTTGGGAGGAGTGGAGGTGATTAAATCAATGGTTTTCCCTAGACTCTTTTACATAATGCAAATGCTCCCAGTTAAAATATCCACCCGTGATGCACAGCAACTCAAATTTCTATTGAACGTGAAAAAGGCCAAAATCTTGATACACAAATTATGTCTCCCAAAGGCACTGGGAGGCCTTAATATCCCCAACCTGACTCAATATTCCAAAGCTCTACTATGCAGTTTTTCTACTATGCCGCTTTGCTATATGTTGGCTGCTAATAACAACTATTCTGACTATTCTATCGATAGCGCTCTGTTAAATCCTTACTCCCCAGGCGCCCTTTTACATACCCCCAAATCCCGGCTCCCACCTCAAATTTTGCAAAATAGATTGTTTGCTGACATCCATTCGGGTTGGTGGTCTGTCTCCAGCGCTTTGGGTTGCGACCCTCAAATCTCACCCCGGTATGGGGTAATCCTATGTTTCCGCCTAGTGTAGACTGCTCCATATTCAACAGACTTCGCCACAAAGGGTTACGGAGCATATCCCAAGTCTTCGAACCAGGTGGCAATCTCTATCCAATCCCAGACCTCCAAAGCAATCTAGGTTTACCTTCTAATTCTATGTTCTCACTCCACCAACTTTATCATTATGTTGCTCCCTGCCGAAGTTGGACCCTCACTCGCCACCAGTGACGAGAATGATGTTGGTGGTTGCTTCAGGCAAATTTTAAAACCAAACTATTACATGAAGACTGATCTTTGTTACCAAAAGAACAACATTGGACCTCTACAACTTTAAGATGGTCACAGGATATTCCTTTATTTTTAGAAAATAATATTATTTTTAAATATTATGATAAAACCAAAAATCATCTATATTACAAGAGGTCCATGTCAAATCAGTTCATAGAGCCTATATCTCCCAGCATCAGAGATCCTATTTCTTCAGGAAGAGACGGCGCTTGCCCCAAATGCCGGTTCCCTACAGCCACTTTCTTCCATAACTTATGGTCCTGCAGGCATATAAAAAGGTTTTGGTATAAATTACTGTACTTTATATAATTCAATTTTCATATCCATGTATTTCTTGACCCTCTACCGCAGGGGTGGCCAACCAACCTGAGGCAGTGAGCCAAAAAATAGGTTACGGTAAGACAAAGAGCCAAAACATGGTAAAAAGGGGGCGTGGCCTATCAAGGCCATGCACCTTTTTTGTGTTCACGCAGGGTGCACAACAAGTAGGAGCCAGGGTCACACAGTTAATGTCAGCGACCCTGCCACATTTAAGACATTCCCCTGACCAATATATATCTTTAACTATCTATCAAGATAGAAAAAAATATATATATATATATATGTGTGTTAATATACATATATGTTGATATACATGCCAATAAAATGCAGTGCTAGCAGTTCCTACAATACAGAAATTCCAGTGATTTCTAACTGGTGAGAAACCCCTGAACACTGAAGTCTGCAGCACATCTCATGTCACAGGCAAACTGCAGACACTGACTGGACAGACTCCTGTCTTTGACCCAGTGATGCTGCTTTCTCCCTGTATGCATTACTAAAGGGTGTGCAGAGACACTGGCTAAACTGCACAGTGCACGCAAACAGGACACTGACCTCTGAAAACAGACGTTGCTTAAGTGATATTAGAGAGGGCTTTTCCTGCAGCTCAGGTTACATGTGAGTAATGCAGGCTGGCCGGACTGTAAAGGGAGAAAGGGAGGAGGAGGAGGAGCAGGGGTGGAAGGCCAGCTATGATTGGCTGGAACTCGAGAGAGCTCTCTCCTCTCTCTTCACAAGTGCTGCCCGGCTGGCTGGACTCAGACCGATCTGTCAGTCACACCCAGCAGCGACTCGCTCTGCTGTGGGAGGGAATTATGCAGATCTCTCCACTCCAGCATGATGATTACGCACAGGCAGAGCAGCTTGTGGCCGGGAGCCTCAGCTTAGTAAGTAAAGAGCCGCATGCGGCTCGAGAGCCGCGGGTTGGCCACCCCTGCTCTACTGCTATTGTTTGCTCACTTTGACTCCTGGGACATTTTATTGTCACCTTATCCCAATCCTGACAATAGTGGTTACTGTGGTGAAAAAAAGTCATTCTAAACGCTTGGATAAAGCCACACCTCCCCACAGTGACGGAATTCAAAACTTTATTGTTAAAATAGATGTATTATGACAGGTATTGGGCCCCATACATCAGCAATCACAATTTATGGATTTCTAGATCCAGGGATTTTTTGGCCAGATAAATGGATTTTACATAAATGGATTTTACAATCTATCTGACTTTGCCCACACATTACAGATTTATTTCAGTGATCGGCAGATTTTTCCATCTAAAGATTGCATCTTTATATCTGGAAATTGCCATAGATTGCTGTTCATAATGTAAATAGATGGAGAAGACGAATTGGGAATGCCCACACATATAAAAAAGATCTGCAGATAATACCAGATCATTAAACATGTTTAAAAACCTGATTAAGCAATCGATTGGCGAAAGGGGGAGCCCACACATCTAAAATTAATTGTGGCAATCATCTCCATATCTGAAAATTGTCACAATTAATTGCTGATGTATGGGGCCCTTATGAAACCCTTAAAAATGCCAACGTTTCTACATCTAGTTTTTATAAAATATGGGGCCCTTTTATCGATAGTAGACCAGCCCCCCAGAAAGACAATATCTACATAGTATTCGAAAAACCAAATAGCCCGCTAAAGCCAACAACATGAAATATCAAGACAATTTATAATAAATATAATAAACATTTTGTATGATTGCTGTACTGTTGCCTCCCCCCCCCCCCTATACTTATCTGTTCTTCTTGTCTTACTTAAAATGCATCCCTTTAATAAAATAAGAAAATGGGTTCCTGATCTATTGATATACAGATTTCTTGTTGGTTGAAAGTCACTAAAAGATCATTTAGACTATGTATATCCAATTTACAAATGTGTACAGATACTGATATTTGCATCCAGGTATATTTCTGCTTTGTTGATCGTTATTTCTATTACACTGGAAATTATTACCATTTACATGGCTTTGTTTTCTGTACAATGCTTTACTGTCCCAGTGTTTTTGTGAACCTTAATATATTGATCACAGTACATACTTGTGCCTTTTGACAATCGCAGAGCCCAGGGGGGAGTCCTGTGAGTATACTGTAAATGTAAAGTTTGTGTTTCTAATTTGTTTACATCAATAATTTTTGTTTTGCTTTTTCCAGAGTTCCACCTGATTGCTGGCTGTTAAGTAAGTATTAAAATAAATTAATTATTATTATTATTATTTCTGGTCTCCCATTTCTTTTTTCAAAAGAATAAGTTTTGGCAGTTGACCCCATTGTCTAATCCTGTAGGTGAAGCCCAAGAGCAGTGCCAAGAGACACATATTACATTGCGGAGAGTAATTGAGCGTGTCTTCGGTGTACTTAAAAGCCAGTTTTGAAGTTTACACTTCTCCGGTGATGCTCTTTTGTACTGCCCAGCAAAGGTTTGCAGCATAATAAATGCATGTTGTATCCTACACAATATTTGTGTTGCAAACCATTTGCCGGTGAGACTTCAGCGCAGTGCTTTATGGGCCGGGAACCATTCTTCTGCTCCACCAGTGGGTATGGATGAAGGCGATGAAGAAGCGAGAAGTCAGCTAATTCGGACGTTCTTTTCGTCCTGTGACTATAACTGATCCCCGCTCACTGGTGTATTGTTTACATCAATAATTTTTGTTTTTTCAGAGTTCCGTCCTGTTCTTCTTCCGGCCTATCGTATGTTGAAAATGTCACTAACAGCCCACCCCTACCTGTATGGCCCACTTCTGATGTGTCCTTACCCTCCACTGTTATGTTGCAGAGAGACCCTTCAGGTAAGATGTTGAACCCCTACCTGTGTAATGTATGTGAACCATAACTTGCTGATGTTTTGTGTTACCTGACTGTACTTGTACCACATCATTTTCAGGATGCAGGACATGTTCATGATTTCCTTGTGAGTAATCACTCTTCTCTTCCACAGGTTATAAACATGCTTAAGAGTACTGTTGGCAGGGATAGCAGAATCTGACTTTTTTTCTTTTTTTCTCACTGGTGTATGGGCCCCATAAGTCTGGGCTTATGCCATGTGAGGAGTGACCACCTGTTCCCAAGGTATCTGCTGAAGATGAAAAAAGAGACTCCATGTGGCTTAGGCGCTGTCCCAGTAAGATTTCAGCGATATCATACTAATCGCAACCCAGAGATCCAGATCAGGCGCTGCACATCACCCTGCAGGAAAACACCATCATAATTCCTAGATAAGATCTTTAAATGGATGAATAGTAGTGCCAGGGAACGTATGAAGAAAATTTGGAATTATTTAAATTAATCAGCTCATGATCATAGATGAAGTCTCCCCTTTGGAAATAGAAAAGGCCCATCGTTTGGGTCCTCCACAGACTCTAACAAATAACGCACTCGAACCGTGATATTCAAGTGTCTAAACTATCGTCATAAAGAAATTATCTGGTCTGGTGCAAAAATTAATATTAGAAAGGTGCTCACGGTTCTTCAGTCTCTCCCCGATTCTCCGTCAGTTGATCCTAGTTAACTTCTCTCATTAGATGCAAAGAAGGCATTTGATATGGTTACCTGGGATCACCTAAAGGAGACTCTACATCATTTCGGTTTCCCTAAACAGTATACTTTAGTTTTAAGATCCTTTTTTTGAATCCCCAACTTCCCAAATTCTAACCAACAAATTCCTCTCTCCCTCATTTTGTGTCCAGAAGGGAACCAGACACTTTCCCCTTTACTTGTTGCTGTTGCTTTGGAACCACTGGCAGTAGCATTATGACAAAGCTCTGTGTTTAGTGGCATTAAGGTTGGTGATTATGAATGCAAGTTATCGCTATTCACAGACGATATGTTGCTATTTATTTCTGATCCCCAACTTCTTTTCCAGAAATTCTATTACTGGGCAATATTGGTAGATAGTAGCGCTCAACCTGGGTGCTGGCAGCTTGGTCGAGTTGTCCAGGCTCAAAGGAGTGCAGATAAATAGATAATGACCAGCGCACTAGCTCTATAACTTTGTCCCCAAATAAGTGGGATGGTGTGTTATGTCGGCGGTAAGAAAAGATGCAGATATGAGAGGGTGAAGCACGAGGAATTTATTGGTATTGGACACAGTGTATAAGTATAAACTGCTCTGCAACCAAAATATTCTGACAGTGCTGGTGCTGTGGGGGAAGTGAGGGGAGAGTACCGCTGCACTGTGTGTCTGCGGTCTGGTATGACTCTCCCTCCAGTGTGATACTGGGAGACGGGTGGGGGATGATGGGGTCTCCAGGTATCCAGTGGGGGTGGGCTTGCACTGAGTCCAGCCCCCTGGGCTAGGTGTTCTGTGCAGCTCACCGCTGCATATTGGGGGGGGGGGGGGGATTGGCAGTCCGGGGTTGGTGGGTGGGAAACAAAGTTACTTGATACCGTTGGTGCTCCAATAGTGTCACCAGGGGCTGGCGTCCCTGCACCACTGGTGGTGCACCGGCACGTACCTGGCTCCTGCTTCTTACTCCGACCGTCCCTCGCTGTCAGTGGAAACTTGTCTGGCGTCTGCAGAGCCCTGCAGCACGCCGTTGGTGATCCACGCCGCTGCTACACTGACAGACGCGACTTCCGGGTTCAGGCTATGTGCATCTGCCGGAAGAGCGAAGTCAGTGGAGTGGCATGCGCTCAACTCACTAGTGTGGGGAGGAGACTGTAGTGGTCTGGTGTGTTCCAACGCGTTTCTGCCCACTGGGGGCCTTTGTCAAGGATGTTGTCTTTCCAGTATAAGAGGGTTTCAAAGGGGGCCACTCCCACATGGAGAGTGAATCTCATTGGTCATGTTCACTGTCAATCAGGGTCATAATGTCAGCTGTGCTGGTAATTGAGGGTGTGAGTTATATGTGCTGAGTCAGAGTTACTCTGAACTTAGTGGTATTCGTAGTAGGTGGTTTCTTTAAGAGATAAATGCTGGTGAGTGCATAGTGTTATCTGTCAGTAGTCGACAGTGGATGTGTCGACTCTTAGTAACATCTTGTAAAAATAATCTGGACTTTGTGGTAATAATGGTTGACAGTTATTAAAGTGTATGCTGGTGAGTGCAGAGTGTTCTCTGCCATCGGTCGACATTGGGTGTGTCGACTCTCGCCTGCACCGGGATGTCTATAAAGCCTATCAGGGTACATGGGTAAGCTTAACTATTTGGAGAGGGTCCCTATATTAAAGTCTATATTCAGACCCTTGGGTGTTAGTGTTTTTAAAACAAAAATTGACCAAGAACCATATAAGACCCAGCTCACTAACACAAAGCACTCTGACAAACAGTAAGGGATTCTTCCACTGTGGGAGGTGTTCAGGTTGTAAAAATCTGAGCAATATCAGCACAAAAGCACAGACTTCATGGCATTCTACCGCGACAAACAAAACTTTCCAGTACAGGGAACACCTCACATGCGATTCCATAGGGGTGATTTACCTTTTAAGATGCCCCTGTCATTTAGAATATGTAGGAAGGATGACAAGGGCCCTCAGTACCAGACTTTATGAGCACATCAGGAATATAAAAAGGGGTTATGAACAGCACAGCATCTCCTCCCACTTCAAAGACAAACATAACTGTGACCCCAGAGAACTATACTTCACGGCCATTGAAGCACCAGAAAAATTGGAGGGGTGGAGATTTTGCAGAGACACTAGACAAACGTGAACTTCTTTGGATATATTCATTAAAAACACTAACACCCAAGGGTCTGAATATAGACTTTAATATAGGGACCCTCTCCAAATAGTTAAGCTTACCCATGTACCCTGATAGGCTTTATAGACATCCCGATGCAGGATGTCACTGAGAGTCGACACACCCAATGTCGACCATTGGCAGAGAACACTCTGCACTCACCAGCATACACTTTAATAACTGTCAACCATTAATACCACAAAGTCCAGATTATTTTTACAAGATGTTACTAAGAGTCGACACATCCACTGTCGACTACTGACAGATAACACTATGCACTCACCAGCATATATCTCTTAAAGAAACCACCTACTACAAATACCACTAAGTTCAGAGTAACTATGACTCAGCACATATAACTCACACCCTCAATTACCAGCACAGCTGACAGCTGACATTATGACCCTGATTGACAGTGAACATGACCAATGAGATTCACTCTCCATGTGGGAGTGGCCCCCTTTGAAACCCTCTTATACCGGAAAGACAACATGCTAAAACATCCTTGACAAAGGCCCCCAGTGGGCAGAAACGCGTTGGAACACCAGACCACTACAGTCTCCTCCCCACACTAGGGAGATGAGCGCATGCCACTCCACTGACTTCGCTCTTCCGGCAGATGCACATAGCCTGAACCCGGAAGTCGCGTCTGTCAGTGTAGCAGCCCACGTGGATCACCAACGGCGTGCTGCAGGGCTCTGCAGACGCCAGACAAGTTTCCACTGACAGCAAGGGACGGTCGGAGTAAGGAGCAGGAGCCAGGTACGTGCCGGTGCACCACCAGTAGTGCAGGGACGCCAGCCCCTGGTGACACTATTGGAGCACCAACGGTATCAAGTAACTTTGTTTCCCACCCACCAACCCCGGACTGCCAATCCCCTCCCCCCAATATTAACCGCTGCACAGAACACCTAGCCCGGTGGACTGGACTCAGTGCAAGCCCACCCCCACTGGATACCTGGAGACCCCATCATCCCCCACCCGTCTCCCAGTATCACACTGGAGGGAGAGTCATACCAGACCACAGACACACAGTGCAGCGGTACTCTCCCCTCACTTCCCCCACAGCACCAGCACTGTCAGAATATTTTGGTTGCAGAGCAGTTTATACTTATACACTGTGTCTAATACCAATAAATTCTTTGTGCTTCACCCACTCATATCTGCATCTTTTCTTACCGCCGACATAACACACCATCCCACTTATTTGGGGACACAGTTATAGAGCTAGTGCGCTGGTCATTATCTATCTATTTACCAGAAATTCTATTGTTTGGTTACTTTTTGGGCTACAGGATAAAAATACCCCCTCCTTTCTTGACTCCTACCCACATATTGCATCTCTATTTACATTGGTACCTTATAAACTCAAATACCTCTGACCATTGGAAAGAACAAAACTCTCAGGCTCAGTGTCTTTTTTTCCTTTCCAGGTAGAGGAGGCTTACCCTGCAAGTTGCTGCAGCCTTCCCCACTGCCTAGTGCAGTTAGGGGTTTAGGATAGGGGTCTCCCGCTACCGAGTGTAGTGGGGATACCTGATCTGGCAAACCCCTCTGCCCAGTGCAGTAGCGGGGAAAAACATTTGAACCTGATAGAAATACCTGCTCCCTACGGAAGGGCTATTCATCAAGGAGTCCGGCCGGGCGTGTGGTGAGCGGTGACACGCAGACTCCTATGATGTTATCTCCCCCTAAAAGGCGCCGGGTCCCGCAAGGTGCTATGGCTGGAGACGCTGGGACCAGCGTCCGACGGGGCGGCGTCTGACGTCATTACGGTGACTCGAGTCTCAGGCGCGCGCGCCCAGGAACACTGGCCGGCGTCTGATGTCATCAGAGGGCGCGAGAGCCAGGCGGAAGGGCGCGAGAGCCAGGCGGAAGGACGCGGTGCGTCTGGTAGGGGGAGAGGGGAGCAGCATCAGTTAAAAGCGGCAGCGCAGCAACAAGCAGACGCTGCAGAGGTTCATGTGCCAGACGGCGAAACGGGTAAGACTCCACAGGCAGCGCTACTGCTGGAGTGACTTTATTGTTACCCTGTGCATTCATTAATAGTATTTTTCTGCTAGCAGTGAATCTGTAGCAAAATGGAGGAAGATAGGAAGCAGCAGGCAAAGTCAGGGTAAGCCAAAGGAAATTCAAAAGGAGTTGCTTATAATATTTCAGCATGGTAGTGGTTAATTTATATCATTGCAGATCAGAATCAAGTAAAGAGAAATTGGAGGTTAAACAAAAACACAAGAAACTGCATACAGCAAAATGCTCTGTGTGTGAGGCACCTCTGCCAGAGAAATGGAAAAGTGCAGTATGTGAAAATTGTAAAAAATCCCCTATCATGAGGAAAGATCAAATGGCAGACTTAGTATCTATGCTAAGGACATCACTAGCTGATACTTTTGTCACAAAAGAAGACTTAAAAAAGATGTCACATAAGAGGCCCAGAGACACCCTATCAGAAGACTCTGATCCAGGTGAGGGTCCTGCCATTGATATACCTGAGGAATTGGAAGAAAGGGAAGTAACCCAAGAAAAAGCGGAGCTGGACTTTAACCCAGATCTCCTAAACAATCTCCTCATATTAATAAATAAGTCGCTTAACATTGAGGACCCTCAAGAAGAAGGGAAACTGCAGGATGTTTTATTTAAGGATAAAAAGAAAAATACAAAGTCATTCCCTTTATCTAAAACACTGCAGGATATAGTAGAGGAAGAGTGGGCAAGCCCAGATAAGAAGGTAGCCGTACCATTGAGAGTAAACAAAATGTACCCAATTGATGCGGAACAGGTCAAGAAGTGGGAAGTGGCCCCTAAGGTGGACTCAGCCATCGCTAGATTATCTAGGAAAACCACCCTACCCCTAGAAGATGCCAACGTGTTTAAAGACGCGATGGAGCGGAAAATGGAAATGAGCCTGCGCAAACAGCGCGTTACATCAGGGGCATCTATCAAGGCCTCTTGCGCGATAGCAGTGACCTCAAGAGTCCTAAGGTCTTGGTGCCAGGACCTAGAGTCTGACCTATTAGACGGTGTCAAAAGGTCAGAATTACTCAAAATAATTCAGAATATGTAAGTAGCAGTCGAATTCATATGCAATGCATCTCTGGATACCGTTAGACTGGCTGCTAGAGCAAATGCAAGCACCACTGTTACCAGAAGAGCGCTATGGTTAAAACCCTGGTCTGCAGACGCACTATTGAAGAACAAACTGGTATCGCTCCCATTTCAAGGAGAATACTTATTTGGGAAGAACTTAGATGACATTATATCGAAAACCTCAGGTGGGAAATCGGTGTGGCTTCCCGAAGACAGAGGCTCTAAGAGGCCGTTCAACAGGTCACAGAGATTCCAGTCGCAGGACTTTAAAGAGGCAAGGACATATAGACCGGGCAGAGGGAGAAGTTCCTTTCGTGGCCAAAGAGGCAGAGACGGGAGGTTCGGATTCCGTCAAACACAATGACGCCAGAGAGAAGGTCGGGGGCAGACTGAGGAAGTTCTACTCGGTCTGGGCCCGATCCACAAAGAACAGATGGGTGAGAGAGGTCATATCCTCGGGCTACAAGATAGAGTTCGTACAGACTCCGGGGGTATGGCTGGAAGACTCACCTGTCCCAAAGGACAAGGAAGAGAGACTTGCCTTAGAAGAAAGCTTGCGGGATATGATAACACAGGGCATAGTAGTAACAGTTCCCAGAGGACAAGAGGAGCTAGGATGGCAGTCAAGGTTTTTTTGTAGTCAGGAAGGCTTCGGGAGGATTCAGAACCATCCTGGACTTGAGGAGACTGAACATGTATGAGACAGCAAAAAAATTCAGGATGGAATCCCTCAGGACAATACTGCCGGACATAAAAAGAAATGCATTCCTCACTACAATAGACCTGAAAGATGCATATCTGCACATACCGATTTACCTAGAGCACCAAAGGTTTTTAAGATTTCGCATTTCAGGGATAACCTGCCAATTCACGGCACTGCCGTTCGGTCATTCAACTTCACCAAGGACATTTACCAAGGTGCTGATTGTTCTCGTGGCGAACCTCAGAGAGGAAGGCATAACAGTTTGGGCATATCTCGACGATCTGTTAGTAATGGCTCACTCAGCAGAACAGGCGCAGAGGCATACGAGAAGGGTAATAGAATACCTTCAAGAGCATGGCTGGATCATCAATGCAAAGAAAAGCCAGTTACAGCCAACTTCAACAGTGAGATATCTGGGAGTCATCATAGACTCAGTAGCAATGAAAGCCGCCTTGACTCAGGAAAGAAGAACCAGGCTGAGACAAGAAATAAACTATCTCCTAACAAAAAAGGTAGTTCGGTCAGCAGGCTGCCTAAGAATATTGGGACTCATGTCAGCTGCGTCAGATACAATAAACTGGGCGAGACTACACACAAGAGGCCTACAAAATTGTTTCCTGTCCCAATGGGATGGAGACGGCAAGAATACAGCACAAAAAATTCTCCTGTCAATAAAGGCAAAGCAGGACCTACTCTTGTGTATAAGCAAAGGAAGGCTGAGCCAGGGGAAATCTTTCGCCACAGGAGCTCAAGTAGTTGTGACGACCGATGCCAGCCTGTCAGGCTGGGGAGCTATGTGCCAGAGGTCAGCGGCACAAGGAAAGTGGACAAGAGAGGACTGTATGCTCCACTCAAACATCAGGGAGATGAACGCGGTAAAGGAAGCATGTCTATACTTCCAGTCTCAACTATACCAGAAGAATGTGGTGATCGGGACGGACAATCTGGTAGTGGTGGCATACCTCAACAAACAGGGAAGTACGAAGAGCAAAAGCATAACAGCAGTGGCTCAGGTGCTGAACTGGGCAGAAGTTTTGACAAAAAGCATTTCAGCAGTGTTCATAGCAGGGCAAAGGAATCACTTAGCGGATGCAGCTAAAGCCAGGAGAGTGGGAGCTATCACAAGAGGTGTTCCTAGAGATAGTAGAGAAATGGGGATGCCCAGAAGTAGACCTGATGGCAACCAGAAGCAACAGGAAGGTCCCAAAGTTCATTTCAAGGCACTGGAAGAAGGAGTCCTGGCAGATGGATGCCCTGACGGCGCAATGGGGTCAAGGTCTGATGTACGTTTTCCCGCCATTCCCGGTTATATCCAGACTGATAAACAAGATACAAAGAGAGAAGGCGATGGTGATAATTATTGTACCCATGTGGCCAAGAAGATCATGGTTTCAAAAGTTGGTCAGGATGGCAGTAGCGGGTCCCTGGAGACTTCCGAATCGGGAAGACCTGTTGAGGCAGGGAACATATACGCAGCCACAACCCAGCAACTGGAACCTAGCGGCATGGCTGCTGAAACCAGAACCCTGGTAAATAAAGGTTTTTCTTCAAAAGTAGTAAAAACACACCCAGGGCCCCAACAATTAGCAACAAATTAATAAGAATGTACAAAGCTAGGGGCGTGGCCTGGCGGAACAGCGGACGGCAGCATATACCTAAAGCTCCGGAGACCCTCAGCATAAAACCCCTTCAAAACCCCTCTCTGCCCCTGAGTCCCCTTGGAACATCGCCTCCCCTTACCTCCTGGGAGCCATCGGTGCTGGTGGGGGTGAGTCGCGGAGCCGGGAGACGTTCTAGGACGTCTCTGCAGGTTGCGGCCTACCTCCGGCCGGAAGCCGGGGCCTCGATTTGGACGTCCTGCCGCATTTGGAGCTCCATAGCGTGACGGACGGCGGAACGGAGCCGCTGACGACACCAGAGTCCACACGCTGGGCGCATCTCTACCCGGGGACCTGACTACACCTGTGGGGGGGCCGCTGCAGCTTCTTCCCTGGATGCATGCCTCAGGGTGAGATTCTGCTGCTGCGGCTGGGATACCAGGGCTGGCGGCGGCCATCTTGCCAGGCCAGCTCCAGTCACATCAGAGGAGGCTGAGACTGAGCTGAATTCATTCCACCTGCGATCATCTCCACAGCTGGGACTGGTTTACTAATATCTGAGGTGAGCTACGCAGGGGGGGCTGACACTGGTCTCTACCCCCCACAGTGACTGATCCTCTATATTGAAGCACGGCCCATTCAGCCCTCTATCTCCAGGCCAGCCTAGAATAACATACAGGGGCGCATGCCTGAGACATTGTCCAGTGGCACTGAAATTATGCCAATACACCTCATACACCCCAGTATACTTACAGGATATACTGAGAAGGAGTGATTGGACCTACACTCACTGGTCCCCCCTTCTAAACATCACACTGGTCATTTGTTACCCTGATAAGACCCCCTGCTACTCTAAACACAGGGTGGCTAACCTCCAAGTGACACCCACCTTATAGGAAAGAGTCTCCTATAGCCCGAGCGGTGGAGAGAGGGTTCGGGGCCCTCAAAGAGTAAATAACCTGTTCCAACAGTCTGAATGACCTCTGGGGGTGTTTCCCCTACGTCACATCCCACATTAGGGAAGTGATATAATGATCGACTAATAATGACCGCATAGGCCACGGGGGAGCCTTGACGCGACAATGGCCCACTGCTATTCTTAATACAAGACCTAAAGAGTTGAGCTTGCCCTTGCCATCTGACCTTTCAGTCACACACATACAAACCTGAGCTCATGGTGAAAAACGCCAGGAAAAAATCTAAGACCAAACCGGAGGGAACGCCTAAGCCCCCTGAGTGCAACACATCTGACCTACGTCAGTTTTTACTACCTTCTAATACAAATTCCTTGTGTGCAACAGAAACCCCTTCCTCGTCGGCTTCCCTCCCACATTCGGACGAGATGTCTTTACCTGAAGGTACCCATCCTCAGGTTGCTTCAGCGCTGACCACAGAAATTAGTGAGATCCTAGCACATGTTAAAACCTTACCTACAAAGCAAGACTTCTCAAACCTGGAGTCTAGCCTACTGGCTACCATCAAACAAGAAGTATCTGTCCTTCAGAGAGACATGTCTACACTTGAGTCGAGAGTAGATACACTAGAGCGACACGAATCACCAAATGTAGCGATCTTGACTAAATTCAAAGAAGTGATCTCCCATCAGGCTTCTGACATCACCTTCCTTAAAGCACGCGTAGAAGATATGGACAATCGAGGTAGAAGAAATAATATCAGGGTCAGAGGTTTACCAGAAGATATCCCACAGTCCAATCTTGTAGATGTCCTCACCAAAATTTTTGGGGAAATTCTAGGCTCAGACCCGGATACAGCCATTGTATTTGACAGAGCACACCGAGCCCTAAGGCCCAGAGGCCTCCCTTCGGACAGGCCCCGCGATGTTATTTGTAGACTGCATTATTACACCCAAAAAGAAGAAATACTACAAAAAACACGTCTATTAGAAGGGATCGAATTCCAAGGAAACAAGATCCAACTATTCCCTGACCTGGCTTGGTCGACCTTGCAGCAGCGAAGATCCTTAAAACCACTTACAGATGCCCTACGAAAATTAGGCCTGAAATATCGGTGGGGATTCCCCTTTTCTTTGCAGGTGACTCACAATGGCAAATCCACCTCTATTTCTAAACCATCTGATCTTCCAATCTTCTTCACTACACTTGGCATCCAACCTGTATCTCTTCCGGATTGGGACGCTTTCCACCAATGTCCTGACCTCCCTACTATAGATATTCACAATGACGCGTGGCACGACCACCACGGCATAGGAAGTCCTCTACGAGCACTTCACATTCAACTAAACCACCATGAACATTCGCCCTCTCGAGACCAACCCCTCTTTTTTTGAGGGGGGAGGGGGGATCATTACTTTTTGGGTCGTGCAAAGTAGTATTGTGCTTTTTCCCTTTTAAAGCCTTATGTTTACCATTGACTCAATGTTTATTATAGTGATAGATATTTTCAGTTTTTCATTAGCTACTGTACTTTCTCTGACCACCTAGAAGCGACAGATAGATGGCTGATTTTCTATATTTGTGCTGATGCTCAGCTCTTTAATGGTATATTCATTTAGACTTACTTTTTATATTACCTTCATATGTGATTAGTTAAGATGACTATAGATATTTGCGGTGGACGGTTGTTGTTCTTGGCTCCCCGCTAATCCCCCTTTGAGCTGCACCTTTTCCCCACATGGGACGGGAGGATGCAGGCCTTCTCCCACAACCCATCTGCAGCTGTTTTTTGTTTCTACCACGTTTTCACTTGTGTTATAGACCATCGATATACTATGCTACATATCTTAATATGTGGCAACCTCTTCTTCTTCTCCTTCTTTCCTACCTGTTCTCCCAATCCTACTCTTCTTCCTATCTATATGACCCCAAGTTTTGTAAGATTTGCCTTGACCCAAACTGGCAATGGGTATTAACGACCTACATATAACCACCCTTAACGTTAAGGGTTTAAATATCCCAGAGAAACGTTCCGGGCTACTTAAATGGCTCAGAGATGAGAAAGTTGACATTGCGCTCATTCAGGAAACACATTTTAAAAAAGGTAATGTTCCCTCTCTCAGGTGTCACTACTACCCCCATGTTTTTACAGCAAACAATCCGTTGGGTAAATCACTTGGAGTGGGAATCTTGATAGCTAGACATATTCCCATCCTTAATGTTTCTTCCCAGGTTATTCTAGAGGGCAGAGCACTGCTTGTTAAGTGTGACATTAACTCTCAACGTTTCTCCTTCCTGAATATTTATGCTCCCAATACGAAACAACCACAATTTATTTCATCAGCTCTAGACAAAGCAGACGCCCTTCTCGAGGGAGTGACGGTAATGGGAGGAGATTTAAATTGGACTCTTGATCCCTTTCTCGATTCCTCCAAAAAAGTGCCCTACAGATCAGAACGGGAGTATAGGGGAGTGAGACGCACCTTACTGGACCATCAGCTGATTGACACCTGGAGACTGACCCATCCCTCAGATTTGGATTTCACACACTTTTCTCACCCCCATCAATCCTATTCTAGGTTAGATTATTTATTCCTCGGCCATCGACACTTACACCTGATTGCAAATACCTCAATAGGACAAATCACATGGTCCGATCATGCCCCAGTCCACCTGACTCTGCTTTTCCCTACACAGTCCACACGCTCTTGGAATTGGCGATTCAATGACACTCTCCTACAAGATATAGCATGCAAAGCCCAGTTAGATAAAGCCATCGATTCCTATATTTCGGACAATGACAACACTGATGCCTCCAAAATCTCTATTTGGGAAGCGCATAAATGCGTGCTTCGTGGAGTGTGCATTCAGCTAGGCACCATGCGGAAAAAACAAAAATGTAAACAAAGGGACGATTTACTAACTCAGATTAAAATGTTAGAAACTCTCCATAAGAAATCACAATCCTCCCAACATTATATAGATCTCGAACTTGCCCGTGCCTCCCTAAATAAACTGCTTTCAGATAACATAAAGCTCTCTTACCGCAAATGTCGTAGCAGATATTATCAATGGGGTAATAAACCCGGCAAACTACTAGCTAAAGCCCTCAGAGAGCAACGTGCCCTCACCTTCATACACGCCATAAAAGATGATAGAGGTCACACATACAATGAAACATCACAGATAGCCAAAACTTTTCAAACATACTATTCTAATTTGTATAATCTCTCAGGGCCCGGGGGGAGACCAGACCCAACCGCCCATAGTACCGCGGTGGCCGAATATTTAAAATCAATAAATTTTCCCACATTGCCCAAAGACGAGGTAGATGCATTGGATGCTCCCTTTACTCTCGAGGAAGTGGAGAAAGCCATAGACTCCTCCGCCAATGGGAAAAGCCCGGGCCCCGACGGGTTCACTACGGCCTACTATAAGGCCTATAAAACCGAAATTGGCTCCTCTACTTACTCGAGCTTTTAACGAGATCTCTGCCGAGTCACATTTTTCCCCACATTCATTGGAGGCACATATCACAGTTCTGCCCAAAGAAGGCAAGGACCCTAGTCTATGTCCGAGTTATAGACCGATCTCTCTGTTAAATATTGACATAAAAATCTTCGCCAAACTGATTGCAAATCGCCTAAAAATATTATTGCCTGATTTAATACATGGAGATCAGGTCGGTTTTGTTATAGGCCGAGAGGCCAGAGACAACACGGTCAAAGTGATTAATATGATCCACTACGCCTCTTTGTCCACTCAACCGTCAGTCGTCATCACAACAGACGCCGAAAAGGCGTTTGACAGGGTGGACTGGGGATTTATGTCAGGGGTACTAAAGCACCTAGGACTGGGCAAGACTTGCCTACATAGAATTCTATCCCTATATACTTCACCATATGCCCGCATTAAAATCAATGGCTCACTATCTGACCCCTTCACAATTACTAATGGTACGAGACAGGGTTGTCCCTTATCCCCCCTATTATTTGTCCTATGTATAGAAGCACTAGCCAGAAGCATCAGGGCAAACCCAAATATCACAGGCCTTACGGTAAAGGGGAAAGAATACAAGCTAGCTATGTTTGCTGACGATTTACTTGCCCTCATCTCTAACCCATCAACCTCCCTCCCAAACCTGATATCAGAATTCAATAAATTTGGAACCCTGTCTAATTTTAAAATAAATTACTCTAAATCTATCGCAATGAACTTAACTACACCTACCAACACACTTATAAACTTGAAAAATAGCTTCCCATTCACCTGGCATGACTACAAAATAAAATATTTAGGTGTACTGATCTCGAATGACCTGTCCAAACTATTTACATTAAATTTTATCCCTCTGCTGAACACATTGCGTACAGACTTTCAGAAGTGGCGGAAACTACATCTGTCATGGTTTGGCAGAATAAATGTAGTTAAAATGAATGCTCTACCGAGAATTCTATTTTTCTTACAAACACTGCCAATACACATCCCATCTACATGGTTCCGCTCAATTCAGAACCTAATCAAAGCTTTTGTATGGGACCGCTCTACCCCACGTTTTAAACATGACATCTTATTCATGAGAAAACACCAGGGAGGCCAACAACTCCCACATATCCCAAACTACTACGATGCAATAATCCTGCATAGGATAATAGATTGGTCACGTGCAAAGAGCGATAAACAATGGGTCCTTCTAGAGGAAGCTTGCCTCCAACAGTACATAGAAATTACCCCTTGGTTACCTTCATTGCCGAAAATTTCTCACCCAACGGTCACCCCTACACTTAAAAGATGGGACAGGCTCAGAGATAATACTGACATAACCTCTAGAATTTCCCCTCTTACTCCCTTCCTTTATAACCCAGAATTCACTCCAGGACTGGATAGACCAGCATTTGACCGATGGGCAGAATGTGGGATTTTCAGACTGGGTCAGCTGGTGAGTTCAGGTGAGGTGCGGTCATTCTCTGATATTCAGTCACTTTGGAGCATACCGAACTCAGATTTTTGGAAATATCTCCAGGTGCGCCACTTTCTTACCTCCTCCAGAAAGCTACCTGATATCAAAAGAGATCTCACTCCCTTCGAGAAGTTGTGCGTCTCACCCCAGACCCCTACTCATACGGTATCCCAAGTATACGCGATCATTATGGACAACTTCGCAACTAAAACACCCTCATTTATAACCACTTGGGAGAGAGACATGCATACATTAGCGATACAAACTAACTGGGACACAATTTTCCGTAATACACAATGTAGTTCTCTATGCCTATACACATTAGAAAACCTCTATAAACTCATATATAGATGGTATAGAACTCCACACATTCTTAATAAAATGTTTCCCTCAGTGACCAAACTCTGTTGGAGATGTAAGTCAGCAACTGGCACTTTCGTACACATCTGGTGGGAATGCCCCCGCATTTCTGCTTTTTGGACGAAAGTATTTGAGTGCTCTGAACTAATATTGGGAGATATTGTGCCCAAAGACCCAGGATTTTGGTTATTAAACCTTATCCAGATAGATACATACACTTACAAAAACTCACTACTTAGACATTTTAATAATGCGGCCAAAGCCATCATTCCTACCCTATGGAAATCCTCCACACCTCCCTCAATGAAACAATGGTTAAAGAAAATCGACTACTATCTGGATATGGAGGATCTGATCTCCTTCGCCTCTGGTCAGTCCATTACCCCTCTGGAAACACACCGACTATGGCATAATTTCAAACTTACACCCACTTATAGGTCATATATGTCCACATAACCTCTACCCCTAACTTTCTCTTACTTCCTTTCTCTCTTTTCTCTCTTTCACCCCCTTTTGTAGTTCATCTATTGACTTTATTGTAACATAGACATATTGCCGATATCATCCTATTGATTGAATGTTATGATCAATGATGTTGTCTACTGCTCAATAAAAACAGTTTACGCAAAAAAAAAAAAAGAATGTACAAAGCTATTCGAATGTAGTAATGTCCAATGTAGTCCAGGGGGCTCACCGCCTTTTGGCGTGCCTTAAAAGAGTATATAGCCCCTCAGATGTGGTGCGATAGTCTTTTTTTTTTTTTTCTTTTAAATTTTTATTTATTATGTGGTTGGCGTTTTTTCCTTTTAGGGTTAATTTTTTTGTATTCTCTTTTTTCTGTGTTGTGTTATAGGGTACAAGTATGCCAAAGGGGGTATGGTATGCAGGGTGGGGGGAGGATGTGGGGGGGGGGGGTTGTGTGTAATATGTATAAATGGTCTGCCCGACTAGATAGCTCACTGTGTTTCTATAATCTAATTATGTGGTGGCAAAAATTACACATGGCGTCCTGTCTGGGCGTTATGGTGCTAGTTGATTCACTACGGCATAAGTCGCCAAGACAATTTCTTGTTTTACTCTGTTTTGCACTATTTAAAATGGTGGTGATCAAATGTGTGCGAGGAGGTTAACCTGTGGTGATAGTATGATAATATCACTAGGGTATAAGTCATTAAGATTACTTCTTGTTGTATTCTGTTATTTACTTTTTAAAAATGATGGCGATCAAATGAGTGTGAAGGGGTCATTTGGTGGAGACAGTATAATAACCAATTCGAAAGTGGTCAGCTTAAGATGGTGGATAAGAACTAAGTAGTGTGAGATAAGATGGTGGTGATTATTTCTTGGAATATTAGGGGTATGAATAATAAAATTAAGAGATCCCTTGTGTTGAAGCAGGTTAAACAGTATAATGCAGACATAACATGTCTAGTCGAAACTCATTTAATAGGGAATAAATTACTATGCCTCAAAAAACCATGGGTGGGGGTGGCGTTTCATGCCCCCTTTTCTACTTCCTCTAGGGGGGTATCTATTCTGATTAAAAAATCCCTTCCATTTATATGCAATCGCAAAAGGATTGACCCTAATGGGCGATATATCTTTCACGATTGCACCATGCATTCTAGTCAGGTGCTACTGTTGGCGATGTACATTCCTCCTCCATTCTCATTTGAAGTACTAAAAAAGGCAGCTGAGTTTATAGCTGATGCACCAGATCTCCCAGTAATATGCACTGGGGATTTCAACAACATCTTGGATACTCAGCGAGACAGGTGGAGTGCGTCGCCCACAGCGGGCATCAGGAATAATAAAGGGTTCGATACATTTGTTAAAAATCTGGGGTGGGTGGATCCGTGGAGGGAAAGGAACCCGGAGACAGCTCAATACTCGTGTTTTTCATCCACCTTCCAGTCCTTCTCCAGGATCGATCTGATTCTCATATCCTTAAAATTAATGCCAAAAGTGTTAAATGTGGAATATAAAACCAGGGGGATTTCGGATCACTCCCCGATATCCCTGGAATTGATTGATGGCGATGGCAGAAGGAATCCCTTCTGGAGATTTGATGCAAGGTGGATGGATAAACTCGAGGGGAAGATGAATTATCAGGAGGAATGGAAGGAATATTGGGAGCTAAATAGAGGCACTGCCTCAGCAGATAATGTATGGGATTGTTTCAAAGCATACATGAGGGGGAGTTTAAAAAAAAGTATTAGTGAATTAAAGAGAGAAAGTCGGGCTAAAATACGCAAGTTAGAAGTTGAGTGCGATGTTCGGGAGAAGGGTTACATAATGTGTAATAATGCAGAGTCGAAAAAAAGTGGCTTGAAGCAAAGGAGCGATGGGTCAATTGTGTGAAGGAGGAAAATGCTAGAATGATGCTGCATAGTTCTCAGATCAGATACGCAACATCAGATAGATTGGGGAGGTTCCTGGCCCAACTCGCACAAACTGACAGTCCATCTAATACAATTGTAAAAATAACAGACCCAATCGGGAGAGTATTATGCAAGAGTAATGAAATTAGTAATACCTTCTGTGAGTATTTTAGGGTAATCTATGAATCCAGAATAAATTGCAGCCAGTCAGAAATAAGGGAGTATTTGAGTAATATATCGTTGCCAAAACTAGTACATGAAGACATGACGCAACTTGAGGCCCCTATTAACATAACAGAAGTGAGGGAGGCCATTGGGGCATTGCCAGGGGGTAAATCCCCGGGGCTCGATGGCATTCCGGCCGAAATATATAAAAAGTACTCAGAATTGTTGGCTCCCTGGCTATTAGAGACCTTTAATGCAGGATATGAAAATAACCATCTCCCCAAATCCATGCTTGCACAAAAATAGTGGTTTTATTGAAAGCAGAAAAAAGCTCGCTATCGTTAGAGTCTTACAGACCAATCTCCTTAATAGCCACGGAGGCAAAAATCCTGGCGAAAGTATTGGCAACTAGACTATATAGATGCACGGACAGGCTGATCCACACAGACCAAACCGGTTTTATGCCGGGGAAGCCGACGTCGGTCAACCTACGTAAGTTGTATCTACATCTACAGGCCCCACATGCGGACCATCCCCTCCCGGTGGTGATGTCACTCGACACGGTCAAGGCTTTTGACACGATCGAGTCGCCTTACCTCTGGGAGGTGATGGGGGCAATGGGAATTGGGCCAAGATTTATAAAGTGGGTAAAACTACTTTATACAGACCCAAGGGCCAGGATGGCGATAAACGGACACATTTCAGAACCCTTTTCCTTGTATAGAGGCACAAGGCAAGGATGCCCGCTCTCGCCGGTCCTATTTGCATTGGCAATAGAACCGCTGGCGTGCATTATGAGACAACACCCCGAAATAGAGGGATTTAAGATTGGGGATACGGAGGATGTGGTGGCACTCTACGCCGACGATCTTTTAATATTCTTAGCCGATGGTGCCAGGGCAGCATCGCCGGTTATGAGTGTCATCACAGAATTCGGTGGCTATTCAGGTTTTAGTGTGAACTGGAATAAGTCCAGTATTTTTTCAATTAGAACAAGCGATTCACATTCTCCCACAATCGATACTCCTCTCAGGTGGGTGGAATCTTTCAAATACCTGGGGGTATGGATATCCCGTGTCCCCGATGAATATAGGAAATTAAACTTAGATCCTCTGGTGGGTTACCTTTCGAAAAAATAAAAGTTTGGAGTAAACTCCCCCTGACAACTTCGGGTAGGGTAAATTTGATAAAAATGGTGGTGCTCCCGAAATTTCTCTATACTCTACAGCAGTCGCCAGAATATGTTCCGGACTCCTTTTTTAGGAAAATTAACAGTATATTAGTTCCGTTTATATGGAATAATGCCCGTTCGAAAATTAGAATGCAAACTCTAACCAGAAAAAGAGATAAAGGGGGCTTAGCCCTGCCCAATCTTAAATGGTACTATATGGCTAGCCAATGTACACTATTAGAGGACTGGGTAGGGCCCATATTCAAGAACGAGGCGGTGGTAATGGCGGTTAGGCAGTATGAGAAAGGGATAACACCCCTGCAGAAATTATTGAAGGGACAGACTCATAAAAGCGATTCTCCTATAGTAATCCAAGCAGTAAAGATTTGGAGAGCTATGAATAAGATGGTGGGGTTTACTGAAATAGATGAAGAGTATCCCCTTAATGATTCACAGGGTATAAAAGAAGTGAAATCTCTTCAGGTAGCCGCAGTATGGGGTTCCAATGGGATCAATGCTGTAAGCCAGCTGTATCACAACAATGTATTTAAATCCTTTAAGCAACTACAGGAGGAATATGCAATCGCCACAAACCACTTTTTTTAGATATCTACAGCTAAGGGATGCTCTGGGGGCCCACTTTGTTAATAAGTCACCAAGGTTTGGGATATCCCCATTCAAGAAAATACTCAGATCAGATAAGAAAAATAAGCGAATATCCACAATTTATAACCGGTTACTGCAGGGGGAAGGAGATGATTTGGATGATCTCCGAGTGAAATGGGAGGGTGATATTGGCCTGATGGAAACGGATGACTGGATCAAGGCGATGTCGTCAAGTGTCCAAAGCAACAAATGCAGTGAGAGTACAGCAGGTCCAGCTGTTTATATTGCATCGGGCCTATATGACAACGATTAGATTAATGAAATTCGGTGGCAGAACATCGGAAATCTGTCCAAAATGTAAATCCTTCCCAGGCTCATTCTATCACCTAGTGTGGGAGTGCCCAAATGTACAAAGTTTTTGGGAGAAGGTGATACAAACACTAGTAGGAGTGGGGGTGAATAAGGGGTATCTGACAAATAGAGTTTGTCTGCTAAATGTGCAAAGCAATGGGCATATCCCCATTGAGGACAAGGCCTTCATTAATAATGCCTGTGCTTGGCCAAAGTTATAATTGCCAGGACTTGGTTGGCGGAGGTTGGTCCGATATATGAGGAGTGGAGAGCATTAATGGACTATACTGTAAAACATGAAAAGTATATTCATATGTGCCGGGGGACAATGAGCAAATTCTATGAAGAATGGGGTCGTTGGCTGGATGAATAGAAAGAGATAAATGGGGCTGCTGTGTACTGCTCCTTGGGGTTCCCGGGCATATATACCTGTGTTGTTGAGTATAAGTGATTAAGTGAATGTATATGGTCCCATAATAGAATAGGTTTTATTGGTTAGGACAAAAAGAATCTTGAATCTTAACAAGAATAGACTTGGTATTTGTAGAGTCGGAGGTTAGAGGCAACGGGGGAGATCTATAAAAATGGGCTAAAAGGTGGTAATAGTCGGGCAAGTAATGTATGTTTCTCTTTTCTCTTTTTTTTTGTTTTCTTTTTTTTCTCCTTTTGGTCATTATTATTTGTGGTACATTTGTAAGGCAGAAACGGCCTCAAGAAAGATTGGAGTCTATCATGCAGCCGCATAAATAGGGTAAGAAAAATTCAGTGGTGGGGGAGATCATAGCGAGGGTACTTTATTAAGGTTCATATACAGACACTAGTACACGGAACATATATATACACACTATATTCACCATACTCACAACTTTATACACTTCACATATCACTACACGCATCACTACCACTAAATACATAATAAACACTCAACACAGTACTTAGATCAATTGAATGGTCTAATCTTTAGCGGAGTCAAAAATATCATTAGAGTTTGACCCTCTTAGATACACGAAGCACTATAGTCACTTTTAGGTCAAGAGGAAAATAAAGGAGATAATATAAGGCACCTCAAATATGGTCTGAAGAGGCGGGGCATGGTGGTATCCATAATATTGGGACCGTTTCTAGCCAAATGGGCAATGTAAAATATAAGTGACAACAGTACCTTTATGTAATGTTTGGCGTGTAAGGTATCTGGTATGAATGTAAGCAATATATGTTAAAAAAAAAAAAACACTACTTAAAGCTAGAAAGAACTCGACTTCAGGTACTTATTATAGGATATGGAGAGCCTATGTACAGTTCTGTAGGGCGAGAAGTAAGGAACCTAAGGCCATACCAACGGTACTGGAATACTTGCAGGCCATTCTTGCAGGCCGGACTAGACAAGAAACTATCAGTCAGTTCCCTCAAAGTGCAGGTATCTGCCCTAGGGGCGATACTGGATAAAAAGATTGCAGATGACAAATATGTGCATAGGTTCATACAGGCTGCGAAAAGGATAAGACCAACATTCTGAAGTCCGACTACACCTTGGGACCTGAATCTTGTATTAAACGCTCTAACAGAAAGTCCATTCAAACCACTGGAGGAGGTACCGATCAAGTGGCTAACAGCCAAAGTTTCTTTCCTGGTGGCTATCACTTCTACAAGGAGAGTGTCGGAGTTGCAAGCCCTGTGGGCAGAGGAACCATTTTTAAATTTCTATGAAAACAAAGTGGTGCTGAGGACAAACCCACACTTCCTGCCCAAGGTGGTATCAGCTTTTCACATAAACCAGGAAATTGTGTTACCATCATTCTGTGCAGAACCAGCAAATAAGAAAGAGCAGAAATTCCATAAACTTGATGTTAGGAGAGCATTAAAAATCTATCTACAAAGAGTAGGTGATTGGAGGAAAACAAAAAGACTTTTTGTGGTCACAGAAGGCAAAAACAAGGGCCTAGGAGCCTCAAAAGCAACCATCGCTAGATGGATAAAAACGTGTATAGTAGAAGCATACAGGATGAATAATAGAGAGGTTCCACAAGGCATTAAAGCACATTCGACCAGGGCAGTGGGCTCATCCTGGGCGAGAAAAGGGGCAGCGTCCCTAGAAGAGTTGTGCAAAGCAGCTTGCTGGGCTTCAGCACACACTTTCTCAAAGCATTATAGCTTGGACATTAAATCCTCCAGTGATGCAAAACTGGGCAGGAAAATACTGAGTGCAGTGATTAAAAAAAAAAAGGGTGAAATATGTATGTTAGTTTTCTCTTTGATGCAAGAAGAACAGTCAAACTAAGTTTGGAAGATATTTAGGTGAATACTAACCTGTATCCTTTATTAAAAAAAAAAATTCTTCTTTCTCTTTCTTTAAAAAAAAAAAAATTGTTCCCTCCCAAATTTAATATATACTGCTATGGTATTACCCATAGGTCAGCTGCCATGGGGAGGTAGAGGAAAGTACGGATTCTTACCGGTTAATACGCTTTCCTCTACTCCACCATGGCAGCATTATTCCCTCCCTTGGGATATATGAAGTAATATAAGTATGTTATGTTATGTTGTTAAAAAAAAAATTGCTTTATAATTGAGACATTGAGCCTTGTAGGGGCGGGCCTTATATAGGGGCAGTGTTGAGTCTTTTTTTCCTTTCCAGATCTGCCTAATGAGGAGGAAACCCATAGGTCAGCTGCCATGGTGAAGTAGAGGAAAGCGTATTAACCGGTAAGAATCCATACTTTTTATGCTGTGCAATGTCTTTCTGGGATTGTGTCTGGGATCTGTGGGGTGCCACATGGCTTGTGATGCACTTTTGGGTGGGGTACTTACACTGTCTGGGTAGGGATGGCTATCGAACATAGATATGGGACACTTGCACTGTCTGGGTAGGGATGGCCATCGAACATAGAGATTTGAAGATAATTTATAGATTATGGCTGATGTTTAACCATTGATGTTGGAGAACCAGATGGTGTCCATACATCGATAGCAAAGTAGAACCAATGTTTTTTTTTTTTCCTTTATATAAGCCGGGGTACAGTGCATCCCGAGTTCTGGCTGGACCATGCTTAACCATGCTCTTATTTCTTTACCAACCATTAACATCAAGCCAAGTGAAGTTTAGAGTAATATAAAAGTGTGGGAAATAAGATTTATTCGCTTTTTGTTATGTTCCAAAAGTTTATTTTGAAGTTGGAATTAATTTAAAAAACATATCTTAAAATTGTCCTTTTCTATTCATTTTACAGACTAACGGATAACACATCCACTTTTGGGAAAAAAATAAACAAGGATTAGAGATGTGTGGTTAGGATTTACTCGGATGTCAAAGCGATATTTTATTGGCTATCTATAACGTGACAGCAGATAGCGAATAAGATTCGGATATGAAATCCGAACCACACATTTTACCAATGATGCATGTAAGAATATGAAGGCTGCACCTTCTATACAATGGCAGAGATAATCATTCTTGTTTCTTCTGCTGTGAGTGTGACCTCTTCAACAAGTTATAGTTTAATGAAGATATGTTCAACGTTGATTTGTTCTCTTCCACGTGCAAGAAAATAAATGTACATCTGGTTTTGTTTTGGTTTAAAGGACTTAGGGCCTTATTCTAGTTCATTCTCAAATGGACCAAACCATGTGCACTGCAGGGGGGGGGAGCGCATACTGTATATAACATATGCAGTGTTAGATTTGGGTGGGGTTTTTCTTCAAAGTGAGATCTATATTGCAGTGTAGAAATAAATCAGTCAGTAATTTCGCTGCACAGAAACAAAATAACTCACCCAAATCTAATTCTCTGCACATGATACTTCTGCCCCCCCTGTAGTGCACATGGTTTTGTCCATTTGAGAAGGAATTTGCCTCTGAGAGTGAACCAGAATAAGGCCCTTAGTTTTGCCCATCGTAAAGTGTTTGGCCATTGCTCCAAGTGCTGCCCTTGCTTTTATGGGAATGTTCTCATTACAAACTTCAAATGTGCAGCCCAAAGAAATAACCAAAAAAGAAATGGGAGTGTGCCAGCGCCTGCTGTCTCAATAATTCATTACACGGTTCTCTAAAATAATTTTTTAATAATAAAAATATAAAATACATACAATTACACATATATGAAAAATAAAATAATAAAAGATTTATCTCGTATTATGTGAATCAATAGGGTATAACTCTCTCTTAGAGGTATATGTTATAGAGCATTATTTATATGTCACATATCGGTATTCCGATCATGTGACCCGGAAGTAGGCTGTGCATCATATTAACCGTTTGTGGAGCACCAATAGAAACTTATAGAGAGCTGTACCTTACATCGGACCAGGATGGGGGGACCATGCTGGCAGGGTAAGAAAGTCCAACGTCTCCGACCGGTCGCTGACTACATCCACTAATCAAAAGGTGACCTGGTTCCATTATCATCCCGAGACATCCCCTTGAAAACCACTTGGACATTCCATCTTTGGGTTTAACAACATCCCTAATTATCCAAGGAGAGAGAGAGGAGGACTGCCTATCTGGGACCCTTGAGCCTTTGAAATCATAAGGCAACTAGAACCACAATCGTCACAGCACTCCTGGCTACAAAACAACCAGAGCCATTGGATGGTAATATATTCGTCAGCCACAATTTATTACCCTTATTACGGGACTGTTGCTACATATACCTCTAAGCGAGAGTTATAGCCCTATTGATTCACATAATACGAGATAAATTTTTTATTATTATTTTATTTTTCATATATGTGTAATTGTATTTTATATTTATTTTTATTATTAAAAAAATTATTTTAGAGAACTGTGTAATGAATTATTGAGACAGAAGGCGCTGGCACACACCCATTTCTTTTTTCGCTATTAATATTCTTGGGTTCCTGACAAAACCCTGTGCCAGTCGCCATTAATTGCACACCACACACCACTTGCTCTTTTTCCTTCAAAGAAATAACCAGACAGTGAATACAGGACACAACTTAATTGTTTTTTTTTTCCATTTGCTAGGGTTAATTAACTATTCGGTTAATACGTTTTTACGACTTAAAAAATATGTTTACAAATTTGAAGGACTATTTGGGGTGTATTCAATGCTGCAGCAAGCGGCCGTCGAGGGGGTTAAACAGCGAGGATTGCAGAAAACCAGCGATCCTCGCTGTTTAACCCCCGCGCCGGCCGCTCGCTCTATTCAACGTTCTGGGGAAATCCTCGCCGTCACAGGACGGCGAGAATTCCCCAAAACAGCGAGACCCGCGGCTACTGCAGAAAACTCGCAGTTTTTAGCCGCAAGTCTCGCTGCTCCTGGAGCCGCATCCGCCCATTCTCCCTCGCTCAAAAAACGGAGCGAGGGGGAATTGGCGTATGCGGAGGGTGTGTTGAATGCTGTCAGGGTGAGTGGTGACAGCGAGCAGGAAGCTCTGCTCGCTGTCACCACTCGCAAACAGCATTGAATACCTGCCTTTGAGTCGAGTTGACCTACCATTTCAAATGTTGAAAAATTTAATAACCTTTACATTAAAAAATCATTCAATTTTGAGTTAACATTGCTTTTTCAATGTTTTATTTACTTTTATGTCTGGTGTTAAATTGCAAAAATGTCAGTATCTTTAACTGTACTTTTTTTTTTTAATTTCAATTAAATCTTTGGTGTGTTTTGTGTGTTTGTGCCTTGACCATTTCTACATCTTTAACATCTCACCATCCACCCATTATTTTTGGGGCAGTACAGATGGTGTAATGGTTAGCATTACTGCCTCACAGCACTGAGGTCATGGGTTTGATTCCCACCATGGCCCTTACTGTGCGGAGTTTGTATATTCTCCCCGTATTTGCGTGGGTTTCCTCCGGGTACTCCGGTTTCCTCCAACAATCCAAAAATATACTGGTAGGCTAATTGGCTCCCAACAAATTAACCCTAGAATGTCTGTGTGTGCGTGTACATGTGGTAGGGAATATAGCTTGTAAGCTCCATTGGGGCAGGGACTGATGTGAATGTTCAAATATTCTCTGTAAAGCGCTGCATTATATGTATGCACTATATAAGAAATTTTAAATAAATAATAAATAAATTATGACTGGTGGAGAATGGGGTAGTAAAGTGTTTGAGCCAACATAGAACACACTTTGGCCTATTATAATAAATAGGGTTTTCTGTTACAAATACTCACATTACCAGACTCATTACGGTGCTTGATAGAAGTCCACAAAGTAGGGTGATCAGGTAGGGAATAATTATCCTTTCTACCTACAGGTATCCACTTCTAAAGAGTAATAGGAGGGAGGGGGCAAAGAAGTAGGCACATTACCTGGCACATGACAGAGGTTGCCAGTAGTCTCCAGAGAGAAGGACAACAGGTGGGCATCTTCACCCTTCACTTGTATTGGCATCCAGTGCTGCCATTAACAGGATGTAGACATTTTGAAAGGTGTCTCAAAGGTCCAGGAGGGTCCTGCAGAGGGCACAAGAAGGTAAGGGGGGATGGGAAGAAGGATCATTAACACATGTGACACACTAGCGTCAACAGGAGGGAGGGGGCAGAGAAGAGAATACCAGTGGTGACTTCTGTGCTGGCTCATTTGTCACATGTGATGTATTCAGGACCGTTAACTGCTCAGCATTCCTAGTGTTTGACACAGCAGCATACCTGACGGACATGACCATCATGCTAGAATGCCACTGCAAGCCATAAGAGATCAAGTCTGTAGTGTGGTACTATCAGAAGAATTTGGGTGATCTCAGATGGGTGTTCACAAAAGACAACGATGGAACCCAAGTGGACAGCAACAACATGCCGAGTAACACCGATGTCCTGAAGAGGTTCAGCATCCAAGTATATGACCTTGTACTATTTCAGGAACAAACAAAAGACTCCGGGCATTACATATGTGGCACATGGGATAAGCAGTTTTTCTATGGCTATGACATTTACATCCAAGATGCCCTAACAGCAGATATGGAATTTTCAGAAAAGAACGATCATCCACAAGAAGACCTGGTAATAAACGGCTTTACAGCCTTCACATCATTTTCAGACTGGTCCGTATGTGATCGCTGTGATGTGCAAGGAGAACAAATGAGAGTGGGCTTATGCCATGTGAGGAGTGACCACCTATTACCGAGGTATCTGCTCATGAAGAAAAACAAGGCTCCATGTGGCTCAGGCGCTGTCCCAGCAAGATTTCAGCGATATCTTACTAGGTCCAAAAGGGTCCTGCAGAGGGCACAAGAAGGTAAGGGGGATGGGAAGAAGGATCATTCACACATGTGACACACTAGCATCAGCAGGAGAAAGGGGGCAAAGAAGAAGGCACATTACCTGGCACATGACAGAGGTTGCCAGTAGTCTCCAGAGAGAGGCACAGCATGGTATATACAGTATATCGGCCCAAAAAGAGGATACTGTTCCTTTTTTACCTGCATTTTTGCTAATTATGCCATTCTATGACATCTTACATATTGTATTTTTTGTACAATTTCCTTACTGATCAATAAACAGCTTAAAAATGTTGCAAATTCCAGCAGGCCAAACCCTCACCCATCAGTGCCCAGGCGCCAAACCAGGGCAAATTGTGGCTTGGGATAAAGAGGGGGATAAAGGCACCGATAGACTTTATCGATCACAGTACCTACTTGGCCTTCTGACAATCACAGAGTAAGAACAGACTACGGAGAGCATCTAAACATCCATTCTGTAGAGATCAGTGACACAGGAATGTACTACTTCCTGTTTGGAGTTATTGAGAGATTCCTCAGAAAATAATAGAGTAGCATATAGAGATGCAAAATCATTATATGATCTTATATGTACAGAACTGGCCCAAATAGATGTGAATTTTCAGAAAAATAAAAATTTCTGGGAAAACTACTTGCGACCATGTCTAGGACCCCCTACAGAATGTAAACATATTATTTCAGTTAGGACAAGATCAGGGGAATATACCACATCACCAGAAATAACTGAGGAATCTTTCCTTGATTATTTCAAATCTTTATCTATGGCACCTCCAGAAGACGCACAAAAGGTCTAATTCCCCTAAGTTAACCAACCTGGAGAAGGAGCGGTTGACGGCACCCACAATGGAAGGAGAAATTACTAATATCATAGCTGCACTCCCATTGGGGAAGTTTCCAGGCCCAGACAGGTAGTCTGCAACATATTACAACGTCTACATTGATTGTGCCCTATCTACATACATTATACAACTCGGTACTTATGTAATATCTGGGCTCCCGTTTTTCTTATGAGACCGCGTCCCCTCGCGGGCCTCGCCACACTATATAAAGTCAACTCCATGCGTAGTTGGATAGTAGGGGTATGAAAAAATGGGGTGCATTTAACATGGGAGCCCAGATAATACATAAGTACCTATAACTCCATTTTGGATGGCAATACCGCTCCAAGTCTGTTTAACCCCTTCCCGACATTTGACGTATATATACGTCATGGCCGGGATGTGCTTCCCGACACATGACGTATATATACGTCATGACTTTAAACGGTCACCGAGTCCAGAGACGCGGTGACAGAGGGATGATGTCTGCTGTCCCTGACAGCAGACATCCTCCCTCATTGCCCAGGGGGGGCAGCTATGCCCCCCGTTATGGGCGATCGCTGTGATTGGCTGTTCAAACATGAACAGCCAAAATCAGCGTTGAAATGTGCGATGGGTAAAAATTAGACGCTGCTGCCCCCTAGTGTCCAAAAAAAATAAAGGAGGTTAAAATAATGATTTTTTTAATAAAGTATAGATATGGTCTTTGTTAGTTATTAACTATTTTGAGTGGTATGATTATTTGTCTCACAAGCAGAAAATGTAACATTTTGCAAATAGCAAAATGTTCCATTTTTTTACAACATTTTGGTATTTTTCACAAAAAAAAAAAAAATTGTATCGACCCAAATTTACCACTAATTTAAAGTACAATGTGTCACGGGAAAACAATCTCAAAATCACTGGGATAAGTAAAAGCAAAAAAAAGTTATCCCCACTTAAGTGATACATGTCAGATTTGAAAAAAAGGCCTCTGTCAGGAAGGCAAAAACATGCTGCGTCGGGAAGGGGTTAATGAAGCTCACTTAATTTTATTCCCTGAAGCGGATAAAGACCCCCAGATTAGTGTTTTCATACAGACCTAAAAATGCATGGGGTAAGGCCTTCCCCTTAAACTGGGCAAGGAATTCTATAAAATATTTGGGAGCAAACATTTCTTTATACCTTAAATACCTCTATGAGATTAACTATACCCCAGAGGCAAATACAGTAGAACAATTTAAACAGGCTTGGGATAGGCATATTGATATCCTTACCAGAAAATAAGGATCAAATATGGTTTGAGGCGGGGCAGACTAGATGGGCCATGTGGTTCTTATCTGCCATAAATGTCTATGTTTCTATGTTTATTATTTGACCGAGTGCTGAAAGATTTCTCTAAAATGGAAAAATTTACCCCTATCGTATATAGGACGATGCCATTTATACAAGATGATTGTGTTTAACAGATTTTTATATTGAGTTCAAATGATACTGCTTCCTAACATCTAAAGGTGATCTTAAAACATACAATACAGTTTTTACAGTAAATTTATATGGGCGGGAAGAAAAAAACCAGACTGGCGCTATTTAAGTTGCAACACCACAAAGAACTTACCATGTTTACGAAAATATGCCCTAGCATATGGCTGTATAATTAAAATAATACAGGGATTAACGAGGGAGGAGAGATATGATAATTTAGATAAATGGGTAAGGACGGGCACGATATGTTCAACTTCACAGATAAATTCTCACTTTAGGAAAACAGTTAATATAGATTCAGAAGATGGGGGATTGTTTATATGGAGAGTGGATTTTCCCAACCTCTCAATGGAAAGAATATTACATTCTTATGTATCTATGAATAAACAATTAGTAGCAACCACGTGTACGGAGATGAACCAAAAGATTTTACACACATCATATTACGCGCCTAAATTAAGATTTATAATGAAAGGAGCCACAAATGCAAATTGTAAGAAGTGTAATGGTCCAGATGCAGATATAATGTACTGTCTGTTGGACTGTTTAATAGTAACACAGTTTTGGGAGGAGGTACAGTTCTATATTATCTATATTCTATATTTAAAAACTTAATAATATTTTATACAACTTATTAAAGTTAGCCCTACCCATAGTACAAACGGTACGAACCATGACATATAACCAAATACCATCTCAACCTCGGCATGCAAATTAATTTTTGAGTATTTTTCATACAACAATACAATAGATCGAGTGACATAGAATTTATTGGACACCCTCCGGGATACTATATGCCCCAAAAAAGTCATTACAAACTAGGACCTGGACTGATACAGCTTTAGAGAATGTAAGCTCATATTCCAGAGCACTCTCTTAAAAGGATTCACACAGAAGTGACCCATGTCCGATCAATATCCATTCAGGTACCCATTTGAGGTTCACCATTATGCGACTACGATACACATAAATGCCATGGCAATGCACAGTCTTGCAAGGTGGGTATTCTAATTCGCGTCCGTGAGATGTGCACAGTACGCTACTAAAGGTCCCACACAGGTCTCCGTCCGGTGGACGGTTACAACAGCAACCAAGACGCTGCGAGCGAGATGAGCCATCCAGGCTTCCGTACAAACGGATAAAATACTTCGCTAGATAGGAATTATCACAGAACTGACAAGATCCTATATAGATCTTGTCACGCACCAAGGGCTATGAGATCCGTTAATCCAATATGCGACTCACTAGCACAAGAGTGCGATAGTTACGCCCGTCTATAGTGCTTACATGAAGGCCGCTATGGTAACAACACGCAGCTACAGGACCGACTCAAGCCTCCGTCAAGGGTTACCATAGCGATCGTGATGCTACTAGTGAAATGAGCCATTTGGGCTCCCATACAGAAGGAGACGTCTGAACACATTTCCTGATTGGACGCATGAACTCCCGGGCTGAGTCCCGGAGGTGTGTCGCGATCCCAACGCTGGGATTGGACCATCCCTCATTGTACTAGGTATTTAAACCCTCACAGGGGCACAGTCAGGTTGGCCCTGAGGAAGCTGTACTGCGAAGCGTGTGCTGGCTAGCGGTGCGCAGGCAGTCTGTTGCTATTTTGTTATTTTTCTTACACTGCATTTTGATTATGTTTGCTCACAGTGCGATGTCTTTGAAGCCCTTTTAAGGGCTCGAACTCACCAACGAATCTCAGAGTCTCTATCTGATATATAGAGCTTACATCTGGCACTGAGACACTTTTTAAGGTGTCTATACGGGGCTGAGGTCTCTCCGATATTTATATACGGAAAGACACCCTGCTATCCCGCTATTTGGGACAGCCAGATCATACTGCACTGGGATAAATTTACATCTGTTACTAGAACAAGTGAAATACCATTGCATCCTCCCTCTGAGGCTCTCTGTTATTCCATTGAGTGAGGTCTATAGGACGTTAAAGAGACACTAGAGGTTATATCAACCCAGTTTCTCTGTCTTGGCACCTCATCATAAGCTCTGCTAGTGAGATTGGTTAGATCTATTCTAGATCACAATCCACTGAGCAGTTTGAGGGAGCCACACACTGTGCAATCAATCATTACACTCCTTATATGTAACATAAAGCAACAGTTGCCTGACACCCTTGTTTTAAAGGCCAGTATTCAATGTGAAAAATTCGCTGTTATTTCTGGCGAGTTTGTGTTTTTTACGCCGTGGAGAGAGGTTTTTTTTCTCCAAAGGCGAGCTAGCCTATTCAACGTGACTTTTTCGCCGTTGGAGTACATTGAAAAATCGTTAGCTCTCCATCTTTTGCTCTCCGCCACTCGCGGCCACTCGCCGCGGCTTGTCAGTGGGATTTTGCATTGTTATTCTCCGTCTCTCTCCGTCACTCGCCACGAGAGTATTCAATGAGATGACGGAGAATAAATTTCTGTGTAAAATTCTCCATGCGTCTCCGTGCAGCTCTCGCCAGCTTTTGATGGAGAAAATTTTTCTGAAAGCAAGAAATAAGACTTTGCACACTTATATTTTTAAATCTGCTTGTGGAATTTAATATATTTTGAGTTTCTGTCATGTTGATTTTGTTGTACTAGCGTTTATTCAATATATATTAATTTTTTTATGCATTTTTTTTAGAGGTCCAAGAATGCATTGTTTTTACCCATATCACCACACGTTTTTACACACATGAATCTCCTCCCCACCTCACTCCTTCGTTTGGCCTTGAGGAGATAACACAGCTTTTGCAGTCTGCTGTTTGGAAACGTTTTTACAGGGCAATTAGCGTTTTTTTGCATTTCTAAAGCAATTACTTAACACTGCCTACAGCAATGGAGCTTTTTAGGGACACTATTGTCACTTTTATGATGAATGCCTGCGTGGAGGAGGATTCAGATTTGGATGATGCCACTAGTGTTCCGTCGATTGCTCCATTAGGTGAGTCAGTGCGGGTTTCAGTCCCACGTCCACGCCAGTTTCGTATTAGGCGTGAACTGGGTGATCTCACGGAGGCGGAGGTGATTATCGCCTTTCGCCTGCGGCAATCCACATGCACCTTCCAGCCCACTTTGAGCCAAACATGCGGTTACTCACAGCCGACCCTTTCGCGCTGTATAGGCCAGGTCATCAAGGCATTCCGCAAATTAACGACCCAGTTTATAAAATTCCCTGATCATGAGAGCGGTTGGAATGAGATCCGATTTAGTTTTTATTCAAAATGGAAGTTCCCAAATGTACTGGGCGCGATTGACTGCACCCATGTGGCGTTCAGACCACCGCGTGAAACTGAGGAATGTTTTCGCAATCGAAAACACTTTCACTCGTTGAACGTTCAGGTGGTCTGCGACCACCAAATGAAAATAACCGATTTACTTGTGGGTTTTCCTGGGTCGGCCCACGACTCGTTCATTTTAAGCCAGTCTGCCTTATATGCCGATTTCGAGCAAGCATGCCGGACGGCTGGCTGTTAGGTAAGTCGCTTTTCCCATTGTTTTTTCACTGCAAGCCAATACTTTAGAATTGCAATTTATTTATTTATTTTACATAGGTGATGGCGGTTATCCGAACAAGGACTGGCTCCTGACCCCATTGTCTGATCCGGTGGGCGAAGCTGCAGAAAGATACCAAAGGGCTCACACGTCATCAAGGGCAATAATTGAACGTACCTTTGGTGTCCTTAAAAGCCGGTTCAGATGTTTAGACAAGACCGGTGGAACCCTTTTATACTCACCAGCAAAGGTTTTCGGCATTATTAATGCATGTTGTGTGTTGCACAACATTTGTGTCGCAAACCGTTTGCCGGTGACTGTAGATGCCGAGGTTTTCCGGCATGGGGACCTTTCTACAGATTTGCACACCGGTATGAATGAACGAGACACAGCGAGAGCTCGACTCATCCGAGCATATTTTTCTACTTGTGAGTATTATTTTTCCCTCTAAAAAAATTCATATTTTTATATATGTCAATTTCCAAACTCATATTTTGATTGTTGTATGTTTTGCAGAGTTAACATGTCGTGGTGGATTTTATCGTTGTATTTGTTAACGGTTAATTTTTGGTTCGTTTGATGATTTTTGGAGTTTCATATATATGAAACAATGCTACTTAAGTTTAGTTACCTGGTGAGTAACGGTCTGCTTTGGGGAGGTGGAAGTGAATTGTGCCATTTAAACAGTTATTGATTGCTTCTGTATTTATACTTCTAGCTGAACACCTGCTGGCTACTTGTGTGACCTCTGTAGAATGAAGCGGATACCCCTTGGTCCAGATGTGGTGTGTTCCCCAAAGTGATGCTGTCACAGGACTGGATGCAGAGGACAGGATGCACTTATCTGGTGAGTGACACAACACTTGGGAAAGGTGGGATGGAATTGGGACCCTGTTTAAAGTTTATTAACACCTTATTTTTTTTCTTCTAGCTAATCACCTGCTTGGAACATCAGTTACCTCTGGAGAATGATGCTGAGAGCCCGAGTACCAGATGTGGTGTGTTCCCCAAAGTGATGCTGTCACAGGACTGGATTAACAGGACAGGATGCACTTATCTGGTGAGTGGCACAACACTTGGGAAAGGTGGGATGGAATTGGGACCCTGTTTAAAGTTTATTAACACCTTATTTTTTCCTTCTAGCTAATCACCTGCTTGGAACATCAGTTACCTCTGGAGAATGATGCTGAGAGCCCGAGTACCAGATGTGGTGCGTTCCCCAAAGTGATGCTGTCACAGGACTGGATGCAGAGGACAGGATGCACTTATCTGGTGAGTGACACAACACTTGGGAAAGGTGGGATGGAATTGGGACCCTGTTTTTAGTTTATTAACACCTTATTTTTTTCCTTCTAGCTAATCACCTGCTTGGAACATCAGTTACCTCTGGAGAATGATGCTGAGAGCCCGAGTACCAGATGTGGTGTGTTCCCCAAAGTGATGCTGTCACAGGACTGGATGTATATATAAAATAATCGATCGATCCACTACTCCTAACCCCCCTAGAAAGCCCCATAGCAGGTGACATACATGACACAGATTTCTCACCTAAAAAAAAAAATAAAGAAGACCAAAATCCTCTCTCCTGGTCCTCTGTCCTCTCTCCGGGGTCCAAGGCTCCTGAGTTCAGGGTACAAGGGTCCACCAGCAAAAAAGCGCAAAAAAGCCAAGAAATCTGCAGTCTGCTCTCCACCACTGCAGTTCTCCAACGGCGAGTATACGCGCCGGGAAAAACGCTTATAACTGCGTTGGAGAGCGGGAAGCCATATCTCCCGCCCTCCTCCCAGTCACCTCATCCGCCGATTTGCTGATACTCGCCGCGAGGGGCGGCGAGTATCAACCACGTTGAATAGTGGATAAAATCCACTGACGGAGAGTCTGCAAACATGGAGAATATGCAGAAATCCGCGGCGAGTGCATGGCGAGAGAAAAATTCTCTCTCAATGCACGGAGAATTTTCCTCAGTGAATACTGGCCAAAGTGTTAAACCCACCTTTGTATGTCCGATATATGTGTTTTTTAAATATTTTCGCAGCCTTTCAGAGAAATATTGAATAAAGGTTATGTTTTAATATTTTTTGAGGTGCACCAAAATTAAGGACACTCCCTTCTTCTCTTTTCATGTTTTGTTCAGATAAAACCCTAAATCTAAAGCTACCCAGCGTAAATTATTTGATCGAAATGTATTGGTCAGGAGCTATGATAAATAAGGAGAGAACAGAGGCAAAATTTGTAGATACATGGCTACCCTATATAAAAACCTTGGGTAACCCCTTAAAGGAGGCTTTGAGGAAAAGCTTTATTTCAACAACATGAGATAGAAAATGTAAATAATGGCAACCGACCTTTTTAAATAGGTTCCTGAAAGCCTGGGGCCCCATCAGACAATAAAAATAATTACAGGACCCCAGCAAGTTACTGCAGAAGGTCATCACATGTGTAGTCAGCAGACAGTACATACATGGCAGCATTGGCCGGAGCCATAAAATGATGGGAGGAGCCTAAAATAAGACAATTGAACAGATTTTTCAGACTCCTTGAATCACTGACTAAGATTAGAAAAGTCATCAGCCTGATGGTCAGCAACATGGGGTCGCGACCCCATTCTGAGAAGGTGGGGACCCACTTTGGAAACCGGACCCACAGTTTGAGAACCGCTGGTATATTGAAGTATTTGTGGATATATGTTATAGCAAAAAGTAAACTATTAGAAACTAGACCATCAGCCTGTATAAAATGCAAGATAGCCTGTATAAAATGCATTTAAAATAGTGTTTTATTCTCTCTTAGCTCTCATATTAGAGGCAATGTATACATATACTATGGCACTAAGTATTGTAAAAATTTTGTTATTCCTGTATTACGCTTAATAAAAATATTTATAAAAAAAAATGATAATGATCATTTACATTTTCGTTACTAATTATTCAATGTATTAGAATTATGACAATTTTTTTGTTCATGTAAAAAAGGGCACTATCAATATATATGTATAAAAAAAATGTAATATTGATACTAAAATTTTATGTTTTAAAATGTTGACAAAAAAATGTAAAAAATTTTTTAAATATAGGTATATGCAGTTAAATATACAGTGAATACTAGCGAAAATATGATGAAAAAAATTCTAAATTCATGCACAATCGACCAGCTTATTTTGTTAAACACACGTTAAAGAGATTAGCCAGCAACCTTGAAGAACAAGATGTGACATGCATACATAAATAGCAAGGGATTTTCAAGGTGAATAGTGAGACTAATACCCTGTTCTCACTGCAGGCAAATTCCCGGGTCTAGCATGTCGACCCGGGAATTTGCCTTTTAACACAGGATTTTTTGCAGTGTGAACGGGTCCCATACCCGGATCTCATACACGGGTAAAACCCTTCTTTTTACCCGTGTCTGAGATCCGGGTATACAGACACGGGTTGACCTGTGCACACTGCAGAAAAACCTGTGTTAGAAAACAAATTCCCAGGCCTTGCAGTGAGAACAGGGGTCCGTCCCTGCAGTCCCCGGAAATGCCGGGGAAAAGCCGTGTATTTCTCACTGGCAGTGAGAACACTGCATTATAAAGAACAGTTTCACACTGTTAATTTGGGTAGAGATTATTCTGTATGCACTTATTTTGATTGGAGAAAATGTTTCTTGCCATGTAAACACATGAGCTGCATATTTAAATTTGTTGAGGGTTGGGGATGGGAAAAATTGAAGCCTTCCTATGCAGACCATCAGTAGTGTTTAATTCTAGACTGTTTTTTGGAGGATTGTAAGATACATAATGGCACATGTGAAGACCTCTTTACAGGTTGCATGGATACATTGATGCATATATTAAAACATTCTGATTATAGCACTGCTTCTGGAGATACAGCGCTAGCATGCTACCCCCTGACATAACGAACGACTGCCCTCAAATCCATGTGGGTCTACCCCTACTCATGATACCCTCAAGATGTGAGTTCAGGACTCCTTTTCTCAGGTTTTTCCTTAACAAGCTTCTTCATCTACTTTTGTCACATTTTCAGTAGCCATGTGTCTAATTGAAGGTTAATACAAATCCTGATTATCCGACGGGCTAGTTATCTAATTGTGTAATGGAATTCTCTAGTGTTAATCACTTATGTCTATGCATATAACCTTTATTACCGTTCATGATTAACGGTTCTCTTCCTACTGTTATATATGGTGGACTTCTTTTTGTTTATGTGACAATTTTGAGTGAAATTGACTATTGACCTATATTTGTAGAACATCTTCTTGTTATGTAAAACCCAATAAAATTCTTAAATCAAATCTAAAAACAAAACATTCTGATTATCCCCTCGACAAATTTCCAAGAAAAAGATTCATTAGAAATTGATCCAAGATGCAAAAATACCTGTCATTTCAGGAAGCTAAAAATAGTGAGTAAATTGATGAAATGCACCAACACCTACCAAAAGACCAAGGTTTACAACTAATAGAAGAGAAATCAAAAGGGTAGAGCTGGGAAAACATAGACCAGCTTCAAAAACAAAAACATGGTAAAACAATTTCAGTACTAAGTGGCTCGGGAGAATTATATAGAATTTACCTGCTTTGCTGCTAATTCCCAACACCACACAACCCAACTTTGAAGTATTTTGAAGTCTATGTGATAGTACAATGTATAGATTAAAACTGAAAAGAAGGAAAAAAAAAAAAAAAAAGAAAGAAAACACCAAGTCAGCCAGATGTGTTATTCAATGTTTCTTGCCTTTATTGGATTTGTTGTAACATACATTGTTTTGAAATACTTTCAAATAAAATGTGTTTAAAAAAAAAACATGGTAAAACAAAAATTCCTTATTCTCCAATGGATGGTTACAAAAGCAGACATGTTGAAAGAAGTATGGGAATCTGTAAAAGTGATTTCTAAAAATACTTATATCAAATCAGACACCACATGGTGCATAATGGAATCAAATTAAGCAGACAAAAAAAGCAATAGCTCAAAATCAGTGGCTAGATGACAACATAATAAACATTTGTCAATTTTTTAATTTTACGGGATTCTCCTTGTGGTTGTCTATTGGATACACTGTTGTTGGCCAACAAAAGTGTTCCTAGGACAGATTTGGATTACAATATTATACAGATACTTTATATCTTTTAACACTGGGTAGTTTCTCACTGTACAAATAAATCGGTCATTATTTACGACTCATTAATACCAACATAAATCGATCAAGGTCTTGATAAAGAGTCCATTCAGACTCGAAACGCGTTGGGCCGGCCCAGGATTGCAACCACCTACAAAGGACCTAACCCAGCATCAAACCTGTGGGCCTACAGGGTGAGCCCTTTTTTTTGGAAACACTGTTAACATCTTCCCTGGCTCCACCACCTTCCCTGGGTAAGGAGGAACTCTTTTTCATATGTCTGATGTTATTTTATCTATATTTTTATCTTGAATAAATATTTTATGTGTCACCCAGTGCGCTAAAGGTTTTCTCTATTTCAAATTTACTAGTCTATTGTTTATGGTGTTTTGGGGAACACCCAGGAGTTAACCTTAGCTACAAGGAAGGTGCGCAGGGAGACTCAAGCTCCTTTTGGTTTCCTGGTTTCAATTGGGAGTATTCAATGTTTTTTGAGAGTCTGGCTCACCGCTCACTGTTCTGTGTCCCTGTGATCTCGCTGAAGTGCTCACCACTTTTTCTTATCTCCTCATTTCTGGCTTCCTCAGTATTCAACGTGTGGCCAGCTCACTGACCCCTTTTGCGAACTTAGCATAATTATGCGAGTTCAAATGGGAGAGCTGTAACTGGAGACTTCTGTTATCTCCTGCTCTGTGAGCTGGTCAGACTGGGATATTCTCAGCAGCGTGTTCCTCACATTTGTGGACTTGTATTTTTTTACAAAGGTTTAGAAAGGTAAATGTTTTGTTCAGTATTTATTTTACAACAAATGGCTGTGTGACTATTTTAATTGGGTTTGTGCAGGGTGTATTTTGTTCTGTTTGGCCTTTATCCTTGTGTTGTGCTTTTAGCATTGTTTCTTTGCCCTGTGTTTTTATTTAATTTATTTTATAATTGTTAGTGTGTTTAAAAGCCTGTTTGGGGGTTAGGTGAGGAAGCATGGGAAATTACTAGGAGCATTCCAAAATGATTTCTTATTGGTTACCATTAAAATAACTTATTAATTCCAAATAAATTAATATAGAAGTACAGCATTATGGCACTTGCAATAAATACATTAGAGTACATTTTTTTTCATTTATAAGCCATAAAAAACAAAAAAAATAACAACTTTAACAAAGATAGTCCTACAGTTCACCTAAAAAAGATGCAGAGGGAAAAATGGTGAACTGCTGTAAAAAAAGAAACCAGCAGGACTCGCAATTTGTGCATTGAATACACTTTTGGAGAGAGACACTAAAATCCCCATTGAACAGAAATGGTGAGAAGTGAAGGGTGAACTGAGTTAGCTTCGCAAAATATTTTTGGAGAAGCAACAGAGCTGAATAGAGGGAAGCACAAAATAGGAGAGAAAAGTTCACCACTCTCCAAAAAACATGCACTCTCACCGTTTTTTACAGCGACATAGGAGCATTGAATACATGCCATTGATTGTGGTACTCCGGTTTCCTCACACAATCCAAAAATATACTGGTAGGTCAATTGGCTCCTAACAAAATTAACAATAGAATGTCTGTGTGTGTGTGTATGTGTGTACATGTGATAGGGAATATAGATTGTAAGCTCCACTGGGGCAGGGACTGATGAGAATGTTCAAATATTCTCTGTAAAGCGCTGCGGAATATGTGTGCGCTATATAAGAAACTGGTAATAATTTCCCTAGTATGCATTGGTTCATCGGAACACACAATATTGAAGCTACACTGTTTCAGGAGCGCACGATCGAATAGGAATATATTCTTGCAGATAGCTATATAATAGGACAATTATCTACAGCTTTATAATAGGACAATTATCTACCTTTTCTAATATTCACACAATAAGTCCTATAACAGGTTTCACTCATCAGAAACCCTCAATGGTTGCATTACACAATATCATTTGTCCAAGACACCAGGAAGATCAAGGGAAATTGTTTGACAATATTGCTCATGGAGCAATTCTTCTAATGTGTAGCCAGCTTAAGACTGTGGTTAGTTGTTCCGGACTTTGTAGGTAATAATTTTAGTTCAAAATGTAGGTCTATGTTGTAGCTGTTACTGTTATTTCCCCACTTCAGTTCTGATAACAGCATTGTATTTCCTATTCTGGGGGGATATTTTTTCCCAGACTGAGATTAATCAGTTATTTCAAGAACATGCTTTCTCTAAGTTTTGATTCTGATTTTATTAGCCAGACCTTGATTTTGCAAGGGCAGATGAATGGGAAAATAGTCTTGGAAATGAAACCGTGAAGTAAGGTTTCCATCTAGTGGTCGCTCTATGCAGTTACATAAACTACAGAACTGTACTGGTTTAGTTTAACATTTTTCATTGCAGGAAGGCATTTGTACATGCGTACTAGCCTTAGGCATGCGCAGTCTATCGATTATCGCCCGGCCGACAAATTCACAGCCACGCGATCTGGTTTGAATAACCCCTTATGTTTCATTAAGTAAAGTTCTATTAGAAAGTATAAAGAATAAATCTATGACAAGGCTTGTGAGAATATGACTTCTGAAAGAAACTGGTCTAGTGCCTCAACTTGCCCCAGATTCAGCCGCATATCAACAGTACCCACAGACCCTGCAGTGGCTTGTGGGTTACTGTGGGGACATCTCTACCAGGCCTCCACCCCGCTGTTTGCTTTACAAAAAGGAGCAGCCGGCCTGAGAAGCAGCACCGTGGGAGAGATGTCCCTTCCAAAATTGGTGCCTCAGAGTAGACAGGGTTTGAGGGTGCTTTTGAAGCTGGTATTCATTTTCCCCACTGATCCGCACCATCTTTACTCCGGCATTGGAGAAGGTATTGGAAGGAGCAGTGTTTGTATGTCTGCGGGTGGCGTGGGACAGGTGTTACAAATTGATGTATATAGGTCCATTGGTGCTGCCGTATATAAGTCCAGCATTGCTGCCATGTGTTGCTGTATAGGTGGTGTCCTGTGCTGCCGTATAAGTCCAATGGTGCTGCCTTGTGCTGTCATATGATTGCAGCAGTGCTGCCCTGTGCTGCCGTATAATTGCAGTGGTGGTGTCCTGTGCTGCTGTATAGGTTCAGCGGTGCTGCTCTGTGCTGCCGTATAATAGCAGCGGTGCTGACGTATAATAGCAGCGGTGCTGCCCCTTCCTGCAATATAATTTCACTTTACCTGCAGTATAACTGTACTTACATAGCCCTATTGGGTGTGGATCGTATTATCGACCACACTTAGGTCGACAGTCATTAGGTCGACAAGTGTCTAGGTGGAAATGGGACAAGGTCGACATGGGTTTAGGTCAACATGGGTTAGATCGACAGATCGCAAGGTCGAAATGGGATTTTTCACTTTTTTTACACGAATGTCGACACAGTCGACATGGACACAGTTGGAAGTCAACCGCAGCCACTCGCTATGCTTCGGGCACACTATTTTATTCTTCCACAATGCCCTAGTGGATGGTAGGTCATGAAATACCGGCTGTCACAACATGTGGGCTCAAAAACCTGTGAAAAATCCCATGTCGACCTCATGACCTAACCCATCGATCCAACGCATTTGTCAACATAAAACCATGTTGACCTTGTCCCATGTCGACCTAGGCACCTGTCGACCTTCATCCATGTCGACCTAGAACTCTGTCAACCTAAGTGTGGTTGATAATACGACCGTATCCCGCACTATTACGGGAGTGGAACTGCAGCAGTACCACTGGACTAGACTTTCACAGCAGTACCACTGGACTGGACTTCTATAGCACTGTCACTGAACTGAAACTGCAGCAGTACCACTGGACTGGACTTATATAGCACTATCACTGGACTGGAACCGGAGCAGTACCACTGGACTGGACTTTTATAGCACTATCACTGGACTGGAACTAAAGCAGTATCACTGGACTGGACTTATATAGCACTATCACTGGACTGGAACTAACGCAGTATCACTAGACTTTTACAGACGTACCACTGGATTTTAATGGCAGTATCACCGGACTGGACTATATAGCCCTATCACTGTACTGGAACTGCAGAAGTATCACTGGACTTAAACAGCACTTTAACGGCAGTACCACTGGACTTTGCTTATATAGCGCCATTACTGGATTTTAACGGCAGTATCACTAGACTTGAACAGCAGTACAACTGGATTTAAAAGGGGGCACCACTGGACTAATAGCAGTATCACTGGACTTTAACAGAATTAACAATGGCCTTTACTGCAAGTATCACTGGACTGGACTTATATAGCACTATCACTGGACTGGAACTGCAGCAGTACCACTGGACTGGACTGATATAACACTATTATTGGACTGGAACTGCAGCAATACCACTGGTCTGGATGTATGGATAGATAGATAGATAGATAGATAGATAGATAGATAGATAGATAGATAGATAGATAGATAGATAGATAGATAGATAGATAGATAGATAGCACTGTCACTGGACTGGAACTGCAGCAGTATTACTGGACTTTAATGGCATTACCAGTGGACTGGACTTATATAGCACTATCAATGGACTGGAACTGCAGAAGTATCACTGGATTTTTACAGCAGTATCAATGGACGTTATCTGCAGTACCACTGGACTGGAACTGCAGCAGTATCACTGGACGGCACTTAAATAGCACTATTATTGGACTGGAAATGCAACAGTATTACTGGACTTTAAAGACAGTACCACCGGACTTGAACAGCAGTACAACTGGATTTTAACGGGAGTACCACTGGATTGGAACTGCAGCAGTATCACTGGACATTTACAAAAGTGCCACTGGATTTTAGAGGCAGTATCACTGGATTTTAATGGAGGTACCAATGGATTTTAACGGCAGTATTACTGGACTTTTACGGAAGTACCACTGGATTTTAACGGCAGTATCACTGGACTTTCATAAAGGTATCACTGTATTTTAACAACATTACCACTGGACTGGACTTAAATAGCACTATCACTGGACTGGAACTGTAGCAGTATCACTGGACTGGAACTGCAGCAGTATCACTGGACTGGAACTGCAGCAGTATCACTGGACTGGAACTGCAGCGGCATTACCACTGTACTGTACTTATATAGCACTATCACTGCACTGCACTGGAACTGCAACAGTGTCACTGGACGTTAATAGCAGTATCACTGGACTTTAACAGAATTATCAATGGTCTTTAATGGCAGTACCACTGGACTGGACTTATTACTGGACTTTTACGGAAGTACCACTGGATTTTAACGGCAGTATCACTGGACTTTAATAAAGGTATCACTGTATTTTAACAACATTACCACTGGACTGGACTTCCAGCCACATAACTCCCATACTCTACGCCCTTCACTGGCTACCTATAAAATGGCGAATCATTTTCAAGATTGGCTTACTCACTTTCAAGGCCCTACATGACCAGGGCCCAAGGTACCTGCAGCAGCTGCTGATCCCTTACTGTCCTACTAGATTATTATGATCCACTGAAGGACTACTAACCGTACCCAGAATTTCCCTGAATTCATCTGGGGGTCGAGCTTTCAACTTTGCTGCTCCAACTCTGTGGAACTCTCTTCCTTGCACAGTGTGAGAAGCCCCCACTGTTGAATCCTTTAAAAACAGACTAAAGACGTACTTCTTTACTCAAGCATTTCTCTGACATCCACTGTTAAGCTTGTTTTGTATTTTGAGCTGTAAAGATAATTGTAAGTGCTATATAAATATCATTATTATTATTATTATTATTATTATTATTATTATTATTAAATAGCACTATCACTGAACTGGAACTGTAACAGTATCACTGGACTGGACCTAAATAGCACTATCGCTGGACTGGAACTGCAGCAGTATCACTGGACTATAGCGGCATTACCACTGTACTGCACTTATATAGCACTATCACTGCACTGGAACTGCAACAGTGTCACTGGACGTTAATAGCAGTATCACTGGACTTTAACAGAATTAACAATGGCCTTTAATGGCAGTATCACTGGACTTATATAGCACTATCACTGGACTGGAACTGCAGCAGTACCACTGGACTTAATGGCAGTACCACTAGACTGGACTGATATAACACTATTACTGGACTGGAACTGCAGCAATACCACTGGTCTGGACTTACATATCTAGCACTATCATTGGACTGGAAACGCAACAGTATTACTGGACTTTAAAGGCAGTATCACAGACTTTCACAGTAGTACCACTGGACTTTCACGACAGTATCACTGGACTGGAACTGCAGCACTACTACTGGACTGGAACTGCAACAGAACCACTGGACTGGACATATATAGCACGATCACTGGTCTGGAACTGCAGCAGTACCACTGGACTGCACTTATATAGCACTATCACTGGACTGGAACTAAAGCAGTATCACTGGACTGGACTTATATAGCACGATCACTGGACTGGAACTAAAGCAGTATCACTGGACTTTTACTGAAGTACCACTGGATTTTAATGGCAGTATCACTGGACTATATAGCCCTATCACTGTACTGGAACTGCAGAAGTATCACTGGACTTAAACAGCACTTTAACGGCAGTACCAATGGACCTCGCTTATATAGCGCTATTACTGGATTTTAACGGCAGTATCACTGGACTTGAACAGCAGTACAACTGGATTTAAATGGGGGTATCACTGGACTGGAACTGCAGCAGTATCACTGGACATTTACGAATCCACTGGATTTAAGAGGCAGTATCACTGTACTTATATAAAACTATCACTGGAGTTTAATGGAGGTACCACTGGATTTTAACGGCAGTATTACTGGACTTTTACGGAAGTACCCACTGGATTTTAACGGCAGTATCACTGGACTTTAATAAAGGTATCACTGTATTTTAACAACATTACCACTGGACTTAAATAGCAGTATCACTGGAACTGTAGCAGTATCACTGGACTGGACTTAAATAGCATTATCTCTGGACTGCACTTATATAGCACTATTACTGGACTGGAACTGCAACAGTATTACTGGATTTTAATGGAATTACCAGTGGACTGGACTTATATAGCACTATCAATGGACTGGAACTGCAGAAGTATCACTGGATTTTTACAGCAGTATCAAAGGACATTATCTGCAGTAGGGATGGGTAATCATATGATGTTTCATCGGTAACATCGGATTTATGGTTCCAATGTTCGATGTTTAACCCTGCAATGTTGAGGATCCAATGTTTCATCTACATCGCTAGATTTCTCCCCTGATGTTTTTCTCAATCTTCCAATGTTTTTTGTTTTGTGTGTCAATGTGTGGTGCTTTCAATGCTTTGCAGCCAGCTCACTCTCTCCTTGATTTATATTCATTAAAAACTTAAGAGACTGATAAAAAAACATTAACAAACATGACAGTATCACTGCTGGCTGGGCTTTCATATGTGTGTGTGGCTGTGTGCTGCTACTGTGGGTGGTAGCTGACAGTGAAAGACAGTCTGGCCAGCCATTCAGCAGCAGCACACAGGACAGCCCCACCCCTGCCTCACTGCAACTGGTGCTGTTTGTGAGTCACTGTCACACAGGTCTGGTTTGCATGTCAGTGTTGATATACAGACCACACTGTTCTAGAAGCACTACAGCAGACAGCGACACTCCAGGCAGGGAAGAGGAACTGCATGGGTTTTCAAAGATAGCGGGTGCTGGAATGAACAGTATAATGCGATAGTCACTAGTAGTGACATTGTGGTGAACTCCCTTCATATTTATTTATTTATTAATAGTTTCTTATATAGCACAGCATATTCACTTGTGCTTTACAATAGGAGACAGTCAAAGGTATGTGGGCCCTGCTCGCAAGCTTACAATCTATCAATTGATTTATTATTATGCAGCAAGCATATCACAGCACCTTACAAAGGGCATGATTCAGTTGTGGATGCAGACATTTGCACAGTTTATTTCTGTGCAGTGATTTATTAGTAACAGCGGACGCAGATACTGAGTGACAGGTACAGTAGTTTCTATTTGAGGGAGGTGATGGGAGCTGGTTTGTCAAATGCAGACGTGTTTCAAACATTAATTTGCAGTTGCACTGGCTCCAGCGTCTTTGTTCTGATGGTTATTCTAAGCAACAATAGGGTTGCTCTGATGTTTGATGTTGGCAATGTTGCATCTTTTATACTTAAGTGGTGGATTTGAGAGTGCAACTGCATGCACCTCTGAATTAGGCCCAAAGCTTTTCCATATTAAAACAATCGTGATAAATGTATTTAAATTAAAGTATTTTTTTTTTTATGAATTAGCAATAGCTTGCTATTACAAATGCCAGCATTGTCGTGTTTTTTTTTATTGTGAGTTGTAAAGTTTTGATAGTTAATGCTTCATGTTTTTTTTCCTTCCGTAACAAATTTGATTTACCACAAAACATGAATCATATATCCATTGTGTGTGTATAAACTGTAAGCCTCCAACAAGATAAACTTAATAGAGGGATTATTTATCATTTCAGAAGCTTATTAGTGTATTATATGCTTTGGTAACCAGTTTATTTAAAAAAATATCGAAACATCGGTTAACATCGTGTTCACAGTACCAATGTTTAGGTCTGAATGATGTTTTGCAACCAATGTTGAAAAACATCATTTGACCGATGTTTTCTTTCGATGTCCCATCCCTAAGCAGTACCACTTGACTTTAACGGCAGTATCACTGGACTGAAACTGCAGCAGTATCACTGGACTGCACTTAAATAGCACTATCATTGGACTGGAAATGCAACAGTATTACTGGACTTTAAAGGCAGTATCACAGACTGTCACAGTAGTACCACCGGACTGGAACTGCAGCAGTACCACTGGACTGCACTTATATAGCACTATCATTTGACTGGAAATTAAACAGTATCACTGGACTTTGGCGGTACCACTGGATTTTAATGGCAGTATCACTGGATTTAACGCTAGTTCCATTGACTGGACTTAAAAAGCATTATCACTGGACTGGAACTGCAGCAGTACCACTGTACTGCACATATCACAGGACTTTAACCGCAGTACCACTGGACTGAACTTAAATAGCACTATCAGGACTGGGACTGTAGCAGTATCACTGGACATTTACATAAGTACCACTGGAATTTAACAGCAGTACCACTGGACTGAACTTAAATAGCACTATCAGGGGACTGTAAATTTATCCGTATCACTGGACTTTGACGGCAGTAACACTGGACTGCACTTATATAGCAGTATCACTGGACTTTTACCACAGTAGATGTACTTTTACAGAAGTTTTTACAGAGGTACAACTGGATTTTATCAATAGTACCACTGGACTGGATTTATATAGCATTATCACTGGACTGGATTTATATATCATTATCACTGGACTGGAACGTATGAAGCAGTAACAGTCACTGGACTTTAACGGCAGCAGTATTGGACTGGTTCAGCAGGACACGAACACCCACCCTGCTTCCTCTCCCCTCTTGCAGGGGTTAAGGCAGTCAGCGGAGGCGGCCATATAATAAATGTACACTTGTGATCTCCCAGCAGCTGCTGACTGATGCATGCGTGTGTGGATGGCATCTCAGGTGGATGGCATCTCAGTCGCACCAGCCGGGCTGCTGCGGAGTCTACTGCTGGCAAGTGAGGCTGCGCTGCCTGTTACTGGCGCCGACTGGGAATGTAGTCGTCATCTTGCCGCAGGATAGACAGGCCGCAACCTGCAGAGAGATAGGAAATCTCTCCCGGCTCCGCGATCCTGTCTCCTGTAGCACAATAGGTGCCCAGCCTCCGGGGGATCAAGCTGGGGGTGTAAATGAAGAGGGCTCGGGTGGCTAGCAAGCACTCTAGGGTGTCCGAGGCTGGAGCTCATGGCAGGCACATCTTGTCTCGATGGCTGCCAAGCCATGTGACGCACCTCGCCACTGAATAAATGTTACCTTATGCCTGACTGGCTGGTACGTAGGCGGTGACTGCCTCGTTTTCAGTCTGCACGTCATCAACGGCAAAAGACAGCGTATGATAAGCACTGATGCAGTGCTGCTGTCAACCTACTTATATCAAAATATAACTTATTTTCCCTCTAGTTCCCATTGATTTCAATGGCAATCGGTGGCCATTTTTTAAGAGACTTTGTCTCCAATTCCGAAGGGGGACATTTTGTTTAAAATTAAATTAAACAAAAACGGCAAGTTCACTCACTGCCACATACCCAGGTTTCCCAACAATGAAGGTTATGAACTGTGGTTATGAAGTTTTCCAACATTTCAAATCTGTAATAAGATTTTTTTGTCAAGGAATAAATTGCAAAATAATACAGTTTACCCAAGTTAAGCAGATACACCAGTGAAGTTCCCCTATACCGCTTCGCTTCGGTAGATGCTAAATTGTGCTTGGACCTTCCAAGCCTAGGGAGAGGAGCAAGGACGGGGGGCTTGCTCCTTCACTATCCACGCCACCACTGGTTGCCTTTAGTAACCAGCGTGGCGAGCGAAGCGTGTCGAGCGAAGCAAGCCCGCGAGGGTCCGTTTGGGACCCTTCTTCTGACCTTGCTCCGCCTCTCTCCATCCCCACTCCCCGCTCCTCCCCCTTTCCTCCCCGAGGTCCATTAGCATACCTCCCAACATGACCCTCTCCAAGTGGGACACATCGCTCTGTTCCAGGACTTCTCTCCTAATGTATGATTGACATCACCTGTTTCGAAACACATTTCTCAGCAATTATCCTGTTCAACACAGGTGTTGTCAATCATACATTAAGAGGGAAGTCCAGGAACAGAGCATTGTGTCCCTCCTGCAGAGGGTCATGTTGGGAGGTATGCTTTAGCCCTGGGGTAGCCAACCCTAGTCCTCTAGAGCTACCAACAGTGCATGTTTTGCAGGTCTCCTCACAGAATCACGTGAGCTAATTAGCTCCATCTGTGTATCTTTTAAAATGTGTCAGTGATTAATGAGTGCCGCTGTGCAGCAGCTAGGTTGTCTGGAAAATGTGAACTGTTGGTAGCTCTCGAGGGCTAGGGTTGGCTACCACTGCTTTAGCCCAACACAATTTAGACCTAACCATACTGCTTCGGCTCACACTGGGCTCGGTCTTAATGACGTTACACTGCCCACCTTGCTTCCCGTCTCTGGAGCGCAACACACGGAAGCAAGCGGTCCAGTGTCAAGCGCTTTGCTAGATGGTGAAGCGCATGGATATATAGCAAGGATCAGGTAGCACAGTAAAATTAAAAGGTGATGAGACCCAAAACCAAAAAAAAAAACAAATGTTACATACATCTATCTGAGGAAAATCAGACCCTAATTCAACTCTACTAAGTCAAGAGTGACTCTTCAATGTAAATCTTACCTACTGTAAGTATCAATGCATTAACCGCAGTGCAAATATTCCTTAGGGAAAATTGTGCTTCGTGGTGCTTCACTAAATATCTTAAGGTGCCCATACGCTGCTGCGACGTCTCGCAGCAGTATTCGGACACCTGATACCCCTGCAAGCCGCCGGGACCTTCCCGGCGGCAGGTACGCATGCGTCCATGCTTCCCGCCCCAGAACGGGTGGTCGGACGGCCAGCCGGTCCGACCACCTAGTCGGGTCCGATGCGCACGGGACCGCTCAATGGACCCGACTGCAAGTCAGGTAGAGACGATTTGATCCGATTTAACGGCCCGATTGGTCGCAATCGGCCGAAATCGGACCAAATCGCCCGCATCCATCCTGCCTATTATCCTGTTTTTGGAGGAAAGCCCAATTCTGTTGCAGTTGTACACATAGCCTACAGTCTGTGGCCCCATTTGAGCTAAATACCAGACTCCCGATCAGCTGCCGCTGTATACACCTGACAAAAAGTTCACCGTGGCCGGAATCTGTCGTGTGGAGTCCCTGCACGCGGTGGTGGCCTCTCTGTGTGGTGTGCGGCTGTGGCTGTCTTCTCACCCCACTGGGGTGTGTGCCTCGGCTTCTCCTTGGCGGCCTCGCCTGACGGCCGTCTGCGCTCTTTGGAAGGCAGATCTCCGGTCACAGACTAAACATTTGCCGTTTGTCCTGGCACGTTCATCTTGACATTCCCCTGCTGTGTGGAAGTGTGCGGTGCACCTGGCTTCGCTCCGGTGACAAGGGTGAGATTGCCATATTGCACGCTTCTGACTGTACTGGTGCCCCAGCTTACAAAGTGGCTGATTTCCACTATTCTCTCTTCATTGTAAGGTTAAACTATCTGGACTTGGTATTGGGCAACTTATATTACGGTTGCCAGTATTATTACATATTTGGCGACGTGCTAGCCGTCGCCATTTTAGATTGAAGCTCTGTTACGGTAGTTATCTTTCTCCTCCTGCACCTTTGTAATCCCAGCCACATAAGTGTGTTTTATACATTACTATGGAAACCTCCATGCAACGCATCCTGATGGCTATTCAGGCTTCAACTGCCAGGCTCCTCCACATGTTTCCTATATGGGGGATACTGTGGGTGAGGTTTAATAGGATGAGATATTCAGAAAGTGAGAGATTTGGGAAGAAATCTCCAGATTTTTTTTAAAGCGGCAATCATTTACACTGCAAAATCAAACTGGTTTTGCAGTGTAAATGATTGCCACTTTAAAAAAAAAAAAACCGCAGTATTTCCACTTCGCTGCAGGGACCCCGGCAACTCATAATCAGCGCCGCAGGGACCTCCAGGCTCTCCCGAGTCCCTGACCACAGGTACCCTGCGCCGCACGGACCCCCCTGCCAGCTCCCCCGGGGGGGGGGGGGGGGGGGGCGACGATATTGTCCCGCAGTGGGGGGGGGGCAATATTTTCTGTTACGCCACTGGTTGGGATCATTATATCCATTTATCTGCTGGGGGCATTGTATCAATTTATCTGCTGGGGGCATTATATACATTTATCTGCTGGGGGCATTATATCAATATATCTGCTGGGGGCATTGTATCAATTTATCTGCTGGGGGCATTATATCAATTTATCTGCTGGGGGCATTATATCAATTTATCTGCTGGGGCATTGTATCCATTTATCTGCTGGGGGCATTATATCAATGTATCTGCTGGGGGCATTATATCAATTTATCTCAGGGTTGCCGACTTTGAAAAAATCCTCTCCGGGAGAAGCCCGGAGAGGAATCTTGCGTTACTCGTTTTGGGGCGGGGCTTAACTGTGACGTCATTAAGCCCCGCCCCATTACAACAAATAGCCGAAATAACAGCTATCCATTGAGGGGGCGGGGTTAAAACGTCACGATTGTGCCGTTTTAGCTCCGCCCCCTCCCCTGAGACCCGCGGATTGCGGCATATAAATGCCGCGATCGGGGGGCTCAGTGGGGGTCCCCCTGATTCCGGGAGGGTTGCCCACCCTTCCGGGGGCCGGGAGGAAGGACCCGATTTTCGGGAGACTCCCGCAAATTCCGGGAGGGTCGGCAACCCTGATTTATCTGCTGGGGGCATTATATCCGTTTATCTGCTGGGGGCATTATATCTGTTTATCTGCTGGGGGCATTATATCAATTTATCTGCTGGGGGCATTATATCAATTTATCTGCTGGGGGCATTATATCAATTTATCTGCTGGGGGCATTATATAAATTTATCTGCTGGGGGCATTATATCAATTTATCTGCTGGGGGCATTATATCAATTTATCTGCTGGGGGCATTATATCAATTTATCTGCTGGGGGCATTATATCCGTTTATCTGCTGGGGGCATTATATCAATTTATCTGCTGGGGGCATTATATCAATGTATCTGCTGGGGGCATTATATCAATTTATCTGCTGGGGGCATTATATCAATTTATCTGCTGGGGCATTATATCAATTTATCTGCTGGGGCATTATATCAATTTATCTGCTGGGGGGCATTATATCAATTTATCTGCTGGGGGTATTATATCCGTTTATCTGCTGGGGGCATTATATCCATTTATCTGCTGGGGGCATTATATCCATTTATCTGATTTGGGCATTATATCAATTTTTCTGCTGGGGGCATTATATCAATTTATCTGATTTGGGCATTATATCCATTTTACTGCTGGGGGCATTATATCAATTTATCTGCTGGGGGCATTATATCCATTTTACTGCTGGGGCATTATATCAATTTATCTGCTGGGGGCATTATATCCATTTTACTGCTGGGGGTATTATATCCGTTTATCTGCTGGGGGCATTATATCCATTTATCTGCTGGGGGCATTATATCCATTTATCTGATTTGGGCATTATATCCATTTTACTGCTGGGGGCATTATATCAATTTATCTGATTTGGGCATTATATCCATTTTACTGCTGGGGGCATTATATCAATTTATCTGCTGGGGGCATTATATCCATTTTACTGCTGGGGGCATTATATCCATTTTACTGCTGGGGGCATTATATCAATTTATCTGCTGGGGGCATTATATCCATTTTACTGCTGGGGGCATTATATCCATTTTACTGCTGGGGGCATTATATCAATTTATCTGCTGGGGGCATTATATCCATTTTACTGCTGGGGGCATTATATCCATTTTACTGCTAGGGGCATTATATCAATTTATCTGCTGGGGGCATTATATCTATTTTACTGCTGGGGGTATTATATCCATTTTACTGCTGGGGGCATTATAAATATATATTTTACTGCTGGTCATATACTGCTTACTAATTGTATGCTGATTTAAATAAAAAAAAAACCACATAAATTACTATATATTTTGTATTTTTTATTTTGCATATTTTGAAGATTTTCATGCATATTTTTTATTTTTTTTCTTGCATATTTGCATGCATATTTCGAGCTTTTTTTGTTGCATATAATCCTGTCTCTATTAATAATCAATAATCTAAAAAAGGCAATTTTCAATGCTATTCTCATAGAAATGCAGGGTCATCCCGGGTTCAGTGTGAAAGGTGCCGACCCGGGTTGTCCCTGCTTCAAAAGCATGTGTGAATGGGTCCCAACCCGGGAATGTCCCTGCTTGTCCCTGGAATTTAATTCCCGGGTTTGTCTCTGCATTTCTGGTGTGAAAGGGGTATCAGTCTCACTCTCCCCTCCTTTTCTGACAGGACAAATCACTTTCCTTCCTCTGTATCACTCCGCCTCTCCCTGCAACTGTCACCAATGTCTGCACTATATATGTTCTTATTTCCACCTAAATTCCACTGTCACCAATACAATTAAAATAAAGCATTGTACATACATTTCTCTACATTAAAAAAAATATAATTTTCCATTTACAAATCAGTAAATATATATATACATTATCACTTCATATATTTTTTAACATAAACAATGTCTGTTTTAAGTTTTAATAATAGGTTACATTAACCCCTGGAATTATAAAGCACACATGTCAGCACCCCTGGACTGATAGGGCACACATGGGGCACCCCTGGAATTATACAGTACACATGGCAGCACCTGTGAAATTATAAAGCACATACTGTATGGCAGCACCCCTGGACAGATTTAACACACATAGTGCACCCCTGGAAGTATACACGAAACATAGCAGCACCCATGGAAGCTGACCCTCATCTGTTCCTGTCTCCTAACACCCTCATCACAGCCATCACTGCATTAAGCTACCACCCACTGGGGGTGAGGTAACCATGGCTGGTCCATCTCCTCACAGGCCCATGGAGCCTCCCTCACAACACTGCTGTCATTCATAGACACCCCCTCCCTGGCTCTGTGACAGCAGGATTGGCTCCATCTCTGACCACATGCATCTCAGGACATCTGTCCCTCAGTCTCACTCTCCCCTCATTTTCTGACAGGACAAATCACTTTCCTTCCTCTGTATCACTCCGCCTCTCTCTGCAACTGTCACCAATGTCTGAACTATATATGTCCCAATTTCAACCTAAATCCCACTGTCACCAATGCAATTAAAATAAAGCAGTGTACATACATTTCTCTACATTAAAGAAATATCATTTTACATATATGTATCAGTAAAAATATGATATACATTATCACTTTATATTTCTTTTAACATAAAGAATGTTTATTTTACGTTTAAATCATAGGTTACAATAAACCCTGGAATAATAAAGTACACATGTCAGCACCCCTGGACTGATAGGGCACACATGGGGCACCCATGGAATTATACAGTACACATGGCAGCACCTGTGAAATAAAAAAGCACATATGGCAGCACCCTCTTGGGGAATATATTCTTATCTCCCCCTTACCTGATAGACCTCAATGTAATCACTCCTTAGAATTCCGTGAGAGAGGGACCCTGTATAGAAATGATCAGTAATCGGAGACCACGTAATGCAGGGTACAACTCTGCTTTTAATGGGGGCTTACAGCATATTTATAACAATACATAGAATGTAGGCTCGACAAGCTAATAGGCTGGCATATAGGTAGGTGGGTACAGTGTCTAGGGAGGGGTGAGTACAAGTTACCATATAGGGCCATAGTGTAGAATACAGCAATTTTGGACAAATCACAAAACATACAGTTATCTGAAAAATACACCATCCAGAGTAAACTGAGAAAGGATGGGGAAGTAGCAACACGTGACATGCAGGAAAAGAAACTTACAGAGTGTGTAGGAGAAACGAAACTCAGGGACACACTTAAGAATGTACAGGAGAAATGAAACTCAAGAAGTACATTAAGACAAGATGGCTGATTAACCCTTCAATCCCCTCTTAGAATCATAGTCTCTCAGACTATCTGATTCTTATAAACGGCTTCCCTCTTCTGGCGTTGCTGTGGACATAAGCAGCGTAATCTTCTGGGGAAGGGGTCTTGGCAGACAAATCAGTATACATAACAGGTGTAGCATTGTCTAGGTATTTTGCCCCAATCTTCTTGCACAGGGGGAAAACACAATAAGCAATAATCATAAATAATATCAGTACTACAAGTAGGAAAATGCCTAGCTGAGCTAAGGCATGTTTCCAATTGTTCATCCATCCAAACCAAGCACTCCAGGGGTCGGTGACACCTGAGTTCTTCTTGAGTTCGATGGATAGATCTTCTAACTTTTTAATAGCTAAAGTGATTTTACCGTTGGGACCTGTGTTGTCAGGTATGTACGTACAGCATCCTGCTACTTTATTAATATACACACAAGTTCCTCCTTTTTCAGCAAGAATCATATCTAAGGCCATTCGATTTTGGAATGTCATCTGGGAGGTGGCCTCTAATTGTTCAGCTATACCTTTCAAAGCATCTCGGGTATCATTAACAAATCTCTGCTGATTATAATACATATAATTTATCCATGCTACATTTTTATTGATTGTCACAATGGGTATCAGTGATTCAAAGCCGGCAGCAACTTCGTTTCGTGCTTTGAACTCATCTGGGACCCCTCTTGGGACACCAATAGTATCTATGTATACATGGGGATCAAAACTTTCCTTAGGTGTTTCTCTTTTACTTCTAATAATGTTTAATGGTTTTGTTGTGGGTGCAGGTGTGGGTATTTCAATGCTGGAGGGTAGAATGTGGATAGGCATAATGACTTTAGCCAGGGCACATTCTCCTTTCCATGCGTTTTCGAGTCTAGTTCTAATTTTCATATCACCACAGATAAAATAAATATCACCAAGGGACTTTTTCATAATGGGTAGGGCAAAGAATCTGCGAGTGGCACAGAATCCTTCAGGAAATACTTTCAAATCAGCTCCATTGGTGATATTTGAGTAATAACAAGTGTAATTACCTGGGTAGATGGTGATAGCGTTACCTGGGTTGGTGTGTTTAGACAAAATGGGGTAGTTCCTTTTCCATGACTCACATTCATTATCTAATGTCTTACTATCAGTGTACAAGGTAAAAAAGCATTTATCCTCTGATTCTGGTATATTCAGGGGTACAGTACCTAGATGAGGTCTAGATTTAGCACATACATAACAATCAGTATTATTACTTTTATGGGCATTATATTTCATCCATTCTAACCAAAAATTAACATCTGAGAATCCAGTTTCCATAGCTATAGTATCTTCATAAGTGGGGTTGTTGATAGCTAACATGTCTTTGAACTTAACTATGTGTGGCATAAGAGGCTTACCTGTGTCATCCCTTCCCCTCTGTGCACTGGGGGCATAGTTTTTACCATTATACATATCCTTTAGGTAGAAGGTTTGCCGGGGGCTAGGGACTAGGCCTCGGGGGAAGTGAAGTCCAAATACGTACAGGCCGCTGTCTTGGGGGCTGGGGTTTTCTATATTTATCGTAAACTGGCAGGGCTTGAGGATCTTAGGTTTCCAGTGCCCGTGGGGTCGGTCTGCGTTAGAGGTAGTGCAGATAGTGGTATGCTTGGAGATAGTCATTCTGTCTATGAGGGCCCTGTTATGTTTGTCTTTCCTGTTCAGGGCCTCGGTGGGGCGGTAATTCCACTTGTTCCCTGAATTCCAAGCTGCCGCCCCCCAATAATCGCAGTTGTGTCCCCAGTAATCACTTGTTACACAGATATAAATAACTTCGGGCCTTAAGTTGGATGGTGGTACTTGATCGAATCGCATTTCTATATCGATTTTTTTTCTCTCTTTAGCTATTTTTGGGAATTGAAAATAGTCAAGCACAAATGTGGCAACATGGGTATTAGATGAATTATACCATAGGGTTAACAGTTCGTCATCTCGAGTTATATCTACTTCAGCTTTAAGGGGTATATATACTGCAAGACCTAGCAAAGTCACTAGGGCTAAAGTGGGGGGAATCATTTCTTTCAAAGTCCCCCTCGGCTTCAGGAGTTTGTAAATCCTCGTCCTCGGTGTCTCCAACCGGCAGTTCTTCTCCAGGGTGGAGGTCAGGGTTGTCTACCCTCGTTAGCACCTCGCTGGTCCGGACTGTGTCAATCTCTGGATCGGTGTCGACCTCTGTGTCGATAGCAGCTGAAGTTGGGATTTTCTTTACTCTGGATGCGTGGATCCACGTTGGTCCCTCGTCTGTAAGAACAGCCGTTCTTGTGACAGCGACCACTTCTGTCTCTGGTCCGTATGCGAAGTCTCCGGGGTTCTTGTTCCTTGGCAGGATCTTCACAACGACCTTGTCTCCAACCCTGAATGGGTGAGTGGGTATCTGTGGATGAGAAGGATTTTTAAAAATAACATTTTGTTCAATCTCATCTAGTTTCTGTATTAGGGATCTTATGTATTCTTCTCTTATTACTTCTAAGTCCCCTTCCGCTATGACTAATGGTTTCTTCGCCCAGGGCGTGGGGAAGGGTCTGCCCATTAGCACTTCGAAGGGGGAGTAACCTAGAGTCTTTTGTGGCGTCATTCTAATTTCAGCCAGTATGATAGGAAGGACTGTCTTCCATTTGCTGAAGGTGCCGCCTGTTGCTTTTCTCAATTTATCCTTTAAAGTCCTATTCATTCGTTCCACAATACCTGAGCTCTGGGGATGATAGGGAATGTGGAATTTCCATTGGATTTGCAAGGCTTTAACTAGAGCTTCAGTGACTTTTGCAGTAAAGGCTGATCCTTTATCACTATTGATTTGTAGTGGGCATCCCCATCGCGGAATGATCTCCTGCGTGAGAATGCGGGCAACTGTTTTTGCGTCTTCGGACTTTGTTGGGAATGCTTCTGGCCATCGCGAGAACATATCAACTATGACCAAAGCGTATTCTTGTTTTCCTGTACCTGGTATATGGGTAAAATCTATTTGCAGGTGAGTAAATGGGGTGGTTGGGTATTCAAGATGCTGGTGTCTTGCTTTGTTGGGGTTGTTTGGATTATTTCTAAGACACACAATACATCTGCTAACATATTGGTTTACAAGTTCTTTTGCATTTGTGATGTAAAAATCATTGGTGAGGAGCAGTGTTGTCGTGACTTTACTGTGGTGACCTACTCCGTGGTAGTGTGCTATGAACAGTGAGGCACTTGTTTGGGGGATACACGGTTTCCCCTCTTTGCAGATTAATCCAGTCCGTGGATTCTTCTGCAGAATTGGATATGTCCAATCTGATAAATCAGAGTTAGAGGCAGCCGCCTGTAATTCCGTAAGTAAGTATGTGTCATCTAATGACGGTGGCGAGATTACGGCCAGTGTGAGATTGTATGTGGATGTGGTAGCAGCCTGTTTTGCAGCAGTGTCAGCAAGGGCATTGCCCCGCGAAATATCGTCCTTTCCTCCGGTGTGTGCTTTGCAGTGGAGGATGGCAATGTGTGAAGGCAGTGTGATTGCATGTAGGAGATCAGTGATTAATTGGGCATGTGATATGCCTTTTCCATCAGCGCCTGTGAAGCCTCGACGCTGCCAAATCATACCATGGTCGTGGACAACGCCATAGGCATATTTGGAGTCTGTGTAAATAGTGACAGGCTTTGCAGTGTATAGGTGGCATGCTCTTGTGAGAGCAATTAGTTCAGCAGCTTGTGCTGATTGTAGAGGAACTGCTTTTGCTTCAAGGACAGTTTGAGGAAGTTTAACTACTGCGTAGCCTGCCTGGTACGTGTTGTCATTTGGTCGACTGCAAGATCCGTCAACAAAAATTATGTCGGCGTCAGGTATGGGCACAGTCGACATGTCACTTCTGGGTGAAGTTTCTGAGTCAATTGTCAGAGAACAGTCATGTGGAGGAGGTGCCTCGTCGTCAGGTCCTTTTAAGCCTAAAAGGGCATTGAGTATGGGCACCGGTCCCTCTGAATTTGTTGCGTACTTGATAATGAGTGATGGGTTACCTAGTAGGAGTACCTCGTAACCACTGAGTCTTTGGGCTGACATGTGTTGTGTATGTAAGCCTTTGAGGATGGACAGTACGTTATGTGTAGTATGAAGAACGGTACTGTGTCCTAAAGTGAGTGCGGCAGCCATTTCAACAACCATTGCACAGGCAGCCAGTGTTCGAAGACAAGCAGGCATTCCTTGTACAGTGACCGGCATTACCTTTGAAAAGAATGCGACAGGTCGCATTTTGCCTCCATGAACTTGAGTGAGCACACCCGCCATAGTTTTACAGGTGTCCCTTGCAAACAGGTGAAATGGCAAAACATAGTTGGGGAGACCAAGCGCGGGGCTTTTAACTAACATTGCTTTGAGCTTTTCATATGCAGAAAACATTTCATTTGACCATTGTATGACTTTGGGTTTGTCTTTGAGTGTGCATTGTCTCAAGATATTATCGTAATAGGAACAATCAGAAATCCACTGTCTGCAGTAATTTACCATACCCAAGAAAGACAGCATATCCTTCTGGGTAGCTGGGGTGACCAGGCCCAGTACAGACTGTATGCGTTGTGGGCTGATTTTCCTTTCTCCCTCAGAGAGCACAAAACCCAAGTAATTGACATGCTTTTGACACCATTGCATTTTTGTTTTGGACACCTTGTGTCCACATTCACATAACCAGTTTAACAGTGATATACCATCCTCCCGGCTGGCCTCCTCAGTTGGACTACAGAGTAGCAGATCGTCTGCATACTGTAGCAGGACAGAACTATGGGGGGGGTGCCATGGAGCCAATGTGGCTTGGAGGACTATGCTATAGACTACAGGGGAGTCAATATAGCCTTGTGGTAAATGACACCAGGTGAGTTGTTTACCTTCAAAAGAAAAAGCAAAGAGTAATTGGGTCTCTGCGTCAATCGGGATACTGAAAAACGCATTCTTCAGATCGACAACTGAGAAAAATGCTGCGTCTGCAGGGATTGATGAAATGAGTGTGTTAATGTCTGGCACTATTGGTGCAATTGGTACTATGAGGTCATTTACTTTCCTCAAGTCCTGTACGAATCTAATGCTTCCATCAGCCTTAGCGACCGGGTTGATGGGTGTGCAGTATGGTGAGATCACATATCTCAGTATGCCTTGTTCTAAGAACTCCTGTATCATTGGTCTAAGACCTTCAATCTTCTCTGGTGATAATGGGTACTGTTTACTGTACACGTGGCTTGAATCTGGTTTGAGTTTGGCTTTGTATGGCGTACAGGGTATGAAGCCTGTGTCATAGGGACCGTTGGCCCAGATTCCTGCGTTGATTTTGTCAATTGAAGTGTTTAGTGAGTCTTGGGACATTAAGAAGTGTGGTGAAGTGACGTGAAGTCCACTTCCCTTGGGTGAAGGTGTGATGGAGATGCGGAATTTATTGAAAAGGTCCCTTCCCAATAAGTTGACAGGGCATTCTGCGATGACCCTGAATTGATGTTCACCTAGATAACGTCCGTTTTCAGATTGTATGGTCAGTTCGTCAGTCAGGTAAGTGTCAGTGGGTATCCCGTTGATTCCCATTGAAGGAGTAGTCTTTTGTAATTCACCATCATAGTGTAAGGAACACAGGACACTGGTTGTGGCACCGCTGTCTACCAGAAAAGGTAGTTTCTTCCCATTCACATATAATGTGACAAGGGGTGCATCTTCCCAGTGGGTGGTAAATTGGACAAAAGATAGGATACCCTCCTCCGGGCCCCGTCACAGGGTGGGGTCGGACCAGTCAACCCTAAAACGTACATGGTCTTGGACCGGTGTGGGGCCACGGGATGGTCTGGGTGGCCCTTGTGTGAAAGGTGGTTGTTGAGACCTGTGTGGGCCTTGTGGAGGTCGGTATGGTTGTTGTGGTCTTTGGGGTGGGAATGGGCATTCCCTAGCCCAGTGTGTATCTTGGCCACAATTGTAACAGGTTGTCTGTTTGTGTATTGCGCCAGTGTTATTATCCCTATTGTAAGGAGGGGCCCTGTGGTGTATTTGGGGTGGGCCCTGTGGTGGTCTGAAGGGTTTCCTTTGACCGTATTGGGGCGCCCTGTTCTGTCTATTTGGTGGGCCCCTGTTGTTTTGCTGGTAACTGTGGGTTGGGGCCATGGGTTTTTTAATGTCGAAACAGCCTGCGGCCTCTTTTTCATATAGGTGTGTTTCAAAGTTTTCAACAGTATCAGAGGTCCAGGAAGAGACGCTCTGTTTTACTGCGGTGGAGATGGAAAAGTGCAGATTACTGATAAAGGTGGAAATGAGTAAGTGGTGCATGTCGAGGGAGAGGCCAGCTTCCTCGGTCCAACATTTCTTAAATCTCTTCCAAAATTCAGTGACTGTTTCAGTGGCCTTTTGTCTACACGCTACAGCAATGGGTAAGGATGATCGAGTCTTAAATACTTCGACCATATATGCTTCTAATTGAGCCCACATTGCTTTTATTCCATCTGGGTGGTTCAAAGGATATCTATTAGCTCTAGAATCGGTAACTCTTTCACTAATAGTTGTGACCTTTTCCCAATTCCAGGCATGATGGTGATCTATGACATTATCGACAATTAGTCTGATATCATCCTGTGTGTAATTTCGGCCTTTACATGCCTTTTTTAGATATGCAATGCATCCTGTTGCTGTGACCGTGGGCTTAGGGCAGTGTTTGATTATCCTATTTAGGTCTTCTATCTCAATAGATTTTATGAGAAGTTGGTCTCCAATAGTCATAAATGGTGTATGTGACGCGGTAGGGGCATCATAAGTAGCACCAGATCTGACAGTTTTGGCGCCAAGATCATCAGTTATTAAAGATTGATCTGCGGTTAATCTCTTTTTACTGGTGAGTTGGATTTTTAAAGGTGTTATTCGTTCTTTCTCTTCTTTTTCCTCATCCTCACTGGTTTCTGATTTGAGGAGATCCTCCTCATCTCGGCCAGATGGTGGGGCTGTGGGTTTTAAGACATGATGTCCGACAGCCATTAATTCAACATCTGTGAGTGAGGGATATACTGGACTATAGGGAGGAGGTGACAGATTTTTAAGGGTCTTATTACTCCTTAATTCTTCTATTTTGTGTAATTTTGTTGTGACAGATTTTATCTTTCTCTGTTTCTTAGATAAGTTTGTGTCGTACCAGGAGGGAGCGATGATGAGCCATTGTTCTCCTCCTGCACGCATGTATTTCATATCCCACTTGGGATCTGCTGTGTAATATGGCCAGGCTTCTTTGTCCTCTAGACAAAGACCTTTGACCATATCCATAAAGAAAGGGTAGTTTGATCCATCACGGGGAAAGGGGTTGGGACTTACTGCTTCTGTCCACCCTGCTAAATTGTCTACCCATGGGTTAACTAAGAAGTAATCCGTGGATGAATTACGGGCAACATATTCCTTACATGTTTCACTAGGTAATGGGGGTGGATAGACTGTTTTATTCTTACTATTATTTCCACCCATGTCGGGGTATGATTGTGTATCAATATTTCTGACTGTGAATGGGAGCGTGGAAAGTTCTTAATACTCAGACCAGGGGCGCCGTCTCAGTCAGGCAGGTCGGGACCTGTGGCAGCAGACTGTGAGGGTTGGTCTTTATCTGAATATTATATGAACTATATTTCCTCTAAGTACATCCCATTAATATAAAAGTACAAAATGTTAGTGAAACAACAGACCGTCTACGTGACGGTGGACAGAGTCTTGTTGTTATGTGAATACTGTATATGAAGCCTCACGTAGCGTTATCCTTAGAGGTAAGGAAGCATCAAGGCCGCTAGTCTGTTGGCATACAGTAAACAATATTTTCCTGATGTTATGGTGCGTGAACTTACCAACCGCACTTACAATAGTTATACAGATATCAATTGTGTGTTCACTTACCAACCACACAAAGGATATTCAATAGAACAGACAGTTTTAAACATACAATAAATGAAGACAGAAAAGAATGGCCATAAGGAGACGAGTGATCAAATTGAGGTCACTAAATCGGACCCCAGGTCCTGTCTATGTGTCCCAGACACAAATGTCAATGTTCAGATCCCAGATCTGTGTGCGCACATTGAAGTGAAGTCCCTGACTTCAGAAGTCCCAGACTTCGTAAAAGTGTTCTTCTGTTCCCGGAACAGATATACACGGGTTCAAATTCTGACTGTCTGCAATCCCAAAATGACAAAAAGATTAGTTCTCTGTCAGTCTAGGGACAGACCCAGAATCCCGGACTCGCAGCCCCCAGCTCTTGGGGAATATATTCTTATCTCCCCCTTACCTGATAGACCTCAATGTAATCACTCCTTAGAATTCCGTGAGAGAGGGACCCTGTATAGAAATGATCAGTAATCGGAGACCACGTAATGCAGGGTACAACTCTGCTTTTAATGGGGGCTTACAGCATATTTATAACAATACATAGAATGTAGGCTCGACAAGCTAATAGGCTGGCATATAGGTAGGTGGGTACAGTGTCTAGGGAGGGGTGAGTACAAGTTACCATATAGGGCCATAGTGTAGAATACAGCAATTTTGGACAAATCACAAAACATACAGTTATCTGAAAAATACACCATCCAGAGTAAACTGAGAAAGGATGGGGAAGTAGCAACACGTGACATGCAGGAAAAGAAACTTACAGAGTGTGTAGGAGAAACGAAACTCAGGGACACACTTAAGAATGTACAGGAGAAATGAAACTCAAGAAGTACATTAAGACAAGATGGCTGATTAACCCTTCACACCCCATGACAGATATAATACACATAGCGCACCCCTGGAATTATATAACACATATGGAAGCTCCCTAGAAGCTGACCCTCCTCTGTTCCTGCCTCCTAACACCCTCATCACAGCAAACACTGCATTAAGTTACCTCCCACTGCGGGTGAGGTAACCATGGCTGGTCCATCTCCTGTCAGGCCCATGGAGAATAGCTATATCTAGGGTTACCAACTCATCCCTTTAATTCCGGACACATATTAATTACACAGGTTCTGTGGTAATTTAAAACCAGGTGAAATGGAGTCTTGAAGTCAGCCAGCCACAGAACCTGTGTAATTAATATGTGTCTGGAATTAAAGGGATTAGGTGGTAACCCTAGCTATATCAATGTGATCAGTTGGAAGATTCCTATACAGATGCTCTGGTTTCAAAACACATATCTAAGGGAAAATGTACTAAAATGGGAGTTCAACTAAAGATTAGATGCTGTCCATAGCATTGAGGGATGTGCACTGGCACATTTTGCGTTTTGGGTTCTGATTATCTTCAGGTTTTGGGTTCGAATAGGTTTTGCCAAAACACCCCCTCAAGGTTTTGGGTTTTAGGTTCAGATTTTTTTTTTTTAAAGCATAAAAACCGCTAAAATCGCATAATTATTTTTTTGTTGTTTTTTTTTTGCTCCTACGCTATTATTAACCTCAATAACATTAATTTCCACTCATTCCCAGTCTATTCTGAACACCTCACACATCACAATATTGTTTTTAGGCCAAAAGGTTGCACCAAGGTAGCTGGATGACTATGATAAGCCACAAAAGAGGGCGGCACAAACACTGGACTGATATCCAGGGCCCCCCTGGTCTGATATGGGACACATGGGGGCACCCCTGGACTGATATGGGACACATACGGGCACCCCTGGACTGATATGGGACACATGCGGGCACCCCTGGTCTGATACGGGAAACATGGAGGCACCCCTGGAATGATATGGCACACATGCTGGCACCCCTGAACTGATATGGGACACATGGGGGCACCCATGGAATTATATGGCACACATGCGGGCACCCCTGAAATGATATGGGACACATGGGGGCACCCATGGAATTATATGGCACACATGCGGGCACCCCTGGACTGATATAGCACACTTAACACCCCTTGCAGGTACAAATGGGGGCAGCTCCCCTGGACTCATAGGGGACACAGGGCAGCACAGTTGGACTGATGGACTGATATGGGACACTGGGCAGGTCAGCTGGACTGATACCGGGCAGCCCTACAGTAAAAATTGTTTTTTTTCTTTCAGCGAGCCCCTTAGATGTCCCCCACAGCAGTCCCATATAGCAGCCCTCCTTAGTAGTGCCACATAACAGTACCCTTAGTAATGCCCCCTTAGTATAGTGTCCCCTTTAGTTACAGCGTCCCCTGTCCCCCTTAAACAGCCCCCATTAGTGCCTCTGTTAGTACCTCTATTAGTTTGTCCCCCATTAGAGTTACTTTGTCCCCCATAGCTTTACCCTCCTTGCAGACAGCATGGAAGAATGGTGCCGGAGCCGGGACTTATATAGAGTTCCGGATCTCGTGAGAATCCGAAGCCGGGCGATTTGCCCGCGCCCCCAGATCTGAGTCAGGTGGGAGGCTCCAAACGCTGCCCGCACATCTCTAATAGCAACCAATCAGATTCTACTTTTTTTTTATTAAGACAATAGATAGAATCTGTTTGGTTGCCCATAGTAACATCCCATCTTCAATAGAACTCCCTTCTTAGTAAATTTACACCTAAGGGGCATTCAATCTGGGATTCCGACTGTAGGAACGACACGACATTCGGAATCCTGGGTCAATTTTGTCTGGTCCGACAGTAAAATACAAGATATGTTGTAGCAGTCCGACAGTAACCCGACAGTCAGAATTCAATGTTCCGACTGTCGGGAAAGCCCGTGGATCGGCAAAAAAATGGGCGCGTATTGTCAAAAAACAGCAACAATCTGCGGATATGACTGCCTTCAATGCTGTCAGCTCCAAACGTCTGGTGTACAGTTTTATATTTTTGTCAATGAATTGCTCTGGCTCAGTCCTGATCTCTGATCCCCAAGTTCCCAGCACCTCCTGAAAGTTGGGACTCTAGGTTTTTATACTATTGAATGCTAAGAAATCTATTTCCAGATAATGGAGATATCTGCAGTCAAACAAGCTGCCCTTCCACCGGAAAATGACGAATATTAAGCCCACTCCATTATCCAACCCTCCACTGCATATAAAACACCCCCTACCTCCCTGGAAGTCATTTACAAGGGACCCTTCATTCAGCTCAGTGCCCCCTTCCACACGTTACTGTTCTCCCTCCCACCACCTGTGCAGTAAAGGAGTAATTAGCAGAAGTTCCCTCTCCAGGTCCTACATGTTGAGTGGAAGATAGAGCATCCCCTGCACCAGAGAGCCCCAGGCGGGGGTGGGGGGGGGGGGGGGTGGGGTGGGGGGTGCGGCCGCAGCCACGGGGGAGTAGTGGTCGGCTCCGGGTGGGCTCCAGGGGGGGGGCAGGCGTCACTCACCTGCTCCCAGCTCCTTTCTTCCTGCTCTCCTCCTCGGATGTCGCTGCTGCTGCATCCTGGCTGCTGCTGCTGCTGCTTCCTGGCTGCTCTCCACCGCCCTCCAGTGGCCGGTGCCCTAGGCAAATGCCTAATCCTGCCTAGTGGTGGCACCGGCCCTGCCCCTGCCACCCGTGGGACATCAAAGCTGCTGCTGATAGCATTCCCCACCCCTAGGAGGGGAGACAGGGCCCCAGTGCATCGCTTTGCCCTGGGCCCACACTGCTGTTAAGACGGCCCTGGCCATAATCGGAGGAGCATGCCCCTGCGACCAGTGACCATGAAGGGCTGACAGCTGGAGCGCGCTCCCGAAAATTTATCTCCCACAGCACATGAATTCCCTGCCAATATGGTCGCTCAGCAACCATATTGCCAGCGATATGTGCTGAAATCGCCCCCGTGTGTACACAGCTTAAGAATTCATCAGAGGGCGTCCTGAGGTATCCGGGTATGGCGGGAACAGGTTTGCCCAGCAGATTTTGCCTGATATGTTTCACGCCGGGTGGTAACCAGTCGACACAGTTTTTACTTTGGCACGATCACTTACCAAATTGTGTCTCTACATTTTACTTCAATAAATATTGTTTTTAATGCACCATGAAGCGCATTTTCCCATGTATTTGTACCTAGATTTTTCACCTCTTTGGAACCTGGAGGATTTGTCTGTAAAGTTTGCTGCATCTCACATCTGTTGGACTTTGGTGGTAGCCATTAACCCCTTGTTTTACATCAGGGGTGCTCATTGCTGGACATATATATATATATATATATATATATATGTATACACAAAGATACATATATACAGATTTAATTGAACAATTGTTCTAAAGATCAATATTTGTACATTGTAAGATTATTAAATAACTTAAATAAACATTACGGGTGACATTCTATGGGGTGAGATAAATAGACTTTTGCAAATTTTCCATTTTCGCATATTTAATGAGCTCCGAAAATGTGAAAAAAGGGCGATTTTTGCCAACAAGTTGGACACACTGGAAATGCGATGGCTGCTTTTCGCAGCACATCGCATCCAGATGTTTTCACATGGAAAAGTATACAAATCGCATATTTAATGGTATGCGATTTGTATAAAGTGTGCCTATAATTCGCCCAAAAATCAGACCAGGTTCTTATGGGCGAATTAGCCAGAACCCTGCACAGATCGCAATGTTCTGTGCAGGGTTCTGGTGTAAAAAAAAAAAATAAACAGTTAAAATAAAAAAAAAAAACGAGCGGGGGTCCCCCCGCCAGAGCATAACCAGCCCCGGGCTCATTGAGCCGGTGCTGGTGACATAAAATCAGGGTCCCTGACAAATAGGGGTCCCCTTGATTTAATGAAACCAGCACCAGGCTCAAGGTCCGGCGCTGGTTCCCAAAATACGGGGGACAAAATGACTAGGGGTCCCCTGTATTTTAAGAACCAGCACCGGACCCAACCAGCCAGCAGGGTAATGCCACAGCCGGGGGACACTTATTATATAAGGTCCCGCGGCCAAAGCATTAACCCCCTGGCTGGTCAGCATGGGCAGGGGTCCTTGGGAAGTGGGGACCCCCCCCCCCAATGAAGGGGTCCCCCCCCCTCCAGGACTTACCAGCCCATGCTGAAAGTCCGGGGCTGTCCCCGATGCCCCTGGGCGGTGGGCATCGGGCTGATGGATAGTGTAAAAAAAAGAAGATAAACTATTGTTTTCTACTGGCGAACTATGAGTCCCAGCAAGCCTACCCCGCATGCTGGGACTTGGAGAACCACAAGGCATTAAATGGCACTTGTAGTTCTACAGTACAAAAAATAGTTAAATAAAACACACTGACACCCTGAACAATAAAAGTTTAATACACACATAACACACACACTGATACTTACCTACCTTGAGCCCGTAGGTCGGTCCCTGGATCCTGGGTCCTGGCTCCGGGGCTGAAGAGTCCGGTTCCGGGGCCTTGGTCCTGGTTCCGGGGCTGGTCCGGGGTCCAGGATCCAATGAAGTCCACAGGGGTACCTTAAGAAGGAAATCCTACTCACCTGGTCCCCGGCGACGTCATCGGCATCCTCTCCGGCAGACGCGCTGCTCCCGGCTGCTGTGGTACCCGCTCTCGGACTGAAGAGGCACAGAGATGTTTCATCTTCCGCGCCTCTTCTCAGAATGATTCCATTGGCCGCCTAGCGGCCAATCAGGAGCCAAGAAAGTCGGCTCCTGATTGGCCGCTAGGCGGCCAATAGAATCATCCGGAGGAAAGGCGCGGAAGATGAAAATCTCTGCGCCTCTCCAGTCCGAGAGCGGGTACCACAGCAGCCGGGAGCAGCGCGTCTGCCGGAGAGGATGCCGATGTCGTCGCCGGGGACCAGGTGAGTAGGATTTCCTTCCTCAGGTACCCCTGTGGACTTCATCGGATCCTGGACCCCGGACCAGCCCCGGAACCAGGACCAAGGCCCCGGTACCGGACTCTTCAGCCCTGGAGCCCCGGAACCCCAGGACCAGCCCCGGAACCAGGACCAAGGCCCCGGAACCGGACTGTTCAGCCCTGGAGCCCCGGAGCCCGGACCCAGGATCCAGGGACCGACCTACGGGCTCAAGGTAGGTAAGTATCAGTGTTTGTGTGGTATGTGTGTATTAAACTTTTATTTTTCAGGGTGTCAGTGTGTTTTATTTAACTATTTTTTGTACTGTAGAACTACAAGTGCCAGCGGGCCCTTTAATGCCCCGCATGCTGGGACTTGTGGTTCTCCAAGTCCCAGCATGCGGGGTAGGCTTGCTGGGACTCATAGTTCGCCAGTAGAAAACAATAGTTTATCTTCTTTTTTTTACACTATCCATCAGCCCGATGCCCACCGCCCAGGGGCATCGGGGACAGCCCCGGACTTTCAGCATGGGCTGGTAAGTCCTGGAGGGGGGGGACCCCTTCATTGGGGGGGTCCCCACTTCCCCAGGACCCCTGCCCATGCTGACCAGCCAGGGGGTTAATGCTTTGGCCACAGGACCTTATATAAAAAGTGTCCCCCGGCTGTGGCATTACCCTGCTGGCTGGTTGGGTCCGGTGCTGGTTCTTAAAATACGGGGGACCCCTAGTCATTTTGTCCCCCGTATTTTGGGAACCAGCGCCGGACCTTGAGCCTGGTGCTGGTTTCATTAAATCAAGGGGACCCCTATTTGTCGGGGACCATGATTTTATGTCACCAGCACCGGCTCAATGAGCCCGGGGCTGGTTATGCTCTGGCGGGGGACCCCGCACTCGTTTTTTTTTTTTTTTTTTTATTTGCGCTTTCCTGCAAACGTGCGATTTTCAGACATGAAAATCGCACATTTTCAGGACTAAAGACATCGCACCACCTCGCACCTATTCGCACTATTTGGCCCGTTTTTCGCATCTCATTAAATATGCGAAAAACGTGCCAATCTTGCGATTTTAAAAAGGGCGAAGTGGTGCGATAAAAAAAACGCGCATTTAGCACATCCCATAGAATGTCACCCTACATGTCCTTATTGTGTTGTCCGGGAATTGTGAATGTGATGCCTATTTGGTGAATTTTTATATACATTTTTATTTTGAAAGATGATTGTGAGAAACTAAATTGTGAAAATATATATTTATTTTCTTGGTCCATTAGCATTTATTTATTTATTTTTATTTGTGGTTTAAATGATATTTCTAAATCAGAACTATAATACGTTCAGTTGTACATTCAGCTGGATAATTCAACAAAGCTGAACTCCTCCACATTAACAGAGCCTGAAAAACTGATTTGTCTGATTCTGAATTTCAGGGAAAAACTGACTCATCTGCACACAGCCACAGTGCCCAAAGGGTGCCCAAACGGACTCATCTGCACACAGCCACGGTGGCACCTTCCACGGTGCCCAAAGGGTGTTCCAAATGGGTGCCGGACGGGGTCCCGACAGTCGGGATCCCGACAGTCATTTACACTGACGGCCACCGGCTATTCTTCCTTGTGGGGGTCCACAACCCCCATAGAGGGAGAATAGAATAGGTGGCTCGCGTAGCGATTCACCGTGCCCGCAGCGTGGCGAGCGCAGAGTGGCGAGCCTACAAGAGGCTTTGTTTCACTCACCATGCTGTCTGAGTCCAGCCAGTCGGGATCCCGACGTTGGGCTAATGACTGTCGGGATCCCGACTGTCGGACCCCTATACCACACCCATTCCAAATATGTAACACTACATGCTGTGGGAATGTAATGTAATATTATTACTGGTTTGGTGCAATATTACGCAGGGGCTTAGGAATAGGTATGGGTCATTGGGTTAATCAACTTAATGTTGACATGCATTGGGTCGACCCCTGAAGGTCGACATGGCTTAGGGCCAGTGGCGTAACTAATAAAAATGCTCCCCCCCTGATTTCGACAGTGGCGCCCTCCCCCCCCCTTACCCCTCCGCATGCCGCTTGCCGCCCCCACCGCTGCCGCATTCTTGGTCTGGATCTGTACCGCGGTCTGGCGCTCCTCTTCTCCTAATGAAAACTGACCCTCCCAAAATGGCTGCCCCTTATAGCAGACCGTTGTTAAGGATGCTAGAGGAGGCTGCCGCCTCCTCTAGCATCCTGAAAAACTGTTTTATGTAAGGGGGCAGCCATTTTGGGAGGTTCAATTTTCATTGCAGCAGAAGCAACGAGGAGAGCCGGGACCACATAGCTGGCACAGACCAGTAACAGTGAGTCCCGGCCACAGACGCTGCAGCAGCGTAACCATAGCCCCACAGACCCCTGGCGCCCACACTTTCTCAGCGCCTCCCCGCCACTCTCTATGCTCAGCAGACTATTTTATTCTCTCTCCACGCCCTAATGGATGGTAGGGCATGAAATACCGCCTGTCGACAAATGTCAGCTCTAAAAGAAAGTGAAACATCCATGTTGACCTTTTGACTGTCGATCTAGCCATTCTCGACCTAAGGCGTGTGTCTCATCCTTCCATCCATGTCGACCTTAAGCATGTCAACCTGTTTCAGGTGTCAACCTTCAGTGGTCAACCCAATGCATGTCGACCTTTACCATGTTGACGGTATATCCTTAGGAATAGTCCATTATACTCATCACTCTCTTATAATGGAAAATGCTGGGTGATTTTTTGTTATTATTATTTATTTTTATTATTATTATTTATTGTTATTATCATTATTTTTCAATTTTCAGGCCAAAAATCAGGAAAATTGTGGCAAACATCATTTATGGCATCTACAGTAAAATACACGTACAATAACTACAGTGTATGTGATAACTAGCAGGAGACTGCCACCTACTGATGATAGCTCAAATTAATACAGCAATGCATTTAAGAAAAATGATAGTTTATTAATGGTGATATATTTGATACATGCATACTGTATGTGACTTTAGCAAAATAAATACTCAGAAGTTGGGGGGCATATATGTTAGAGTTCTCATATTGTTTGCGACTTTGAAACATTGGTTTTGTCCATTTGCAAATCTTCTAAGCGTTGCTTTTATCTGCAAGATATAACAAACAAAATCCACTGAGGAACACTTTTGTTTTTGGTAACATGCACAGGTAACAGCTGAACAATTATTTGGGGTCTGAGCCATACCTGCCGACTTTTGCAAACTCCTCTCCGGGAAAAGCACGAAGAGGAGTGAAAGGGGGGCGGGAAGAGGCTTCGTTTTGGGGGCGGGGCGAGGCTGACGTCAGAATGACAGACAGCCGCATCAATTTTCGTGTCCTTGGGTGGGGGGATGGGCTAAAATGACGTGAAATGACGCAAATCGCGTCATTTTAGCCCCACTCCCTCCCCGCGGACCGGTAAAATTTGTCGTTTTCGACCGTGGGGAAGGGGGGAGCAGGGGCTGTGGGGAAAATGCGGAAGACTTGCCCCCCTTCCCAAAATATTCACATTGTCTAGTGTGTGTGTGTGTGTGTATGTGTGCGCTCTATGTCGCTGACGATGCCTGTTAACGCCTATGGTCTGCAACATTCTTCATCATCTGTAAATGCAGTATGACAGAGGACATCGCTAGCAAGCACTGTTTGTATTCACTTGTCTGTGTGGCTCCCACCCGGGGCCGGCACGATGTCGGCGTCTGCCCGTCTAGCATGTGATGTCATCCTGCTGCGCCGCTCCTCCCTCCAGCAACACCCAAGATTCAATAGCCATTCCAGGAGAGTAGGTGATTACAGTATGTATATACGTCTAGTTTACAGTGCATGTATGTGTTTTCCCAAGCTGATGAATGGAACAGAATCACGCAAGTTTGAATAAGTTCACAAGGCAGTATTTGGACCTGTGCGGAACCATCAACCACAAGATACACTGCAGCAACTGGTGCAGTGCTCACTCTGAATCAGGCCCATACAGTTTACATTCTTTAACATCGCTTTCCGAACACAAAATGCAGGGTCACAACAGGACTTTAAAATGGTTCAGTCCTGAAGCAACCCTGCAATTTGCTCTCTCTTGCTGGTTCACTGATGTCATGCGGGAGCAGGGCGGACCGGCAGTGCTCCAAGCACTGCCTCCTCCATCAGTGTGAACGGGAACCGTGTCACTGGACCTGATTAACCTGTTCACACTGCACAGCAACCCGGCAAAGAAACGGTAAAAACCCAGCTTTTTTACCGGTTCATAATGCCGGGTGATATAAAAAAAAACAGTCATAAACTTGCATTTAATAACTCATATATAATTAAATGTGCGATCACAAACATAATAGATTGTACCAGTTCTTACCACTTGTCCTTCGGTTAGCATGTGCAATAAAGATCAGAGAAGTCGTTAATGAATACATACTGTAAGCAACGTCATTTACCTGACTAATCCTGAGTCATACTGTATTTCAGGGTGTGCAGTGTGTGTACATACATTCATAGGGGTGCAGTGTCCCACAGTAACATACTGGCTAAACAGTAATATCCAAAAATTGGGGTTATTCAGGTCTGATCAATTCTCTGCAAATTTGCAGAGCCCTGCAATCAGATAGCTGCCACCCTGTCAAAGTGAAATCCAGCCCCATGCAGGCTGCAAAGAGCTTGCAAACATATCACAGCCCTGCAAGTAGCTCCTGCGTTTTCCCTGGCAGTCTGGATTACTGTCAATCAACTTGCGTACGGCCAGCGCTCAAAAAAAGACACTGGGTTTTATTTTTGAATTGTAGGATGGCCTCACGTATGCTCGCTACGAACTATACACATGCGCAGTTTGCAGCCCATCGATCAGGTCTAAATAACCCCACAATATACAAACAGTAAATACAGTATGTTCAGAACTGTAATTTTTAGGCACGGTTTTATTAGGTCAACAATGTTCATAGGGGATAAAACCGTACCTCCCAATTTTCAAAGCAGCGCTGGTGGGACCTTCATGCGCACCTCAGGCACGCGGACACAATTTGAGGGCGTGACCTCATGACAAGTGGGTGTGGCCTTCAAATTGCATCACTCACGCTAGGCCATGCCCCCGTTTTGGCGCTTCTGCCCAGTGGGTGGCAGCAGGGACTCCAAACTGTCCCCCCCCCCCCCACACACACACACACACACACACACACACACCCACACCACGGGACACTGCTGGCCCCAGGGGGAGGTCGGAACATTCCTCAAAATAATGGTACGTTCCTGCGGAAAGCGGTGCAGTTGGGAGGTGTGATAAAACCCAACATTTTATTGCCCCATGCAGGGTGATGTAGGTGAATACTTCCCAGCTATGTGGGGGCATTTTCAGAGAGGAAATAGGAACATGTGCAGCCTCCTCTGTCCGGGCTCCCTCCTCTCCTGGATAAATCCAAGTGTTACTATTCTGAATAAATAAACATGGGGAAAAGATTGGATTTCTATGTCAGATGAGATGTTGCTATGGGCAACTAATAAGATACTATCTATTATCTTCTAGAAGGTGCTAAATAAATAAGTGTATTCTGATTGGTTGCCCATAGCAACATCCCATGTGAAATAGAACTCCCATCTTAGTAAATTTACCCCTATGTATCTACAACAGGCAAATAACCTGCTACACTATGGCGATTATAGAGCAACTACAGTAGTAGATTCTGGAAGTTTAGGTCAACTGATGAATCCCAAGGAGCAAGGGCGTAACTACTATAGGTGCATGGGGTCCTCTCTTCCACCCGCTTGTCAGGGAATAGATGCTGTGCGTACGCAGCGGCGGCAAAATGGGGCGTGGCCTCACATGAGTGACACATTTTGAAGGCCGCAGACCCAACATTTGGGGCTGCACGGACCACCAATTGAAGTTGGGAGGTTTGACTGTAGGTAGGGAAAAATTATTTGCATAGAACCCACCTTTTTACTCCATCCTGCATATCATCAGTTGCCGGCTCATGGGCTACATGAGTGATCTGGGTTGGGGGTCTGTGCCACATGGGAAAAGTAACAATAATTAGGACATTAGCATGACTCTTCAGTGTAATGGCCACAAGGTGGTACTATGAGCATTTCAATGTCATTCTGCTTTGTCATTGCCTGTTAACCCCTGTAAAGTATGCATTTGTCCTGGTGTTTGTTCAATTAATCATTCCAACTTTGCAAAGGAATTAAAAAATAATTAGGTACTTGTTTCCTAGCACGGCCACAACGATTTAGATCGTTGTGGTCGTAAGATAAAAAATCGGATCGATCGCATCGCATGCGATTTGGTCGCATGCGATGCGACCGATCCGACCGACCGATTTTTCACCCGATTTTTTTTTTTTTTCACCTGATTATTTTCAATTGCCCCCCCAAATGTTACTAAGTGGGCTAGACCCCACGATAGACGTCAACCCGAAGCGTGGCGAGCGCAGCGAGCCCGCGAGGGGCGGCGGTGCGCGTCCTCCGACCTTTTCATTCCCCTACTATCCACTAGGGCGTGGAGTGAGAATAGAATAGTGTGGCGAGCGCAGCGAGCCACCGAGCCCGAAGCGTGGCGAGCGCAGCGAGCCCCGCGAGGGGACGCGTATAACTTCACAGGTATACGCGTCCCCTCGCGGGGCTCGCTGCGCTCGCCACGCTTCGGGCTCGGTGGCTCGCTGCGCTCGCCACACTATTCTATTCTCACTCCACGCCCTAGTGGATAGTAGGGGAATGAAAAGGTCGGAGGACGCGCACCGCCGCCCCTCGCGGGCTCGCTGCGCTCGCCACGCTTCGGGTTGACGTCTATCGTGGGGTCATGGCGGGCACATAAAAAATGTGAAATGGGTCATATTGGCCCATTTCACCTTTTTTATCATTTTTCCATATGTGAGATGGACTTAATCAAGTCCATCTCATCTTGTGCCATTATAATGGCACAAGACCGACAAGATCCTCCCGATTTCAATGTTAAAAGATTTTTTAACATTGAAGTCTATGGAAAAATCGGGTCAATCGGTCGGTCGCATCGCGGCCGATTTTAATTGGTCGCGACCGACCGATTGACTCGATTTCTGTCAATCAAAGGGAAAAAATTGTTAAAAATCGGCCACATCGTGAGGATCGTGTCCCTTAATTAAGAGCCACGATCACTCACGATTGTGGCCGTTCTAGGAAACAAGTACCAATAATTATAAAGGAAAATGACACATTTGCTTTCCTAACAGCTATAGACAAACCTGCATACTATGGCAACAAATGTCCCTCACGCCTCTATAACTTTATTAACTAATGGGTAGTGACAATGACTTACCTATTAATAAGGATGCTAATCAGTCTGTGTTCTGTGTAACTGTCCTAGCTAGCAGGTATTCAGGGCCCAAGCCCTGGCAGTTTAGCCAGGTGCACCATTTCACAAAGAGAAAGGACATGGGTTATCCGAGCTTCCCCCGACAAATTACTGTCTCATTTCTTTGTCTGAAATGTGTATTAGTAATATATAGAAATACGGTCTTCAAGTCTTTATGTAAGGCCTGCTAAAGTAAACAATGTCCAGGTTTGGGATGATATGTTTCCAGTCCTGCGGTGAAGAGTGTCCAGCTCTGTGGAAGTATACACTAGGTCCTAGTCTGCCCATGCGTAATGTCTATTTTGTGATATATATGTGACCTGTTGTATGCTCCAACATTTAGGCCAAGCTGCAGTAAGTGGCCAAACCTCCAAAAATTCAGTTTTCTGTGGGCTGGCACCTAATACGGAATGTGATACATTAAAGGGCTTGGATGTGGCAGGCAATGCTCTTTTTAGATTGGTGCTGCTTCTATCGGTTCTATTGCTCTGCCCCTGCTGCGAGGGATCCAACCAGATCCTTCCCAGCATCCCCAGCAGTGCATGCGTAAATTCTGTGATGACAGAAGGGGGTTCAAATTAGCCAGTGATTCCCCTATAGGCACTGGAAATGGCAAAGCAAAATGAGGATCCTGTTGCAGGTGGGAAGGTGGACCTTGAGATCAGTGGCGTAAGTTCATTCCAGTTGCCTGGAGGCAATATATAGATAGATAGGGATAACATAATAACAAATATTTCAGAACTCAGCCACAGAAGCAATATCGTTGGCTTTTCAATGACTAATTTAAACTTCCAGGGGGAGGAGACGTGCCCCCTTGGGAGCAGGAGCCCGGCAGCAGATGACTCCATTGCCTCCCAGAGTTCTGCCTCTGCTTGAGATGATCTCTGCTAACAGGGTGCTTCAACCACAAATGTATTTCTATATTTGCATATAATTATAAAAAAAATTTAAAAAATGTAGACATATTCTTTATTAATTAGTACTATGTATAAAAAAGTATGTGTTGTATTTCTGCAATAATTCATAGTTGAATGATTTGGACTTCATCTTATGGGGGAAATTAAATTGCATTCATACCATTGAGGGAACACAGCTATGGTAACATCGTTGGTTGACCCTTTGATGGTCATCCCTAAATCAGCCTCCATCTACCACACCGCAATCACAGTAGTTACTTTAAATTACTTTTGTCCATCGGAAGATCTCTGTCATTGGTAGGAATCTGTTAATGAGAAACTATTGCTGAGCGCTGCTAGTTGGTTCACGTGACAAGGACCCAGTCAGAGGAGTAAGGTGTGGCATTGAAACACGTGATGTGGTAGTGAGGATAAGCCATGTTAGACTCGTAGTATACAATCCCACCCAATCGACATTGAACCTCTACATTGATGGCAAAACCATGATGTTTTACTATCCATTGATGGTTGATGGCCAACCCTACGTCGAAAGAAAGATAAATGGGATCGAGGACCATTCTCCCAAGAGTCCAGAAGGAAAGTATGCTAAATAGCCTGGCCACCATAATAACTATTGGCACTGTCACCCTCTGCTCTAAATGGACAATTTCATCAGTAATAATCATAGGCACGGAGCAGCACCAGTCTGAAAATATCCCACCTGTTTGCACAGAAATCATAAAAACATGAACTGTTGGTGTGGCGCATAAAAAAACATGGATTACACTAAACTGGGAAAAAAATTTATTATTTCATGTGAGTAATAGCACATTATTGCATTTTTCATTGTGTTTTTTTCTTAAGCCTCAAAGGACTTTATTCCTTGGAGATGGTACAAGTTCTTAGAAAACTGGACAGTACTAGTTCATAGAGAACTGCCGAGTTATCATAAATATTGAATCAAACTAAATTACTACCTTTACGTAGGCAATGTTTGGACATTTGCAGTATGTTTATTTCAGTGTTACCAGTTTAGAATAGCGGCTCCTAAACTCAGTATTTAAACACCCAGTCCATTTTTTCAATATATCCATTCTTAAGCACATGTGACTTAATTAGCATCTCATTCATTTTGAATATACTATATGTGCAAAAGCAAGGATAGCCTTAAAAACTGAACTGTTAGGCAGGGGCAGATTTAAGGGTAAGGTCCCCCCCAGACAAGAGAGAGAGAGCGAGAGAGGAAGAGAGAAAGAGAGTGAAGCATCTTCTTGCTCTTTGCCCGGTGGGTGGCAGAATTTAAAATATTTTGCATGGCTACTGCCTCCCAAGGGACTTCCACGACATCATCAACTGGGGTGTGGTATAGGGTTCCAACAGTTGGGATCCCGACAGTCATTAGCCCGACGTCGGGATCCCGATTGGCCGGACCCAGACAGCATGGTAAGTGCAACAAACCTCCTTGCGGGCACGGTAGCTCGCTACACTCGCCACCTATTCTATTCTCCCTCTATGGGGGTCGTGGACCCCCACGAGGGAGAATAGCCGGTGGCCGTCTGGAACCCATCTGTTGGTGTTTTAACAGTCGGGATCCCGACGTCGGGTAAATGACTGTCGGGATCCCGACTGTCGGGACCCTGTCCGGCACCCCTTGAACTGGTGGCCAGCAGTCTTTAAGCTATTTTGTATGGTCGCCATCCAGCCAAGACTTCCACGGCATATTCTATCTTCAGGAGTTCTTCAATGCTCCTCCTCTACTGTTGGACTCCCACGCACAGGCTCATATTAGCTGGTACAAAGGGCCGGCAATGACAAGGCTCGCTGTGCTTGGCTCACCATGGCCATCTTGGATTTTAAAAAAATAGCTCTGCTGCACCATTTTTTAAAATCCAAGATGGCCAGGAGAGCCAATTATGGCTCACCGCGTCATCGCCCTGCCCCTTGCATCGCCTAATATTAGCCTATAAAAGAGCCGGTGAGGCAATTTGATGGGGGAGGAGGAATACCGAGGAGCTCCTGAAGATAGAATATGCCATAGAAGCCCTGGATGGGCAGCAACCTCCTAAAAAAGCTAAAAGGCTGCCACCAACCAGATGAAGAGAAGATGCCGTGGGAGCTCTGGATGGGTGGAGCCAATGTAAAAGAGCTTAAAGGCCGCTGGCCACCAGACAAAGATGTTGTGGATGTCCCTGGGCAAACAAACTACTTCCCCCAGCAGGTGCCGCCCATAGGCCATACCACACATGCCTAATGGGGAATCCAGCACTGCTGTTAGGGTGCTTACGGTCTGAGGGGCAGATTTATTAAGCCTGGAGAAGTGATAAAGTGAGAGTGATAACACATCACTTCCCCAGGCTTAATATATCTGCCCCTGTTTGAGAAACCATGAATGCTATCACTTATTGGTATTTATACCCCTGGTAGTTTTGGGAGCCAAGGGTATAAGTAGCAATAAGTGATAGATTGAATTTACCTTTTCCATAAGTATTGAGAGGTTTTCAGAGGAAACCCTACAGCTTGGTGCAAATATATACTGTCATCATGTGTATGAATTTCTCATATCGTAAATACGTCATCTTCCAAAGGGGTTACTTTTTGGGAGATCCACTTTAAATTATATCACATCAATTAAAGGGTTACAGCTTGTGTGGCAGAGAATTTCACAGTTAATGACACACAATAATGATCTTACCTGCCTTCGCTGTCATTACTGTCAATGAAAGAAAATAGTCAGTAATATAAAATAACGTGTCTAATAACATAAAACATAATAAAATGTCACACAGTGATTTGGAGAGGATTGATGGATGATGGGAACTAGAAAATAAAAACATTATTATGTGACTCATCTTTGGGATAATGACATTACAAATATTATACCGGTTGGGTATCCCGTATCCGGATATCTCAAAAACGAAATATTCCGAAAACCGTTTATTTATTGTACCCCCAATCTGCACCTTTTTTTATACTCACTTCATCCAATGGTGTCCACGGCGGCCATGGGATTCATCTTCAGCGGCATCCCCGGTCGCAAGGATGCATTGCCGCGGCATCGCTGGTGCCATGCATTTTTGGGACCAGGGATGCCACTGAAGACAAATCTGATGGTTGCCGTGGACGCCAGGGGATACCGTGGACGTCAGGGACCGCCAAGGGACCTGGTGAGTATATATATATATATATATATATATAATATTGCAAAATCCGGAATAATCCCATTTGGTCCTGAGCATTTCAGATAAGGGATAATCAACCTGTACATATGCTCGGCTTCCTCCAGATTGTCGTATTGAGCCTCACAAAGATCAGCACAGTGTTTCTCATGTAATGCAAACCTTCCACATATTTTGTACATCCAAAGCCTCTTACTGTAAAGGGCCTACACATGGGGAGATTTGCTGAGTGTGCTGAGCGTTCTGAGTGATGCTAGATCGCTCAGAATGCTCAGCAAGATCACTCAGCACACAGCAATGTGTGCTGAGCGATCTGTCAGGGTCAGTGTTCTCCACTGAGAACAATGGCCCTGACCGGTGATCTCACTAGATTTATCCAGCATGCTGGATATTAATCGCCGAGGCGATAGCAACGCACGTGGCCCGAACATCGCTATTGCTATGGCCCCTACACACAAGCCATGTGTGTAGTCCCCATTAGGCTTCTAGGTAAATGGTTCCCAAATTATTTTGAATCACTGCGCCCTAGACTATCAGATTTTTTTCCATGGCACCCCTAGGCCAAAAGCTTCCTATTGAGAAATTAAAAAAAATAAATAAATAAATAAATTCAATCACATAAATTGTGTTTATGTGTCATCCCCAGATTTAATTATGTGATGAGGGACAAGATTTGCTTCTGTTTGTCCAAATATTTTATGATTGGCAGCCACCAGCACTGATTTTGTCTTCTACATTGACCATAAATATTTGTTCGGATCCGATATGATTTCCCGGCGGTCGGGATCCCGGCGGTCGGAATCCCGACACTGGAATCCCGACCGCCGAAATCCCGACAAGGGGGGGACATGGATCGCCCCCCCTTGCGGGCTCGCTGCGCTCGCCACGCAGCGGGCCCGGTGCCTCGCTACGCTCGGCACGCTATTTTATTCTCCCTCTATGGGTGTCGTGGACACCCACGGAGGGAGAAAGTTTCGGGATTTCGGCGGTCGGGATTCCAGTGTCGGGATTCCGACCGCCGGGATCCCGACCGCCGGGAAATTAACCGCATCCCATTTGTTCTGGACCACCCACCCAGGGCACCTATGCAAGTACTCCGGGGCATCCCAGGCATCCCAGGGAGCCAGGGCACACAGTTTGGGAACCACTGTTCAAGGGGTAAAACACAGATTTACCGACAGATTAATTTTTAAATTATTTTATAAATGTTGGTAAATGTGTATTTTAGCCCCGGAAGTCCAGCATCAATTAAGGTCAGTTTTTAAATCTATCAACATCCACCAAAATAAATAAAATACAATTAAAATAAATTATTAAAAAAAATAATAAAAAAACAAGTAAATGGATAAAATAATAATGACAAAAAATATAAAAATAATAATAATAATAATAATAGTAATTTGACTATTAGTAAATATCGCCCCTAGTATATAACACAATGTGCATCTTGTTTTGGAATATTAATGTTTATGGTCAAATACTACTTCTGTAAATTAACGTAATCTCTAACTTCTCTTTTACTAATATTGGTATGCTGGAAATGTAATGTAGTGTGTAACCTTCTTACCAGTCTCTGCATTCTCGTGGCGCTAAAGGAGAAAATAATACAAAATGTAGTTTCCATTACTTTTATCCATATATAATGAAACAACAAAATGATGACTAAAATAAACAAACAATTGGAATTATCACAATCATTTCTCAGGATCAATACTATATTTACTAATTCAATATGGCTAGTATTGCTTGTCTGTGGAAACCTTTTAACCATTTAAGTACTAACATCTCTGGGAGAGATGTGCATAATATACACTAAACATACCAGCGTCGCTCACATTTCATTATATAAATTCAAATAAAAAAATCTATGGTAAGCAATACAGGTCAATATGATGAATTTACGATGCTTGTCAATTTTTACACCTATTTTGACAAATTCACTTGGCACTCAAAGGGTTAAACCAAATATCAAGTGCTCTTGTAGCAAATGTAAGTACACAGTAGATAAGAGTAATTGGGAGCCTCAAGAGTCATCATGTCAGTAAAATATATTTGTTCATGCAAATGTGTAACTGTCTATTATTTTACCTATGTCAGCAGATGTTCCGCAGCCCATGTTCGCAGTGTGTGTGTCGGCGGCTCCCAGGAAGAGTTCTCAGCTCACGCTGCTGTTTCATTCATGAGACAGGTTCTTACAGGTCTTAAACTGAATGAATTAATCTTTAGTAATTATGTATTAGGGCTGGTGGGATAAGGACATCAAGAAGGAGATTATGGTGACGATGCTGTATATCAGAGGGGGACAAACTGGTCCTCGAGAGCTACCAACAGTTTGGTGTGCGACCGACAGGTCGACAGTGTGTCCAGATAAACAAATTTGGTGTCAATAGGTTGACACCAAATGGTCGGCATGCACAAGGACAACACCAGCCAACATTCGACAATAAAATGGACGACACAAAAAAGGTCAACATTAGGTTATTTTGAAATTTTTTATATTTTTCTTGGTGGTGAATTTTTCATACTTTACAATAAACGTGGGCTCTGGTAAAGAGTGCTGACTGCAACTGTCCCCAAGCGAGGTACACTCATTCTTGGTTCACATGACGAATTGTACAGAAAAACTTTATCGTGCGTCGACAATTTCTATGTCAAACTTTTGCTTCGGGTGACATTTTGCCAATGTCAACCATTTGTTGTCAACCATTTGTTGTGGACCTATTGACTGCCTACAGAAACACTGACTGCCATTTAGACTATAACCCAAAGGTTCATGTTTTCCAGACTACCTGTAGATGTATAGAATGTGTTAGGATCCTGTTCTGGTCCATTCGCTCCCCTGCATGCAGGCAAGCAATATTGTGCGACTACACCGTTATGTGCATGTGCAGCCGCATTGTACGAGCGACCACGGCAAAATTATTATTCGCTGGCCAGGGGGCGGAGTGGCAGTGAGAGGTCACTGCCATAGGAACACCAGCGTTTCATGGGCATTCCCATTAAAACACTGGGCGTTCCCATGGAAAGTTGGCAATGACACGGTTGGTGGGGCGGGCGGCAGCTGACGTCAACGGATGTCAGCTGCCCACCCACTTTCCACACAGGGAGTCCGCAGACCTAAGACACCAACAGAGGTGTCTTATGTCTGCGAGCACTGTAGAAATCATTTTGGAGGGCGGGTGGTCGTGCAGGCGGCGTTTGGTGGACTAGCAAGGCTGCGAAATTTGCAGCCTTGCGAGTCAACCAGAATAACCTTCTATGTGTTTGAAGATCTGAGTACTACTATTAAGGTGCCCACACAAGATTTTTCTTAAGATCCCGTGTGCGTTCCTATGGATCTTTTGTTAAATCTTCTGATCTTTTGTGCAGCACGTAAGATCAGAAGATTTAGCAAAAGATCCACGGGAGCGAGCAAATCGGCCAATCGGCCCAAAAATCGTTCTAGTGTGTGGGCACCTTTAGCATTTGCCTATGCCTGTGCTGAGCGATGCTGAGCGTTCTAAAGGTGCCTACACACTAGAACGATTTCTGGGCCGATTGGCCGATTTCCGATAAATCGTCCGATATATCGTCCGATGTTTACCGATAATCGGTCGAAAATCGGCCGATTTTTGTCCTATGCGCGCTCCCGTGGATCTTTATCTGAATCTTCTGATCTTACGTGCTGCACAAAAGATCAGAAGATTTAACAAAAGATCCATAGGAACGCACAGGGGATCTTAAGAAAAATCTTTGGTAAAGATGTGCGCTTGCCTGAAATCTTTTGATTAGGACAGAAAAAAGATTTCAAGGCTAATTTATGCGCACATCTTACGATCGCAGATCTTTCTAGTGTGTGGGCACCTTAAGCAATCTAGCACTGCTCAGAATGCTCATCCTCACATCTTCCCCCTGTGTAGGCCCCATTACAGGCTTCTGATATACAAAATGTGAGAAAGGTTTGGATTACATGAGATATACTGTGCTGATCTTTTTGAGGCTCAATACCACAATCTGGAGGATTAGTAAAGATTTGAACTGATAGGCGCTATATATAGCAGCTGTACAAAGGAGGGGGCCAAACTCCAGAAGCCAAGCGTATTTATTATATTTATAATTTATTATTGCTATTTCCATATAAAATCAGAGATACTTCATTGCACTTTTTCCTAGCCATATGCTAATTATTTTAATGTTGTAAATAAATAAGAAACTGTAAATAAATAAATGTTATATCACCTTCCGTACAACTCCCCTTTTCTTACTACCACAATCTGTCAGCCTTTGAACACAGATAAGACAATAAGGACAGAGTACAGGTCACAAATATCTAGATAACATAGCAATAATCAAGATGAGTGTCATTCTTTACAACAGTACAACAGGACAGTATATTTGCATGCCCCTTACTATTGTTATGCTTTGTTGCTAATTTTGTCCCTCCACAGCTCCTGTAGACTTCTTGTTCGGTATTTGTTCTACTGTTCCCTCAGTTTATAAATGTTAGTAAAAAAAAAAAGCCTATGAGGTGACCAAGTTTTTGCCTTAATAAAAATGCCTGTGGGTGTATGAAGTTATCTGAGGAGAAGAGGCACAGTCATTGTTCCCCATTATTACCGAATTCTGACTTTGCTTTTTCCATAATTTGGAAAATAGATGTGTGTGTGCCAGATGCACTAAGCTTCAAATGTGATACAATGGAGAGTGATAAACCACCAGCCAATCAGCTCTTACCTGCCATGTCACAGACTGTGTTTGAAACATGTCAGGCAGGAGCTGATTGGTTGGTTGTTTATCACTCTCTATTTTATCACTTTTGAAGCTTGGTGCATCTGGCCCTGTGACTGATGAAGTATAAGTCTTGTAGATATTGCAGTAGGCTTATGTCACATTGGTTGCCACACTATACAGGACATGGCCAGGATCCTCAAAAAAAACTAAAAAAAACAAAACATTTTTTTTTTAAGAAAAACAAACAAACATGAAGAACTCATGTCGACCTTTTCCATGTCAACACAATGCGTGTGTTGACCTAATGACCATGTTGACCTATTTCCTGTGTTGACCTAGCAGTGGTGTAGGGTGCAATATACAACAAGACTAGATAGAAAGACCAAGCGGCCCAATTGGAGCTGCCAATACACGTAGTTTGGTACTCTTTACCTAGAACGGCGCCCAAGATTTGGATCTTGGGCATCGCAAGGTAAAAAATCGCGTCGGTCGCATCGCAAGCGACCAAAAAATCGCATGCGATTTTACATAGGGAACAATGTTAAATGGCCCAATTGACCCGATTATACATAGGGTCAATGTTAAATGGCCCACAGGGCCCAAATAGCCACCCTCAAGTGTGAAATGGCCCCCCCAATTGTTAACGCCACCCCATGATCAACGTCAACCCGAATCGTGGCGAGCGCAGCGAGCCCGCGAGGGGCGGCGGTACGCGTCCTCCCACCTTTTTCATACCCCCACTATCCACTTCGGCGTGGAGTTGAGAATAGAAAGTGTGGCGAGCGCAGCGAGCCACCGAGCCCGAAGCGCGGCGAGCCCCGCGAGGTATCTGCGTCCCCTCACGGGCTCCACAGGTGTCCGCATCCCCTCGCAGGCGCCACAGGTATCCGCGTCCGCTCGCCAAACTTTATATTCTCAACTCCACGCCGACGTGGATAGTGTGGGTATGAAAAGGTCGGAGGACGCGTACCGCTCCCCACGCTTCGGGTTGATCGTGGGGTGGCGTTAACAATTGGGGGGGCCATTTCACACTTGAGGGTGGCTATTTGGGCTCTGTGGGCCATTTAACATTGTTCCCTATGTAAAATCGGGTCAATTGGGCCATTTAACATTGTTCCCTATGTCAAATCGCGGTAATCGCGTCGGTCACATCGCATGCGATTTTTGGTCGCATACGATGTGACCGACGCGATTTACATTTTAACATGCATTTTTATGTGAAATCGCGGGCATCGCATCGGTCGCATCGCATGCCATTATAATGGCATGTGATGTACATGCGATGCCCGCGATGGGCGCCGTTCTAGGTAAAGAGTACCCGTAGTTTTAATAGGTCCCTCAAACCCTTCACCAACACCAACAAAAAATAGAAACCACAATTATCAGGCGCTCCACTTCTTCCTTTTGCAGAGAGTCCTCCGAATGAATAGAATTCATGCAAGAAAACAAAATGTGCAATAGTGAAGTACGTTCAAATCCACACTTCTATTTTAATGCACATATAAAATTCATATACAATAAAAACAATTAATAAAAATGTATGCTTCTTATGCAGCACTATTGAAAGTGCTCTTAGTGCATAAACAATCCTCAATGTAGGTATAGATGAAGAATTACCAGCTGTCGTGGGAACTGACTATTGCACAGTCCCAAATGCGCATGTGACAATGTCCAAGTTCTACCACAGCGTCTCCCGGCTTTCTCCGTCCGCCAACCAGTGAGGAATTCAATTGCCCAGTTCACCAACGCGTTTCTTCCTTTTCATAAGGACTTTTTCAAGGTGTACCAGTCCACGGCATGTGAACTCCTTATATACCCTGTCCCGTATGCCAGGCTGGATTCTAATTAGTGAATTCCTACAAGTCCCATAATCCATTGCCTGCATACAGGCTTCCTGTTAGCCGCCATTGGCTGACAGGGTTACTATGGCAATCGCCGTGTCCTGACGCAGCAGGACGTCCGGCTGCCATTGTAGTCCTTCCGGGTGTAACCGCGATCGTGCTCCCTTTCAGGTGTATGTTCGGGAGCCGATACGTCACTTCCGGCTTTCATCCACTAGGTTCATCACGCTTTCTGGGTTGCTATGGTGATGTTCTTTACGTGGACGTTCCTTAATTTTGCAGACTCGTACTGTAGTACAACCATGGGTTCCTTCTAAAAATGATATACATATAAATATATTTGAGAATAGCAATATATAAATATAAAACCACATAAAAAATAGATATATCAGTAAAACTATAAAAACTATAAAAAAAAAAACATTTTATTTCAAAGTCCGAATTCAGCCCATGGGGAATTAAAGTGCCTAAGTCATAGATCATTTGCATTTCTGCTTTAGCAAGTGGTTTGGCTAACCCTTTTTGTCTCCAATTTTCTTTGATCTGTCTTAGACCACAGAAATTGGCTATACCGTTGCTCGGACAGTGCATGAGTTGTAACACCTTTTCTAATATTTCTAAGGTGTTCACCCAGGCGCACTTTAAGTGGCCTGGAGGTGCGTCCAATGTACCATAAACCACATTTGCAATTGATGGCATAAACTACACTGCTACTATTGCACGTTACAAAATCCCTAATCTTAAAATCTTTTTGATTAATGGAGACTTCTGTGATTTTAGAGGGAGGCCCTTGTACAGAACTGCACCCCAAGCATATCCCACAATGAAAAAAACCTTTTGATTTTATAGTTGTCATCGGTTTTGTGGGTTGCACTGCACTTCTTACTAAATTAGTTTTGATTGTGGGGGCTATTTTATATATGCATTTCGGATGTGTAGGTATAATATCCCCTATCACAGGATCTTTCTTTAAATTACCCCAATGCTTCTTCAGGGATTTCTCCAGTAATTTATATTGACTGCTGTATGTTGTTACGAAAGCCCAGTCGAATTTGGTGGTATCCTTTCTTACTGTATCCTTGGGTTTGAGTAAATACCCACGATCTAGGTCTGCCACATTATTGCTCACCCCATCTATGGAGTTTCCATTATAGCCAGATTATATCAACTTTTCTTTCATCGTGCTCGCCTGATCTTTGTATATTTCTAACTGAGTACAATTTCGTCTCAGGCGCCCGAACTGGCCCTCAGGGATCGATTTGAGCCAGTCCAGGTGGTGACAGCTTCTGGCCTGGATGTAGGCCCCCGAATCCGTGGGTTTGCTAAAATTCATTGTATGGACCTCATTATTTTCAATGTACACTGATATATCTAAAAAAATTATCTTCTTAAGATCTTTTTCAAATGTAAATTAGATATTTAGTGGATTATTATTTAAATATTAAAAAATTCTTCCAATAAAATTCCACCCCCTCTCCATATAAAAATCAACGTTTCCAGAGCCCCAAAGGGACAGTGGGTCCAGATGTAATCTTCCTCCCACTTCCCCATAAATATATTTGTATAACTTGGGGCGAACCTGGTGCCCATTGCCGTCCCGATGTTCTGGAGATAAAAAATTGCTGTTAAAAAGAAAATAATTATTTTCCAGGATAAAAAGGACTCCCTCTAATAAAAACTCCTGGAGATCTTTGTCCAAGGAACTTTTCATTAGTGCTTTTTTTAATGCCTCTGTCCCATTCCGATGGTCAATGATTGTGTAGAGGGATTTTACATCTGCTGTGATCAGCATATATCCCTCTTCCCATCGTATCCCTCTTAGGTCATTCAATATGTCCCTCGTATCTTTAAGATGGGATTTATTCAGGGTGACTAACGGTTGCAAAAAGTAGTCAATATACTCTGACAAATTTGCAGTGATTGACTCAATACCCGAAATAATCGGTCTACAGGGGGTCCTTATGGACCTTTGGGAGGATATATATAACTGGGATGGATGGGTCCTTGTTGAGTATAAAGGAATACTCCTTCTCTGTGAGGACCTCCCTGTTTTTATACCTGGTCAAAAGATCTTTGATTTTTTTTCTTGGATTCTTTTTGTGGGATCCCCTCTTAGTTTTGAATAGGTATTGCTATCCTCCAATTGTCTATAAATCTCCTTATCATAGTTTTCTTTAGTCATTATGACAATCCCCCCGCCTTTATCTGTGGGTTTTACCACAATTTCTTCATTATCTCTCAGATTTTTTAGGGCGGTTGGCTCTTTGAATGTTAAATTGCAATTTGCTACATTTTGCCCCATTTCTTTTATGTCATCTGACACAAGACGGAGGAAAGTCTCAATGTAATTACCCCTTACATGGGCCGGGTCAAAAATCGATTTTGGTTTGAACGGGGTATGGGGGTTTTCATCAAGAGGTTCTGCTGTCTGGTTTAGGAAAAATTTCTTTAAACTTAACTTTCTGATAAATTTGTTGAGGTCAACAAAAGTATTAAACTTGTTAAGAGGAAGAGATGGGGCATATTTCAGTCCCTTCTACAGGACCGCAATCTCCGCTATCTCAAGCTGGTGGTTGCTGAGGTTGAATATTTTTATTTTGCCTGTTTTTTTTTAGCCACATTCTCCTGTATGTCCCTAATTTTCCTCGTTTTCCTCTTCATTCGTTTAGAGTTAGGTTTTCTTCTTTTACCACCCCTTTTCCCTCTTCTTGTTTTGTGATTTATCTCGGTCTGAGGGTATCCTGTCAATTGGATAAAAAAGCCGGTTATGGCGCTCTGTCCTCTCTTAAGGAGTCATATCTATTAGCATGCTTCCATGTCCTATACGGTCCTTCCCTTTTTGGACCGTAATTATTAAATCTATCTCTTCCATATGGACGAGAGTGGTATTCATGATGGTAAGTTTGGGGATGATAGTCCCTATTAATTCCGTCTCTCTCATTGTCCCTTGAATGGTAATTGGGAAACCTTCGATTAAAATGTCTCCTTATGGGGGGTGCCTCATAATTAGTTCTTATTGGGCCCTGATTCTCTCTAAAGTATTTTCTTTTATGTGGTGGGACCCATTTTTATTTAGTTTGGTTAATGGTTTGGACTTCTACATTTTCCCATTTATTTTTGGTGGGTTTTTTTTATTTATTTTTATTTTAGTCTTTGGCCCCTTAGTTCTTTGTTCTCCCACACTTTCTGTTATCACAACCTCCACTTCACATTCACCTGTTTCCTCTAGGGTGCAGCCAGCGCACCCAGAGCAGGCCCATGTCATGGCGCCCCCCCCCTCCTCACTCTCCCCCCCATCTCCCCCCACACATTGCAGTGTAATGGCTGAAGTCGACTCCTCACTGTTACCTGGAAGAGGCGGGGTTCCCTTTCATCTGTCAGTCAACCAAGGTCAGAGGCAGGCAGGCGGTAACTCACTGTAAGCTCGCCCTGGCCGGCACATACACACAACGGCGCACAGGACAGGACACAGCAGGGGGGCGTCCTGCAAAACCTTTGGCGCCCGGAGCACAAGCTCCACCGGCACCACCCTAGCTACACCTCTGGGACCTAGTGACAGTCAACCTAATGCTTGTAGAGACCTGTGACCGCAACCCTTTGGCAATGTAATAGGGTGCAATTTTTTAGAATGTGCAAATGTTTGCCCTCCCCAGCATAACTGACTACGGGCCGGTCCTGGTTCCCTGTATTAATGAAACCAGCACCGGGCTCTTGGACCAGTCCTGGTTCCAAAAATATGGGGGACAAAAATAATAGGTGTCCACTGTATTTTGGAACCAGCTCCAACAGCCAGCAGGGTGATGCCACACCCGGGGGAGACTTTTTATACAAGCCCCCCATCCCAAACTTCATCCCCTGGCTGGTTAACCCTGGATGGGGTCCCTGGGGTAGTGGTCCCCACCCCCCAATAAAGGGTCCCTGGTAGTTCGACAGCAGAACCCAATGTTAATTAATAATTCTATTTTTTACACTTAGCAATCAGCCCGACACTCACAGCCTAGGGGTGGCAAGAAAAGCCCCGGACTTCAGCCCTGAATGGGTCCCAGCAAGCCTCCCCACATGCAGGAACTTGAAAAACCACAAGTCCCAGCATACAGAACATTAAAGGGCCCGTTCAGGCTTGTAGTCCACAGCGTGAACAATATTGCAATAAATAGACACCTACACCCAGAACAGTACAATTTTATTAACATACAGTACATGCATACATGTATTCATACACGCAAACATACATATACTCACCTCTCCCAGGTCCCCCGCAGATCGGTCCTCTTCTCCAGTAGGATCCAAGGGGGTTTAAAAAAAAAAAAAAAAAACAACCAATGAGAACCCCGAACTGGAGGAGCCGCCTGTGTGTATAGTCACAGGCTGCTCTTCACCGCTACTGAGAGGAACCCAATCAGAGCTCAATATACTTAACAATATATTGTGCATATGGTCTAGCGTGTATGCACTATATCAATAAGGAAGCACTGGAGGTTGTTAACAACATCCCACCTACCCCGGTGTGTCTACATGCAGCTCAATGGTGGCTATATCGGCAGTGACTGCATGTTCAGCAGAGGCCGTCAATGATATAATTTATGAGATTGTTCAGTGTGTATGCACTATATTGTTTGCCCGGGAGTTCAAGGGAAATTGTGGATGATATACGTCGGAGCCCCTGCATGTCACAAATGGTCAAATTATTTGTCAGAAGTATAGTACAGAACTTTCTTGCATTTGTCATTCAGTGTAACAATCAAGAGAGTCGTATTTAGAGTAGATTGTTTTAGATTAGGTAATATACCAAATCATTAAAATACATTTTCAAAAACTGGATCACAGGAACCCATGCGTTTGCCCATATCCGATGCTAAATTACATGGTTTCCGTTTGAGAACTGGTTATAAAGAGAAAGTGATCATCAAATTGGTTGCTATTGGTTACAGAATCCTGTGTCCTGTACAGCAGTTTTCAGAAACATCCGTCAGATCTTGCAACATAGGGGTATATGCAATGCCCTGATGGTGAGCTATGACGGTGAGCAGTTCCGACAGCTCGCCGTCACTATTCAACCCCCCCCCCCATTTGCTTGCGGTTTCTACCTCGCCAGCACCCTGAGGCGAGGTGGAAACAGCGAGTGTGCCCATTAAAACGGCGAGGCTTGCCACAAAATGCAGCAGGCTCGCTGTATTTGTGTCGAACCTCGCTATTTAATGGTGAGGATTTCCCCAGGATGTTGAATACGGCGAGTGGCCGGCAAGGGGGCTAGACGGCGAGGATGGTTTTTCCTTGTCAAAAAAAGCCATCCTCGTACGAACAACACTTGCCGCCACTTGACGAAGACATTGAATATAACCCATAATCTCCACTTTCTCAATACCTCTGTTTTCTTTGTTATTGAAGATAAAGAATGAAACCGGGATGGATATAAAAGAATATAAATTATTTATCTTTAGATCCTATGAATAATTACAGTACTTTATTATTACAATGCAGTAGTCCTTTCTTTTACAGTGTCATTTGCATTTATTGTACATGCTCTTTACTAAACAGGTGCTTGTACATTATACATCTCCCTCTGTAGACATCAGCGCTTTGTGGATCAATGCCAATACTGTCTAGGCTATTACAGGAGCACAATGTTAGCACCATCTGCAAAACAACAATGGTTCCTTGTGAACGTTCTTCTTCGTTAGGTTAGGACAACTGTGAGCCCAGGAGACAACCAAGTGTTTGCCTTCATGCATATACATGTAGAAGTTTTACATGAGATTCCATAGTCACCGATGTTGGAGGGGTTCCCCTGGTCAGCAGGGAGTCTCTGCCATTGTGTTTCCACACGCACCCAATGGGGTAATTGTATAGTAGAACACAAGTTGGACATTGTGTTGTTCCCACTGCTCATGCTCTGTGAGATACAGTCGTATGCAAATCAATTGTGGTATAAGGGGCAGAACTGGTGGTAATGCGGAATTCAGGTCAGTGAGTTTGTGTTGAGGGAGGGTCTAGGTTGCAGACTAGGTTGAGTTGTGGGCGCACATAATTACACGCTATTGGTCAGCTCTGTGGGAGAGGCATGGACAGATTTACTGTTCCTCAACCTCTAGTTATCAAGGCGACAAGTATTCAATAATAATGGATAATGGGGAAGCAACTGTAATAAAACAATGGTTAAACTGGACAAATGACCATGGAAGAATTGTATTGCTTCTAAAGAACTAATGTACTTTGTGTTATTTCATATGTACGGTAACCTATCAGCTCTGATCTTTGTCATAACGCCTAACACTTAGGAAAAATGAGGACAAAACCACTCAAACTTGCCTCCAAATTCTACCTGATCTGCCAAAATACTTTTGTGTATATCTCAATCCATTTTGATGTTTATGAATAGACAGTTGGGAGTATAATTAAGTACAGTGTTGTCCAAATACAACCTTTAGGGCAGGTCAGTCTTAATCTATTGGCATGCTGGGCAGCTACATAGGACCCCACAATTTTAGGGGCCTCCAAGCAGAGGCAGGTAATGGTCACACAAACAGAACGTCCAGGCAGCATTCTCTACCGACCTCCCAGCCTGCAGCCAATGAATGGTTGTCAGTTATCTACCAATCAAAATCCAGCATTCACTATCTGCTTCCCCGCCTGCAGCCAGATAGTGAATGGTTGACAGCATGTTGATTGGTGGATGGCTGGAGTTATCTACCAATCAAAATCCAGCATTCACTATCTGCTTCCCCGCCTGCAGCCAGATAGTGAATGGTTGGCAGCATGTTGATTGGTGGATGGGTGGAGTTATCTACCAATCAAAATCCAGCATTCACTATCTGCTTCCCCGCCTGCAACCAGACAGTAATTGGTTGTCACCATGCTGAATTATGAGTGTCTGGGGCTATTACTTTAAAGCTAGGGGAGGACCCTTGACATCCCCAAACTTTTGACCCCCAAGGGTGCTTAAAAGGCAAGGATCTCCAGGTCATCCCCCCCGGTTCAAAGATGTGGGTGTGCCCCTTTCTCCATGGGATCATCCAATGCATTCTCTGGAGAACTAAATCTCCAGATCCCCACAAAGTTAGGGAGTCTCCACCAACTTGGGTAGAGGGTCACCCAGAGGTCAGCATCACTACCCCAAAACCCTTAACAAACCAAGAGGTGACACACACAAAAAAAAAACATGAATGGATGATGTGTAGGTGCCAAACACTAGCAAGGCATCAGCCTTTGGGCCAGGAACCTAAAAGTTGTCCTTTCCCCAGCCAGAAGGCTGTGGCACAATTAAATATAATTCTGCCTGAAAATAAAAAAGGAAACTACGGTACACTTGATATTTGCCAAAAGGACAGGAAACTGTTCTGCTTGGTTGCTATGCATTGCTAGACATCTATTACTTAGATATTTATTACTAGTTATTGAACAAACATAGGACTTGGGGGGGGGGGGGGGTTTGCTTGCACATGTGCCAGTATTATTTCCATTTAGAAATATCTTGGTAAATTCTCAGCTATGGTATATATAATGGCCTGAGAAACTATTAAGCAATTCTGTGGCAGATATCCCAGATAAATCTCCAAGGGTAGCATTTACTACCATGCCAAAATCACAGAATAAGCACAGAGGTTGATGCTGAGATGGACTTGCATGTTTCCAAAAAGGAATCTCTAAAAGAATGCAGGTATAAGCAGGGCCGACGCCACCACTAGGCAGATCTAGGCATTTGCCTAGGGCGCCGGCCTCTGGAGGGTGGCACTTTGAAGTATCATATGGAAGTGGCACCCCCAGAGGAGGCAGGTGAGCGTTCCCCTGTCCCCCGTTCCGCCCCGGCCAGACCGGGTCAGAGGCGGGAGAAGCTGGCCAGTGCTGCAGGGAGAAGTAGGGAGAGAAGCTGGACAGTGCCGCAGGGAGAGAAGCTGGCCAGTGCCGCAGGGAGAAGTAGGGAGAGAAGCTGGACAGTGCCGCAGGGAGAAGTAGGGAGAGAAGCTGGACAGTGCCGCAGGGAGAAGTAGGGAGAGAAGCTGGACAGTGCCGCATCCGCCCTCCCCTCCGTGGATCACTGCAAATGACGCACCCGCAACCCCCCAGTGCCGTGGAGCAGGTAGATGGCGGGCGCACTCTACCTCCCCCCCCCGGGTCAGAGAGGAGGGGGGCGGGGCGCTGAGAGAGGTTACACCGGCCCTGCGTATAAGCCAACTTAACCCCATATGCAGAGGTGCAGGCATCACAAGACGCATCCAGCTCTGCTATAGACGTCTGTGCACTAAGGTCCTGATTATGATCTGAGAATACAGACAGAAAGAGTAGGTACCTCAGCACCTGGGCAACAGCATGCTACATTGCAGATGGGGCAGAGATTTAGATGTGAGAAGGGTGTGTCCAAACTGTTATCTAATTTGCAGTGTAAAAAATAAAAAATGAATGTTCTCAAATATCCCTACAAAGTGATACAGTATATGCACTAGCAACGCAGAGAGCAACTATCTGCAGCAGAGGTATATTCACGATCAGCCAATCAAAGCGGCTAATAAGGGCAAGAAAACAATTGTCATCATCAGCGCGTATTTGCACCAGCAATTGATCGGCTGAATGACAGGTGTATATGCATCCCCACAGGGCCAAAGCTAGGGGTGGCGAGCAGTGGTGCCTCACAGAGGGCCTTATTCAGATGTGGACAGAATCAGCATCCATGGAAGCAGCAGTAATGCTCAGATATGGTACTGCAGCAGGAGGGGACTGTTATAGGTAGGCGCATATACAGTATGTGTGACCCACTTCTGCATCTGATAATGCAGCATCGGATCACTTGCAACACTATCGGCCGGCTGTGTGAGGCCATGTAGGTCAGGAAATCTCTGTCGGGTGCCTTGGCCTGGATTAGCTACCTGCAGCCAGAATCGTTGCTGTGGTGCTGCCTAGAGCCCCATCTGGACGAGGCAGACATGCACACTACAGCTCTTACAGGCCCCCGACGCTCAGGGCAGTGCTGAAGTTCCCAGCTCCTATCGATGATGTCAAGCACTCAGGGTGAAGAACTTGACCTTACACTTACTCAGCTTGCAGTATTCCCTTCCATGTCCCATCTCTCCTATTGAAAACAGATGTATTACAAGCGAGTAAATCTGCATACATACTTAAAGTTATGGGTCCCATTGTGGACATGCACTGTTCAAAACTGATTTGATGTCACGCAAACAGGCATTGGCCCACCTCCGCATCATGCCCACGGTGCCTAAGCTGATTTATACATAGCGTTACCTGCAGAACATTGCTTCCAAGGCACAATATCTATACATAGTCCTATACTACTCACATCACAGCCAGCATCACCCAGACAGGTATAATGACCATGCTTTACCAGTGATCCAGATCAGAGCGTCACCCGTACTACCGCTGTATATTTCTGCTGCTCACATTGTACAGTAAACAGACTGAAATAATCTCACATTTATAGAGTGGTTTAAAGTGTTCCGTTCTGTGTGTCAGTATTATTGTGGGTGGCAACCGGACTGCAGGCTTTAGAAATACCCCCAGGTGCCATGTCCGACCGTACACATCTGAATGACCACCAAGGAAATACAGCAGCATTAATCAGTGTCCATACACAATGCTCTGCAGCCTTTGCTGCAGTTGGAATCATCTGCATATGATCAGTTCTGGTCTCGTGTTCGCAAGGAACTAATCTACTTTCCTAATAGGTCTACAAGATCCCCCTGAGTAGCTCAGAGTAATACAGTATAGAGAGAGGAGCATTCGGTGTCCTGGGCATTCCTGCATTTTAATCATGCTTTTTATTGTTCTCTGTGTTTTGCAGGGAGGATATAAAGTCCACCATGAGTTTAGCGGACTTCCTGGGTCGCTCCATCACCACGGAGTGGCCGCAATTTTCAAGTATCTCCACTTGGCTTCCGGGTATTGCGCTGGACAAGACTTCCGCCCCGGAAACATCGAGAACCTGAGATACAAGAATAAAATGCGGTGTTACAGAGAGTGTCACTTGTGTGTGTATTATAGCAGAGAGCAGTCAACTTGTGGTTTATGTTGCTCCTGTAACATGATACTAGCTACATCAAGATTGGGTCCGACGTGTTCTACTTGGGTCTCAACGCTAACACTATTAGGCTTCTAGTATCGGTACACTACATGGAACAGTACTTACACATAAAATACTAAACATGAATGTCCAAAGGGTGGGAAAGGTAAAAATCCAATTTATGGCGGGATGTAATGATGCCCAAGTGTGGGGACCGTGCGCAGGTGCGCCAACGGGCCAGGGGGGGAAAAGGGGCATGGCCAACGTGAGAGGGCGTGGTCATGCCCCTGTGGGAAAAAAATGTCAATGGGGTTCAGGCTAGGTGCAGGTGGCCGACTGTCTGGTGGGTGGGACACCCGCTCAGGGAGAGAGAGGACAGGCTGCCGTTGCATCTGTCTCTCTCCCCAGCTCAGCACATGGCACTGAGCAGCCGGTGCTGAGCTGGGGAGAAAGGCTGTGATGCAGTCGCAGGCTGTCCACTCTCTTCCCACTGCCCAGCTCCATGAAATGGGGAAAAGGGGAGCGGGACCCGGGTAAAAGTACCCCCACCCCCTCTCGGCACTACTGGCTGCGCAACATACTGGGGGAAGGGGGAGCGGAACCAGGGTAAAAAGTACCCCCCCTCTCGGCACTACTGGCTGCGCAGCATACTGGGGGAAGGGGGAGTGGGACCCGGGTAAAAGTACCCCCATCTTGGCACTACTGGCTGTGCAGCATACCAGCATAACTGACTTTTTTTTAGAAGGCAAAACTATGCCTTGTAAATGATTGCTCCTTTAAAAAATCCATCCAGGCTCGGCCAGCATCCCGCAAGGCATTCCACCATAGTTGCACTGTTCAGGGTTTAGCACTTACTCTTCCTGCAGGGATATGGTTGCCCAGATGGATGCACCCAGCTAAGCATCTGTGTAATCCCTTTTGTCTTGCCCTCCCATTTAGAATGTAAGCCCACATGAGCAGGGCCCTCTTCCCTGTGCTTTTCCTACTCTCCCTAATCTACCTTCTACTCCATACTCCCTCCAATGGCATCAAATGACCTGTCGACAGAAAGTCATGTTGACTTTTTCACCTGTCTACATTCTAGATGTCGGTATTTTGACCGTGTTGGTATTTTAAATGTCGGTATTTTGAATGTCGGTATTTTGACCTTGTCGGGATTTTGACTGTCGGTCAATGGTTGTCGGGATTTTGACCGTCAGGATTTGGACTGCATCCCGTTTATATACCCTGTGCTATATTGTGTTGAACTGGAACTCACTATGTCCTTGTTATGCCTATTTGTTTATGTAGTCTGCATACATACATACATACATACATACATACATACATACATACATACATACAGTATACCTTACATCAAGATTGGTACTAATTTAAAGGCAAGAAAAGTATCTGTTGAACAATTATATAAGCAATTATATAAGCCAAAGCTGTGTTATCTAGTGGAAGTGCGTCACTGTAGTGTGATGGGTGTATCACACTGCTTATGAATGTAAAAGCAGATTTGGGTGGAGCTTCTCTATCTCCCATTATGCTGAACAAGAGCAGGAGATGACAGGTGCGAGCAGTCTCTTTCAATTAAATAACAAGTTGAATGATAGTATGCACCATTGTTTTAAATAACGTTTTTATTCCAGTTGTGTAATTTATAGGGTATCGTTATCGCACTGCCCACATGTGCACGTACTGTAGATGAAGAACAAAGCAACTTACTTGGTCCTGTCTGCCCCAGATGATCTGAGTCGGAACGGTAATTTTCTTCATATTTTCATGTAGCATATGACGTGATTTTTCAGACACCATATCTATAAATACTGAATAGAACAATGTGTGTTAAATCATATAGCATTATCCATGTGCCACTACAATATGGAACAAAAAACACCCTCATATGTGATACAAAACTCTTGGTACTTGTGTATTATCACGGCGCCCCCGATATGTGATCGCGCAAATTTTTTATTGCATCGCATGCCATACACCCGATGCACTGCGATGCGATTTTAGCCCCCTATGCCATGATAAATTGTATAAGCACCCTAATGGGTGCTTACAATGTTAAATGCACCCCCATGCCACCCCCCAGTATAAACATGAACCCGAAGAATGGCGAGCGCAGCAAGCCCGCGTGGGGCGGCGGTACGCGTCCTCCGACCTTTTCATACCCCCACTATACACGTCGGCGTGGAGTTGAATTTATAAAGTGTGGCGAGCGCAGCGAGCCACCGTGGCCAAAGCGTTGGGAGCGCAGCGAGCCCCGCGCGGGGACACGTATACCTGTGAAGTTATGCGCGGCCCCTCGCTGCGCTCGCCACGCTTCGGGCTCGGTGGCTCGCTGAGCTCGCCACACTTTATGAAATCAACTACACGCCGACGTGGATAGTGGGGGTATGAAAAGGTCGGAGGACGCGTACCGCCGCCCCTCGCGGGCTCGCCACGCTTCGGGGGGACGGCTTGCCGGGAGATCTTCTGTCTTCTGAAGATCTCCCGGCAAGCCGTCCCCCTGCACCCGACTTCAACTCTCTCTGCGGCCGTCTAACAACTTCCGGCCACTTCCGGTTCCATCGGGATAGACGGAGCATCAGCGTAGCGGCTGCCGCACACCAGTGTGATCCAGCCGGTCTCTACGCTTGGAAGCCCTCTAACAAACATCATCCCAAAGGAACCCAGGAACATCCAGAGAAGATAACACCAACGAAAGTAGGGTTAGCTAGGGTCAGACGCACCGGAACGATCACCACTCCATAACAATACCTTTTCAAAAAAGGGTGTAAACATTCACTACTAATCCTTTTAATCCCTACAGGTACCATTTTAATTTAATTCACTTTAAGAAAGCCATATTGCCACTATCCAATCTTAATTTATATCCATTCCAATTTATTTTGATATTATTAGCGCTCCTTCAAAAAAACCTATTCCTTCCAAAACCTATTGGAGCTGCTCTATATACCCACAAGCGCGGCAACCACGCAAAATTCCCCAAACATCGTCACCTATTATAAATGATACAGCAGTATCTAATGAAATACCCAGAATTAACCACTAACGGTTTCATTCGCTATTAATACAGTATGTGCTGGTGTTCCAATAAAATATAGTACAACTTACATTTACGGTAGAATTCATTGTGAGGAATGCGAACATCCACAAGTCCTTGCAAGACCTGGGAACAAAGAGATATAGCAAACTGAGAAACTGAAAATAATACAGTATGTTCTGTACAGTGCAAACTACAGTAGCTTTATACAAAGGCACAAGGAGCTGCTGACCCTCAGTGCTCACAACCTTCCCCTCCCTCAGCCGAACCCTAACCGCCCCCTTCTGCAGCCTAACCCTAGCCGTCCCCTCCCAGAGTCTAACCCTAACCTTCCCTTCGCCTAACACTAACCCAACGCTCTTGTAGCCTGACCCAAACTGTCCCTTCCCACATCCTAACCTTCCTCTTCTTCAGCCTAACACTAACCCAACTCTCCTGCAGCCTAACCCTAACCATCCTCACCCACAGCCTAACTTTCCCCTCCCTCAGCCTAACCCTAGCACAATGCTCCTACATCCTAACCCTAACCGTCCCCACCCAGAGCTTAACCCTAACCTAACCTTACTTTCCCTTAGCCTAACCCAACGCTCCTGCAGCCTAATCCAAACCGTCCCCTCCCACAGCCTAACCTTTCTCTTCCTCAGCCTAACCCTAACCCAACTCTCCTGCAGCCTAACCCTAACCCTCCCCTACCACATCCTAACCTTCCCCTCCCTCAGCCTAACCCTAACCCACCGCTCCTGCAGCCTAACCCTAACCGTCCCCATCCAGAACCTAATCCTAACCTTACCTTCCTTTGGAGACTAACCCACCGCTCCTGCAGCCTAATCCAAACTGTCCCTTCCCACATCCTAACCTTCCTTAGCCTAACCCTAACTTAACGCTCCTGCAGCCTAACCCTAACCATCCTCTCCCACATCCTAACCTTCCCCTCCCTCAGCCTAACCCTTACCCACTGCTCCTGCAGCCTAACCCTAACCGTCCCCACCCAGAACCTAACCCTAACCTTACCTTCCTTAGCCTAACCCTAACCTTACGCTCCTGCAGCCTAACCCTAAACTGTCCCCTCCCACAGCCTAACTTTCCCCTCTCTCAGCCTAATGGTGTGTATACACGGGTACAATCAGCATGAGATTTTGATTATATAGTCCAAATTGCATGCAGATCGCACAGGTTTTTTACCTTGCACTCCCGATGCGCGCTCCCGTGACTATATAGTGCAGATCTAATGTAGATTGTATGAATTGTATGTAAAAAGTACAGAGATAGCAAAGATTGCATAGCACTCGAATCTTAAATCGAATAGCAAGGGAATCTCACCATGTGTACACAGAATAACCCACCGCTCCTGCAGCCTAACCCTAACCTTCCCCACCCTGAGCCTAACCATAACCCCTATACACAAGGCTGTATAATATGCAGTATTTTTGCACTCACAGACTTTAGTAAAGAGATGCCAGCGTGATACCAGTTATAGAAAGAATTAAGGTGACCTAGATATGCAGTTCCTGTTAAATAGGATAAATCTAATATTATTACGCAAATATCACACATGCCCTACAATGTTACAGGGATGCCAGGATGCTCGATTAGAATTGGGTACTGAATAAATAAAAGACTTTAAAATGTTTCCTACATCACAGGTGCTCATGTTTCCCAGTGTGCTGGGATTTGCATAACCAGGATGTGCATCATTGTTGACTCTTAGGATTATGTGCGGTAGATAAGTGTCCTTTGGGCGGTCTCCGCCGATCTGTCCTGTTGGCAGACACACTTCATCAACCGGTCCTGGTGTGAGTCAGACTCCGCGAGTTGGAGCAGAAATGTCACCAGAGCCAGTTTATACTGGAAATAATTACAGCTACAGTTTGCTATGGCAAATGCCCCTCACATGTACAGATATGCCTAAATTATAGAAGACGTTCCTGCGTTCCACACACATTTCTCCTGGATAAGTCCTTACAAGTCCCGCTCCCACTGCCACCTAATTACTCCCAGTTTGGCCGCATGTGGAGATTTGACGGAGGGACATATGTATCAAACCATGGAGAGAAAAGTGGAAACAAAGTACCAATCAACCAGCGCCAGCTGTAAAGTGACAGCTAGGAGCTGCTTTCTTAGTACTTTATCTCTCTCACTTTATTTACCTCTAAGATTTGATACATCTGCTCCCGATTTCCATATGAATCATATTAAGTGCGAACGTTTTGCTGCAGATAATTCGCAATACTAAAGACCGCAAAATACGTCTGCCGTATGCCTCCACCTCCTGATACACATTGGACTTGGTTATTAGGGCACAGGCGCCCTAAATAAATATGGCCCCAGGAGTATGAGAACAAATCTGTATGTATTTTTCAATGACATTTATTTTGAAAGTCCCAGAAACTGCCTTTTTTTCCCTCTCAGGAAAAATGGCTGACTATTGCAACTTGAAAATATAAAATATATGTATTTACTGCTATAATTGTGACGTTGCAAGTCGCCTTTGGAACTGCATCAGCATTTCATAGAACATGTACAGTATTCTCTGTTCTGTGAATCAACCTTACACAGCTTTAGTGCACCATTTTTCTTTCAACAGTGACACTTGTGACAGCCATCTTGGAGTCTGAACACATATTTATGAAAAATCTATAAATCCTTTTAGTCAGGAGAGAATATGAACGCTTACCTGCTGGGGGATCTTGAAGCGGACATAAGAACACAGTTTCAGCATCTGCTCCATCTCGTCTGCTGTGGACGGGATTAGGGGAATTTTCTGGTCATCGCCAGATTCTTCCAAGTCTTTCATATGTTTCAAAAATTTACTCTGAGTCGGATATTGCAAGCCTGATTAATGGAGGGGGGGGAGGAGACAAAAAACAGAATTATTTTTGAAGACAACAGATAACAATAGCTTGTCGTCAGTTGCGCAACGTGTCCGGATAACATTCTTTTGATGCATTTAAACTGAAATTGTCTATATAAAATCACAATTTCTTGTTCTAGATCAACAATAAAAAGCAGGATTCCTTTGCTAGCACATATTGCGCACATGCGTTGTGGCCCATAAGCATGCACAGTTCATCGATAATCACCCGCTGTGGGAATTCGCACAGCAGCGGTCAGGCCCGTATCGGGTCATTTATCTCTGAATAGCAACTAAATAATATTCATTAAAGACAGCTGTTGTTTGACCACACTGTAAATGTCAGCCTAGGGCAAGTAAAGTTTGTTGGCACCTAATAAACCATAGGCACACTGGCTAAGGGTCTTCTCTTCCAGGGTACAATAATAGATCCGGGGACGCTGCATCTAACAGTATTATTATAATTCTCCCACTATCTCCAACAGCATTGGTGAAACCGAGATCACCTCCACCGACCAAACGCGCTGCCTCTATGTCATCATTGACTCCTCCCTCTCTTTCACCCCCCACATTCGTGCTCTCTCACAGTCTTGCCGCTTTCACCTACGCAACATCTCACGCATCAGACCATTCCTCTCCACTGACGCGACCAAAATTCTCATTCACTCTCTTGTCATCTCCCGCCTTGACTACTGCAACATCCTTCTCTCCGGGCTACCTCTCGCCCGCCTTGCCCCTCTCCAATCCATTCTTAATGCCACTGCTAGGCTCATCTTCCTCTCCCACCACTCTACATATGCCTCCCCTTCTGTCTATCTCTTCACTGGCTCCTCATTCCTTTCCGAGTTCACTTTAAACTCCTCACCACCACCTACAAGGCTCTCTCCTCCTCCACCGCTCCTTACCCCTCTTCACTGATCTCTATCCACACTCCCTCCCGTCCTCTTCGCTCCACCGCTGCCTGACCTCTCACCTAATCACCTCCTCCCACTCCCGTGTACAAGACTTCTCTTGCGCTGCCTCTCTGCACTGGAACAACCTCCCGCCACCCATCAGGCTTTCTGATTCCCTTACCTCCTTCAAACGCTCCCTCAAAACCCACTTCTTCCAACTAGCCTATCCCTCCTCCTAACCTCTTTGGCTCCTCCTATACTGCCTACCCTACCCCTCCATCTGTTCCCATCCATTCCTACTTATCCTATTGTTTTTCGTTCGTCCACCCACCTCCTTTTAGTATGTTAACTCTTATGAGTAGGGCCCTCCTTCCAAACGTGCTCACCCTATCTCTTTACCTCACCAGTGTTCCTGCCCTGTTCTTCCCTTCCTCTACTTCATCTTCAGTCTCCTCGACAATTTCGACACCTACTTAGGAACTGATGCTGATTTTAGTTCTGCCAGCTATACCCCTATTTATGCTGTATTTTATCAACACACCCTGTACGTTACCTTGTAATTTGTTTTTTTTGTTTGCTTTGTACGGCGCTGCGGACACTTTGTGGCGCCTTATAAATAAACAAACTACTACTAATTTTTATCACTTATTTATATAGCGCACACATATTCTGCAGAACTTCACAAAGAATATTTCACCATTCACATCAGTCCCTGCCCCGGTGTAGCTATATATCAGCGCTGCCTAGAGCAGGGGTTCTCAAATTCGGTCCTCAGGACCCCAGACAGTTCACGGTTTCCAGGTCACCCGGCAGGTGCACAGGTGCACTCATTACTCATTGACACATTTAAAAAGATCCACAGGTGGAGCTAATTATTTCACTTGTGATTCTGGGAGACCTGCAAAACATGCACTGTGTGGGGACCATGGGGACCGAGTTTGAGAACCTGAGTTCTAGAGGGTGAACGAACTGTTATTCCTACCAATGCGCCACAATTCAATGAACTGAAGAGGAATTATGCTAAGTGCAGTTTGAGTTGATATAGAGAGCTCAGTCTATTTAGAAATGGGTCTATCCTTTGTGGTACAAAACACATCTGGTAATCAAGGCTGTATGTAAAGTAAGATACATGGTTTTACCTGCAGGACAGATGAGAGACAAACTGCAGATGTCAGAGGGGTACTGGGCAGCGTACACCCCAGCGACACATCCTCCCATTGATGTACCAACAAGATGGAATGGATTCTTGTTCAAATGTATACTCTCAACAAACTGTCAAGGAAAATAAGCACATGTTTGTGTTACATATAATCATACACATATACCATGTCTATAAGATAACTAGTAAATCACTTAAGAGGTGATTTCAGGGCATTTTCTAAGTTATCTTGTTCGCTTAGAAAATGCCCCTACATCGCTCCATGTGTAGGGGCCATAGCGATAGAGATGCGTCACTTTCGCCCAGGGATTAATGTCCAGCATGCTGGATAAATCTCTCTGATCAGGGCCAGTGTCCTTACAGGAGAATACTGTCCCTGACAGATCACTCAGCACACAGCACTGTGCAGCGCTGTGTGCTGAGCGATCCTGAGTGATCTACATTGCTCAGCAGTGTCGTCATATGTGTAGGCCCCTTACGGAAGCTGACAATCTTCTGCTTTATATCAGTTAATTACTAGCTTTATTCCCACAAGTGGAGTAGAAGTAATATGGTTTGCAATATTTTGAAAATAGACATAAAAAAATCCAAACAACAACATACTGGTATACTGTAGCTGCGTAAAAAAACGATATAATGTAGAACTGGCGAGCGGCGCAGCTTTTAATCGACTCAATGTACTGTCGCTCTATTTTTCAAGTACTAAATACATTATTTTTTACATTTTTATATAGCGTTCCCAATCTTTTCCTTCCAAGGGCTATTTCTTAAGATATTACAGCGGGTTTTAGAAAATTTGATTTTAAAAGTACTCTTGTGATGGTACCTTTGTAAAACCATATTTTCTTTACTCCTGTTAGGAAGGAGTAATTCGGATATACTTTTATTGCTAGAAATTAAAATAGCCACATTTAACTTTTAAATTACTATGGTGTCTCATTTTGATGTAATATCCTATAAATAATAATGGGGCTAGTTCAGAGGTGGACGCTATAGCTGCAGCAGGTGTGTATCTGCCTTTGTTTGGGGGGGGGGGGGGGGGCCTTTCCCACCTGGGACCTTTCCAGTTTATATAGATTTCAGAATTAAATTATAGGGTACATTTATGAAGCAGAGATAAGGGAGGAGACATGAGCCAGAGAAGTGGCCCATGGCAACCAATCAGCTGCTCTGTATAATTTTATATTATGCAAATTGTAGATGATACTTCAGTGCTGATTGGTTGACACTTCTCCTCTGAATCACTTCTCCTCCCTTATCAATGCTTCATCCAGCTGCCCCTATGTCCGATGTGTAGATATTTCAGAATAATTATACTAGAGAAGTAACTTTTGTAAATGGGTACTTGTTTCCTAGCAGGGTGCCCACTAAGCTATTTGCTTAGTGGGCTATTCTGCATAGTGAAATCGCATCGCACATCGCATTGCATGGCTTTTTGTGCCTTGCGATGTGTGCGATGCGATCTCAGTAGTTCATTTATTCACTGCACCCTGAGTGAAATCGCATCGCAGATGAGATCTCAGTAGTTCATATGGTAAAACACCTAAAACAGCACCACTCTTCACGTCACCCCGAAGCGTGGTGAGCGCAGCGGAACGTATCCCCCGAAATTTTCAAAACCCCACTATCCACGTCGGCGTGGAGTTGAATTTATATAGTGTGGCGAGCGCAGTGAGCCACCGTGCCCGAAGCGTGGCGAGCTCCGCGAGGACACGCGGATTACTTTACATGTATTCCGCATCCGCTCGCCATGTTCGGGCTCGGTGGCTCGCCACACTATATAAAATCAACTCCACGCCAACGTGGATAGTGGGGGTATGAAAAGGTCGGAGGATGCGTTCCGCCGCCCCTCGCGGGGCTCGCCACGCTTCGGGGTGATGTGGAGAGTGGTGCTATTTTAGGTGTTTTACCATATGAACTACTGAGATCTCATCTCATATCACATCTCACGCCACAAAAAAGGGCCATGCGATGCGATTTCACTCAGGGTGCAGTGAATAAATTAACTAAATTAACTACTGAGCGTACGTTGGAAATCTAAGCGCCCTGCTAGGAAACAAGTACCTGTAAATGTAACCACTTCGAAAACACACATTATAATGACAGTGCAAAAGACAGTATTCATTTTATCATCCTTATTAATTTTTTTCTCTAAGTCGCCTTAATTTTCTCTGAGCTTTTTGATTCCTTGCATTAAGAGAAAAGATGAACCAGATGGAATGTAATCGTGTTACGCACAGCATGACGGGGGGAGATTTTAATCTCTATAGAATCAGGCGGCAGTGGTAGATCTCTGGTGTGATGCGTTTATTCACAAGAGCAATCTATCAAAGTGCCATAAATGTGATTGTGTTCAGGATTCTCATTACACATTTACCATCCTTAAAATACATTCCTGGAGCATGCGGCACAATTGCCCAATATCCCCAGGGCTGCCAAGGTTAATGAAATTCAACTGTCCTTTTTTGTCACAAAAGGAGAGGGCAGCCAATTATATTGAAGCAGGGGGCCAAGGCAGCTGACAGGGTAGGAAAGGGGAGGGATAGGGGGTGGTACTAAAAGGTATGATGCGTTTGGGGAGTGGCGATTTCCGTGACCCTACCGGAAATTCCAGGAGGGAAGGCAACCATAGTACCCACATTTTAAAGAGCTGAATCCGCTCTTCAAAATAAGTTGAAACCAAAGAAGTAGGTTGCTGCATGGTGATCATAAGTGGTAGGTCTTGTTCCACTTATTATTTGTATACACTTTTTATGGGACAGTAAAAAATAGCAAATTAAAAAATGCCTGATCATCTACAAGTGCACATTTTGTTATGAAATTTTGTACCTGTACATGCCGCTGAAGACACAATAACTATTTATTTATTTATGGTGTTTATAAAACCCTTTCCCCCCCATTTTAATTATTTGCTATTATGGGGGACATTTACCAATATGAAAAACCTAGTTTTTCGTATTGGTATTTCCCCTACGACTGCATACGACTGTTTCAGTCGTATGCAAAGTCGTGTTCCGGAGGGGAATGTACAAAGCAGTCAGATACGACTGCTTTGTAACCCACCGATGTCATAGGAATTCGTATTAGCTGGCCATATATACGGCCGCTAATACGAATTCCTACAGGCAGTCTGCACGGATCAGTCAGATCCGTGCAGGCTGCATGGTGTAAAAAAAATAGAAAAATTAAATAAATTAAAAAAAAAACAGTGTGGGGTCCCCCCCACAGCCGTAACCAGCACCAGGCTGAAGGAGCCGGGGCCGGTAATTAAAAATCAGGGAACCCGACAAATAGGGGTTCCCCGATTTTTAACAACCAGCCCCAGGCTCCTGCTCTGGGGCTGGTTCCCAAAATACTGGGGACAAAATGACTAGGGGTCCCCCGTATTTTAAGAACCAGCCCCAGGCAAAACCAGCCAGCAGGGTAATGCCACAGCCGGGGGGAGACTTTTTATACAAGTCCCCCCGGCCAAAGCATTCATCCCTACCGACCAGTCAGCCTGGCCAGGGGCCCTGGGGGAGTGGGGGCCCCCCCAATGAAGGCCCCCCCCCCCTCCAGGACTTACCTGACCAGGCTGAAGCCTGGTACTGTCCCCGATGCCCCTGGGCGGTGGGCATCGGGCTGATTCAAGTGTAAAAAAAAGATTAAACTATTGTTTTTTACTGTGGCACTACAAGTGCCAGCAAGCTGGGACTTGGAGAACCACAAGTCCCAGCCTGCTGGGCATTAAAGGGCCCGCTGGCACTTGTAGTTCCACAGTTAAAAAAATAGTACACAAAACACACTGACACAAATTTTAAATAAAAGTTTAATACATACATTACACACATACTGATACTTACCTTTCTTGATCCCGTAGGTAGCCCTCTGTCCTGGTGTCCTGTGTCATCCTCCAGGTCCATGTCGGCGGTCCGTGTCGTCCTCCAGATCCATGTCGGCGGTCCGTGTCGTCCTCCAGGTCCATGGCGGTGTCCGGATCGAAGAAATTCATGTTGGAGCTGTGGAAGGAAATCCTACTCACCTGGTCCTGTGCTGAAGAAGTCTTGTCTTGGTCCGACGTAGTCCAGGTAATCTTCATGCTGTCGCCGGTCCCCGCACTGTCCGCATCGCACTGAGGAGAGATGCTGAAATATTTCATACTCGGCGCCTCTCCTCAGGATGATTTCTATTGGCCGCCTAGCGGCCAATCAGGAGCCGACTTTCTTGGCTCCTGATTGGCCGCTAGGCGGCCAATAGAAATCATCCTGAGGAGAGGCGCCGAGTATGAAATATCTCAGCATCTCTCCTCAGTGCGATGCGGACAGTGCGGGGACCGGCGACAGCATGAAGATTACCTGGACTACGTCGGACCAAGACAAGACTTCTTCAGCACAGGACCAGGTGAGTAGGATTTCCTTCCACAGCTCCAACATGGATTTCTTCGGACCCGGACACCGCCATGGACCTGGAGGACGACACGGACCGCCGACATGGACCTGGAGGACGACACGGACCGCCGACATGGACCTGGAGGACGACACAGGACACCGGACACCAGGACAGAGGGCTACCTACGGGATCAAGATAGGTAAGTATCAGTATGTGTGTAATGTATGTATTAAACTTTTATTTAAAATTTGTGTCAGTGTGTTTTGTGTACTATTTTTTTAACTGTGGAACTACAAGTGCCAGCGGGCCCTTTAATGCCCAGCAGGCTGGGACTTGTGGTTTTCCAAGTCCCAGCTTGCTGGGGAGGCTTGCTGGCACTTGTAGTGCCACAGTAAAAAACAATAGTTTAATCTTTTTTTTACACTTGAATCAGCCCGATGCCCACCGCCCAGGGGCATCGGGGACAGTACCAGGCTTCAGCCTGGTCAGGTAAGTCCTGGAGGGGGGGGACCCCTTCATTGGGGGGGGTCCCCACTCCCCCAGGGCCCCTGGCCAGGCTGACTGGTCGGTAGTGATGAATGCTTTGGCCGGGGGGGACTTGTATAAAAAGTCTCCCCCCGGCTGTGGCATTACCCTGCTGGCTGGTTCTTAAAATACGGGGGACCCCATGTCATTTTGTCCCCCGTATTTTGGGAACCAGCCCCAGAGCAGGAGCCTGGGGCTGGTTGTTAAAAATCGGGGAACCCCTATTTGTCAGGTTCCCTGATTTTTAATTACCGGCTCCGGCTCCGTCAGCCTGGTGCTGGTTACGGCTGTGGGGGGGGACCCCACGCCGCTTTTTTTTTAATCTTAATTTTTTTTCTTTTTTTTTACACTGCAGCCTGCATGGATCTGACTGATCCGTGCAGGCTTAAAGCAAATATGACAGGGAAAGCAGGGTGTATTTTCCTGTCATATTTGCGTGGGTGTTTTACACCACTTAGCAGCCGTATTATCAGTACGGCTGCTTAGTACATCAGGAACCACCATTCTTTTGAATGGTGATTTCTGTCGTATTCTATCGATGGTGTAGACCAGTGGTCGCCAACCCGTCGCTCGCGAGCTACCGGTAGCTCGCCTGAGCGTAACGGGTGGCTCGACCACTCTGCCCTCCTGCCCCCTCCCGTGTGTCCATCCGCCCGCCCGCCCTCCCGTGTGTCCGCTGCCTGCCGCCCGCCCATGTGTCCGCTGCCTGCCGCCTTCCCCTGCACAGTGCACACACTACTCACTTCGGAGGAGACAGACGCTGGAGGTCATATTTGACCTCTAGCGTCTGACAGGAAACACAGCGCTGCAGCGCTGTGCTCCCTCAGGCGCAGATACAGAGGGGGGCAAAGGGGGCACAGAGCAGCCAGCCCCAGCCCCACGCAGTGGCTGGGTATCGGACAGACCGCCGCAGCCCAATGTCTCCCGGCAGCCTGGAGCAGCCATCCCTGTGCGGTGAGTGTCAGAGGCTGGGTGTCAGCCAGACAGCCGCAGAACTCGAGCTCCTGGAAGCCTGGAGCGGCCAGACCCGCACGGTGAGTGTCAGCAAGCCTCCCATTACTGGAAGGCTGACTGCTGTGCTCAGTGAGATTATGTGCAGTGAGATTGTGCAGCATATTGTTCAGGGGCATTACAGTGTGCAGCATATTGTTCAGGGGCATTACAGTGTGCAGCATTTTATGCAGGGGCATTACGGTGTGCAGCGTATTATGCAGGGGCATTACAGTGTGCAGCATATTGTTCAGGGGCATTACGGTGTGCGGCGTATTGTGCAGGGGCATTACGGTGTGCGGCGTATTGTGCAGGGGCATTACGGTGTGCAGCGTATTGTGCAGGGGCATTACGGTGTGCGGCGTATTGTGCAGGGGCATTACGGTGTGCTGCGTATTGTGCAGGGGCATTACGGTGTGCAGCGTATTGTGCAGGGGCATTACGGTGTGCGGCGTATTGTGCAGGGGCATTACGGTGTGCGGCGTATTGTGCAGGGGCATTACGGTGTGCGGCTTATTGTGCAGGGGCATTACGGTGTGCGGCGTATTGTGCAGGGGCATTACGGTGTGCGGCTTATTGTGCAGGGGCATTACGGTGTGCGGCGTATTGTGCAGGGGCATTACGGTGTGCGGCTTATTGTGCAGGGGCATTACGGTGTGCGGCGTATTGTGCAGGGGCATTACGGTGTGCGGCATATTGTGCAGGGGCATTACGGTGTGCGGCGTATTGTGCAGGGGCTTTACGGTGTGCGGCATATTGTGCAGGGGCATTACGGTGTGCGGCATATTGTGCAGGGGCATTACGGTGTGCGGCATATTGTGCAGGGGCATTAAGGTGTGAGGCATAGTATCAGGGTCATTGGACAAATTTTAGTAGCTCTCCGGGAGGTTTTTTTTGTCTTTTTTTGTCTCGAGTAGCTCATGGTCAAATAAGGTTGGAGACCACTGGTGTAGACATTCGTATTTGTAAATACAAATACGAATGTTCCATCTTTAGGAATACGAATTGTTGTATTTTCGGGATTGTAAATCCTGAAAATACAAATGTGTAAAAAATAGTTGTATTTCTGCCTACGAATACACCTATTTTTTACGAATACATTTTGGTAAATTTCCCCATATGTGTACAAAAAGAGAATAAAAATGATTTCGGAATACTCAATGTCCTCTTAAATAAACAAGGTACAATACTGCACAAAAAATGTGCAAAAAATAGGTTCAGCACAGGACTGAGAAAACATTCAGCAGTGAAGTAAATAAATTGCCCAATATTGGATATATATATATATATATATATATAGATATATCTATATATATATCTATTTATATAGATATATCTATACTGTATATATCTATTTATATAGATATATCTATATATATATATATATATATATATATATATATATATATATAACCTGTGATTTATTTCAGCTTGTGCAGTTTGTTCTATTTTTACAAACGTGGAAATAGAAAACGGTACTTATGTAATATCTGGGCTCCCGGTTTTTTATGAGACCGCGTGTGCTCGCCACACTATATAAAATCAACTCCATGCGTAGTTGGATAGTAGGGGTATGAAAAAATGGGGTGCATTTAACATGGGAGCCCAGATAATACATAAGTACCTAGAAAACATTTATATATTTATTTATTTGTTCATTTATGACCACATAATACTCCACAGGCAAAACATCTCCAATGTAGCAGCACACTGACATGGGTTAAAATGACTGTTCACACTTTATTTTATATTTTTATTCATGAAATAAATCCATTCACTCCAGTCAGTAGCCACTCCCAAGCAGAACTGAAGCCAGTAATTAGCCACTCCCACGCAGAACTGAAGCCTGTCATTTCCCTGCAATCTACATTATATACAGTAAATACCTGGTGCACTCGTTTGACTTGACCGCTGAATGAGTAGTCATCTAAAGCTGAGCGTGTGGTTCCCTCATGGCCGGGCATGTCCATACAAATCAGGTGTAGATTTTTAGGAAGGAACTGTAAGGAAAAAGCAGCAATATATTATCCCTAAACAAGTACAGGTATAATATTGTATACAAGATTCAGCCACATAGAGCGGCCTCATTCAGACAGAGTCGCAGATATTTTGTCCGTTGCTATGTCTATTGCCATAGCCACGTCTAATGCTAATGCGGCAAACGATTTTGAGTTCCATATGAACCCTTTGAGTGCCAAGTAAATTTGTCAAATTAGGTGTGAAAATAGCCAAGCAAACCTTTGTATTCATTATAATGACCTGTAACGTTTACCTTATATAGAAAATAAAATGTTTAGGTTACAGGGGCAGTATCTACTCTGCATGAATATGAGCATGTGCAAACCCTGGGAGTGAACGCCTTTAATGACTTTCATACTCGCTGGGGCGTTCGCACCTGGATCGGTGGGAAGGGGGCTGGCATGGGACGCAGGGGACCGCCAAGTGTTTTATGGGTGTGCCCACAAAAACGGTGGGCTCGCCCATGGAAATGCTGGGCATCCCCTGCGAACGCAGTCATGCCCACACATCCTCAGAGAAGTCAGCTGACGTCACATGGCGCCAGTGCCCGCCCCCAATTCAGCAGATAGAGGGCATCTGAAAAGTATGTATAGACTTGCTTTTCAGAGCAGTGAATATACGCAGCCTAGTGAGCAGGTCTGAATTATGCCCATTGCTTCACTCCACTTTATCTCTCCAAGATTTGATCAAGCTCCCCCTAAATGAGTCGCAGGAACCCAAATGTCCAAATGTGCAGCAATTATTACTTAAATGCTACACACCAGATTTTTGACCAATACGTAACCTGATGAACCTCTCTGTCTATACATGTTTTATCGTTTGAGAAACACTTAACACTTAGGCCAATCATAGCTGTTGCCCAGCAGTTGTCAGATAAGTGCCAGTATATCCAGAGATAATGGGCAGCAGGCACTGATTCAACCCTATAATTAAATGAAAGGGACTGGCTGACACTTTGGGCCTTATTCTAGTTCACTCTTTCTGACAAAATCCTTCTTAGATGGACAAAACCATGTGCACTGCAGGTGGGGCAGATGTAAAATGTGCAGAGAGAATTAGATTTGGGTGGGGTTTTACTTCAAAGTGAGATCTATATTGCAGTGTAAAAATAAAGCAGTCAGTATTTTCCCTGCACAGAAACAAAATAACTTACCCAAATCTAATTCTCTCTGCACATTTTACATCTGCCCCCCCTGCAGTGCACATGGTTTTGTCCATCTAAGAAGGAATTTGTCAGAAAGAGTGAACTAGAATAAGGCCCTTTGTCCCAGCGATCATATTATTTATTTATTACCCTATATTTATATAGCGCCTACATAATCTGCAGTCCCTGCCCAGTAAAATTTACAATCTATGGGCCGATTCATGTCCTGTCCTTATTGTGTTCAGTGCTGCCAAGAGGTCTGCCGGGCCCTGGCAAAAAAGGCGTGGCACATCCCCTTAGTGGGAGGCGTGGCACATCCCCTTAGTGGGAAAAAATGATATATCATTTTTTACAGGCACGATCAGGGGGACAGTGAGCCTCTCAACCATGCAATTCGATAGGGGAGTGTAATGATGATCACCACCACACCCCCCAACCCCTCCCTCAGCAGCCTCTCTGCCGCACAGCACACTAAAGGGTGTCCTGTGCTGACAGAATGAGCTTTTCATATGCTGTGACATGCTGACAGGGGGAAGGGGGGGGTCCCCACCAGGCCCCTCCAACAAGCCTGGCCCGGGTATTTAGTACCCCCCCCCCCCCTCGGCGGCCATGATTGTGTTAAATATACAATGTACCGATGTTTGGTACACCGCACATTCACAGGATCCGTCCTCGATTTGTGTTGTCACTCACGAAGCAGCTGCAGGTGTCAAGTGATTGAAAGGCCTGATTGCTGTCGAGTGAATTTGCAAGCCATTCGATTATCAAACGATTCTACATGCATCTGGGTCGCAGCGCACGTGTGTGACGCCAAACAGCATAAAATAAACCATCATATTCTTTTTTCGCAATTGATTGGAATTCCTCGTTTGTGGACGTAACCGATCATTTCAGGGAGGGTCTGTGACGTCAGCTCCGGCCTCTGTCACCCTGTCTCGGGCGCAGAGTTGTGGAACGGTCAGAGTTATGCACACTTACACAGATTGGGAAAATCATTGGATGGTGACTGAGTTGTGAATTTATTTGCAGCTCAGTGATCGTTTTACAGACTTGCACGGGGCGGGATTTCACGGTGTCGGGGTGGTGCCTAACGGATCGCGACCTCTGCATGTTTGGGGGTGGGGTTCACAAAACTGGGGATTCAGAAGGTGTGCAGAGACCAGTATCTCAGTCTTCTGATGTTGGTGTCCTGGCCTCAGAGATGTAGCTGAAGCGGCCAGTCTGTGTAACCTCATTGTTACTCAGCCAGCCAATAGTACTGCAGAGTCATCCGATTCTTGGACTCCGTAGTTTGTCAAACAAGAGGGGTCTACTTATACCTGATGCCTCCGGCTGCACTACCATATTATTATTATTATTATAATTTTATTTATAAGGCGCCACAAGTGTTTCGCAGCGCCGTACAAAGGAACAATACAGGGAAACAAAACTTGGCATAACATTGAATAAATAACAAAAATACAGTACAAATAAAGAGCGCCACAGATCAATACACATTACAGCTTGGGTACAAGTAGTGAGGACTCAATCAACATACAACTAGAGGCTTGAGGCCAATAATGGAGAGGAGTATGCAGACGAAGATGGTCACTGAGTGTTGGAGTAAAGGAGAGCTGTGAGTGAGATGTGAAGAGAAGTGGGCTTTGACAACAGGAGGGAAGAGGGCCCTACTCGGAGGAGCTTACAATCTAGTAGGAAGGGGAGACAGACAGATTACAAGAGGTGCAAGCGAGGGGGTGGTGGTTAGATAGCAGGATGTAAACAGGAAACAGGCAAGGGGTCGGAGAACCAGCTGGTTTATGCAGTGGAAGGGTACGCTTTGATGAATAGGTGAGTTTTCAGTGCCCGTTTGAAGCTTTGCAAGGTCGGGGAGAGTCTAATGGAGCGAGGGAGTGCGTTCCACTGAAGGGGTGCAGCACGGGCAAAGTCCTGTACTCTAGCATGGGAAGCAGTGATCAGGGTGGAGGAGAGACGACAGTCGTCAGCTGACCGTAGAGGGCGGGAGGGTGTATGAATGGAGATGAGGTTAGAGATATATGGAGCAATGGAATTAGAGATGGCCCTGTAAGTGAGTGTGAGGTGTTTGAAGAGGATTCTGTAGGGGAATGGAAGCCAGTGCAGATTTTGTTGAAGGGGAGTAGCAGAATTAGAGCGGCGGGAGAGGAAGATAAGCCTGGCTGCAGCATTGAGGACAGATTGGAGAGGAGCTAGTTGGGATTGAGCAAGGCCGGTGAGAAGAGCATTACAGTAGTCAAGCCGTGAGATGACCAATGAGTGTATGATCAGCTTAGTTGCACTCTGTGAGAGAAAGGGCCTGATGCGAGCAATGTTGCGTAACTGGAACCGGCAAGAATGGGCCAGCGTTTGGATGTGGGGTGCAAAGGAGAGGGAGGAGTCGAGAGTGACACCCAGGCAGCGGAGTTGGGGAACAGGGGAGATGATGGTGTTGTTAACAGTGATAGAGATATTAGTAGGGGGCATAGCTCTGGGTGGGGGAAAGATAATAAGTTCGGTTTTGTCCATATTCAGCTTCAGAAATCGCTCAGACATCCAGGTAGAGATGGCAGCGAGGCAGTTGGAAACTTGAGAGAAAACAGTGGGGGACAGATCAGGAGAGGAGAGGTAGATTTGGGTGTCATCTGCATAGAGGTGATATTGGAAGCCAAAGGAGTTAATGAGTGCACCCAGAGAGGAGCATAGGCGAATCTAGAATTATGTTAATGGGTGGCCCCAGATCTAGATATAACAGTAGGGGACCTTTGCGCGGCGTAGCCGCGCGACAAAAAGGGGGCGTGGTCTCATGGGAGGAGGCGTGGTATCACAAAAAGGGGTGTGGTATTACACTTTAGACCATACACAGTAATGCCCATTACACATTTTAGCAAACTCCATAATACCCATTACACATAAAGCCACACGCCATAATGCCAATTACACATAATGCCCATTACACATTGTGCCACACATCATGATGCCCATTACATACTATATAACAAACCGTAATGCCCATTACATATTTGCCATATAAGTGCTGCTTACCTACGTGCTCATTGCTAGTGGGTTCTTGCTTGATGGCACCATAGTACCCATTACACATGATGCCGCACACCATAGTACCCATTACACATGATGCCGCACACCATAGTACCCATCACACATGATGCCGCGCACCATAGAACCCATTACACATGATGCTGCACACATAATGCCCCTTACACATGATGCTGCACACATAATGCCCCTTACACATGATGCTGCACACATAATGCCCCTTACACATGATGCTGCACAATGTAATGCCCCTTACACATTAAGCCACACATTATGCGTAATGCCCCCACATACCGCCACTTGTAGCGTCCCTTAAGCAATGCCCCCAAAAGTGCCACTTACTGTAAATTTTTATATGTGCCTTCGCTGCTGCTGCAGGGAGAGATGGAGAGCGGTGCAGCTGCTTCTATGGGAAGAGGAGCAGAGCGCAGCGCAGAGCACGCTCCCACTCCCCTCCTGGTGTCCCCTCTAGCCGAGTGGACATTTGAAATATTGTGCACGCTGTTGTTGTGCGTGATGTCGGGGGAGCACGCCGGGCGCCGGCACCACATGATTAAAGGGGGAGGGCTGAGGTGAAAGCGGGGAGAAGAATTGGAGCGGAAGCTGCAGGGGTGACAGTCATTGACAGCTGGGCAGAGAGCAGGGGGCTGCCTGGCTGTATTCAGAGCACTGCAGGTCACGTCTGTTTGAAATAATACCCCTTTCACAACAGAAAATGCAGGGATTTACCCGGGAATATGGTCCCAGGATCATGCAGGGACATTCCCAGGCTGACCCCTTATACACCAGCCTAGTCCCTGCATTTTCTGGTGTGAGGGGGAGAGACAACCACTCCCCTCTCCCTACCCCCCTTTAACCAACCAGCTTTATCTTCGGAACCAACTGACCCATTTACATGAGACCAGTATCATATTGAATAACTTTTGAGTTGGCTTCGAATGATTTTGGTCCCGAGAAACTGGGCTGTTTGGTTCCAGAGAAATCTGCCCTCAAAGAACATAAACAGTCATGAAATTACATTTAAGAAATGAAGAAAAATAGGTTTAACCTCAATATTCCTGGAACCAATTAACCCATATGGAGCCAGCCTGGTATCAGATTGAAGGCCCTGCGATTTGGGTTCGACTGAGATCAACCTCGAGCTTCAGTAAAGGTGGAACTGGCAGCTGTTGAACTCGGTTGGGGCCGGAATTAGCTCGTCCCATGTTATCCTATAGGGTAAACGTTCCAGCTTTGCCTGGCAGTATCTCCGGTTCCCAGGGGGCTAGAGACACGGGGCTGGGCTCGTTGGAAAGCTCCATCCCTCAGCTACAAAATGGGCTAATGGGTGGTCCTGTGCACCCCCGGACCACCCCCTAGATTCGCCTATGGAGAGGAGGTGTACAGAGAGAACAGAATGGGGCCAAGGACGGAACCCTGAGGGACCCCGACAGGAAGGATAGAAGGTGGTGAGGTAGAGCCAGAGGCAGAGACTGAGAAGGAACGGTTGAAGAGGTAAGAGGAAAACCAGTTGAAGACTGTGCCAGAGAGGCCAATGTTTTGGAGTGTGTGGAGGAGGAGAGGGTGATCCACAGTGTCAAAGGCAGCAGATAGGTCCAAAAGGATAAGCAGGGAGAAGTGACCCTTGGATTTGGCTGACAGCAGGTCATTGGTGACTTTCACTAGGGCAGTCTCAGTGGAATGAAGTGGGCGAAAGCCAGATTGAAGGGGATCTAGGATGGAGTGGTCAGACAGGTAGCTGGTGAGACGCCTGTAAACCAGCCGTTCTAGTATTTTAGAGGCAAATGGGAGAAGAGAGATAGGGCGGTAGCTTGTGGGAGATAAAGGTGTGAGGTTATCAGATTCACTGTAAATCTGTAATTACTATATTTTATTAGGTGTAGTAATTAATGTACTATTTTAGTCCGTCGGTACCCTCTTATTCTCCATAGATGTTTCTATCCCCCAAATCTGTGTGTATTTCCAGATCAGATCGCTCTTGCCCTAATATGGTCTGCCAGGAAATACCCAGGAAATAAGTCACCAAAAGGTTATGTCCAATTACCATACTTTTGTTCCTGCTATCACAGGAGGGTGGAAGCTGAGGGACAATCTTCACAGGGGGTGATCAGCCCATAATGTAATCAGCCGATTATTGTTCCTGCTGTTTACATGAGGGGGATAGCTGAAGGACAATCACCACAGGGGGTGATCAAATTCCCCTACTATCAACAGGAAGGTTGTCCACAGGGGGTGACCACCACATAATGTAATCAGACTGTGTTTTGTATCTTGTGTTGACTCTGCTATGCATATCTTGGCCACTTCCAGACTTTCTGGAACCGACCCCAGCAGGGGGCAGAAGCAGATGGGCAGCAGCAGTACCTGGGAGGGGGGATAAACCTGACTTGAATCCACCAATAGGGATTGAGTGCAAGCCCACTGATGGTATGGAGAAGCGTGGGAAATTGGAAGTTTTTAAAATGACTTGTACACCTGCCAGCTCAGTATGTTAGTCGCAATCCGGTCTCAGGGGTCCTACCCTTCACTGGATCTTGTGGAACACATCGTTTGCCCGGGAAGGGGGCATCCTACCAAGCTCTGGTGTGGAGCGTCTGTGTTGTGTGGATTTACACAGGTTTCGGCTATCACTGCTGTGTGGATTAAGTGATAGTTTTGTGCTTTGGAACTGCTGCTACAAGGACTGCCATTGGACTGCTACCCGATAACGTTTATATGCTACATTTGACTCTTTTTCCTGTCTTCATCTACTTTCGTGTGCTGTGATAAAAATAAACCATATTTTGGTTTCATCTGCTCGGTGTCTGAGTGATTGAGGAACTCGTACCCTCACATTTGGCGGCAGCGACAGTGGGATCATTCAGACACCAACCTTCAAGCACAGAAAGCACAGAGAACAGAGGATCAGACCATATGTAAGGAAACGGAAAATGCAATAAGGTGATGTTCAGCAAGTGAGCAGGTGTCAGTCCTGTGAAAGGGAAAATGTTTCCAAGGAAAGAAAATCGATGCCTCAAGACCCCTGTAGCAGAGGAGCTCAGGGATGGAGGTTCTTCAGTGTATCGGCAGGCTGGGAAGCCGGATCTGTTATTTATTGTCAGAAAGATGCATTATATCTGGAAGTACTGGGAAGACGCTCAGCAGATGGTCAGCGGGTGGAGAGTATCCAGCATACAGGACAAGTTGTGTTACCTGGGGGATGCATTTCTGCACTGTAAAGGTGAGGCCACCTCTTGGAATCTGCTGGGAGAGCCAGAGTTTGTAGAATTTACAGAGGAAGTGATTGCCACAGTTACCCAGATGCTACAAAGAGGACAATATTCTGAGGCTGAAGGACAAGTCCAGAATACATTGATGCTCCAGATAGAACCAGAGGAAAGGTCTAGAAGGGGGCTACTGCAATCTGGGCAGACAACCGAGGGGTCTGCCACAGAATTAATTGTTACTGCAAGAGAAGGGTCGTTGTCAGGGGGGCCCCTAACTGCCCTTGAAGAAATGAGTATGGAGGAGCTGATAGCAGAAGGTCAGCTGCGAGGTATACCCATCCGATCCTGCACTCGCGGGGAAATCCTTCAGCAGATCCTTCACGATCAGGGAGATCCTACAAATGCATTTGCTGATTACCGAGCATGGATTCTCCATTTCGGTGCACAGTTGAGTGTGTGGGAACAATTGCAGTGTCTGGAGGAGTGCTTCGTGGTGGCAGAGGAAGAGGCGATTGATCGGGGGCTCCTGGATACCCCAGCATGGCAAGATCAGTGTCGCAGGGGGCGTGATGAAAGGCACCGTTTGCAATTGCTTCTCCCCCATCCTAGGGAGGAAGCTGCTCAGTGTTCTCTGCAGGGGGAGGTTATCCCCAAAGTGAAGGAGGTTATTCAGGAGGAGCTGCGCTACAGCTTCCCTTTTGCTGAGGTGGGAGATGCAGAATTATTAACCTGCTGCCAGGGGATCTATGAGGACTGCGTCCAGGAGGAGATCACCGTGGTTAGAGGAGTATCCAACAACATCCAGGCCACCAGCACACCAGTCACAGATGACGTCGTGTTTCGGGCTGCCCAGCATACTCAGCTGGGGAAGGAGGCTATCGCGGAGAAGGAGGTGTGCGCAGAAGTAGCTGCAGGTGAGCATCTGGCTTTTAAGGGGACAGAGCTGACACAGCCTGTCCTGCAGCCACCAGCGGAATTGTTTGTGATGGAGGGTCCCTCCTCAGCCCTGGACATTGAGACCAAATGCTGGACTGAAATTTGCCATGCCCCTAGTTTGGGTGTGGGGGAGGAAGGACATGACGGGGTGGTGGAAGTGCCAGGGCCAGAGCCCCTATATTGGCCTGCTGTTTGGCCCCTGTTCCTTGGGCAAGAGGGGGAGGTGGAAAGTGGTCCCTGCCCCATTGTGCCCGAGGCAAAAGTATTAGTAGGTTACAATGTTGCAGAGGGGGGGTACCCAGAATCCGAAGAAGAGGAATCGCTACAGCCCTTGTTAGTTCCAATGTATGACTTAGACTGTAATCATGCCCTTGCTGGTTCTGCAAACCAGCCGCCTTTTACAAGATGGGTTTGGTATGATGTCACCCTGTGGGACTCAGGTGGTATATCCAAACCCCAGATTCTCGGCTCTGCATCCCGCTATTCCAGGTTGTTATTGGTTCCTGAACAGCTTGGTACCGGGACTACAATAGTAGGGGAAGGAATGTGAGGTTATCAGATTCACTGTAAATCTGTAATTACTATATTTTATTAGGTGTAGTAATTAATGTACTATTTTAGTCCGTCGGTACCCTCTTATTCTCCATAGATGTTTCTATCCCCCAAATCTGTGTGTATTTCCAGATCAGATCGCTCTTGCCCTAATATGGTCTGCCAGGAAATACCCAGGAAATAAGTCACCAAAAGGTTATGTCCAATTACCATACTTTTGTTCCTGCTATCACAGGAGGGTGGAAGCTGAGGGACAATCTTCACAGGGGGTGATCAGCCCATAATGTAATCAGCCGATTATTGTTCCTGCTGTTTACATGAGGGGGATAGCTGAAGGACAATCACCACAGGGGGTGATCAAATTCCCCTACTATCAACAGGAAGGTTGTCCACAGGGGGTGACCACCACATAATGTAATCAGACTGTGTTTTGTATCTTGTGTTGACTCTGCTATGCATATCTTGGCCACTTCCAGACTTTCTGGAACCGACCCCAGCAGGGGGCAGAAGCAGATGGGCAGCAGCAGTACCTGGGAGGGGGGATAAACCTGACTTGAATCCACCAATAGGGATTGAGTGCAAGCCCACTGATGGTATGGAGAAGCGTGGGAAATTGGAAGTTTTTAAAATGACTTGTACACCTGCCAGCTCAGTATGTTAGTCGCAATCCGGTCTCAGGGGTCCTACCCTTCACTGGATCTTGTGGAACACATCGTTTGCCCGGGAAGGGGGCATCCTACCAAGCTCTGGTGTGGAGCGTCTGTGTTGTGTGGATTTACACAGGTTTCGGCTATCACTGCTGTGTGGATTAAGTGATAGTTTTGTGCTTTGGAACTGCTGCTACAAGGACTGCCATTGGACTGCTACCCGATAACGTTTATATGCTACATTTGACTCTTTTTCCTGTCTTCATCTACTTTCGTGTGCTGTGATAAAAATAAACCATATTTTGGTTTCATCTGCTCGGTGTCTGAGTGATTGAGGAACTCGTACCCTCACAAAAGGGTCCAGGTTAGGTTTTTTAAGAATAGGCGAGACCAGAGCGTGTTTGAAGGGTGAGGGAAAGATGCCAGTAGAAAGAGATAGGTTAAAGAGGTGAGCAAGGTGGGAGCAGCCAGTGGGGGAGAGGGAACTGAGGAGACGGGAGGGGAGAGGGTCCAAGGGACAGGTAGAGGGGGGAGAGGATGAGATGAGGGAGCGGACTTCCTCAGCTGTGGTAGGGCAGAAGGATGACAGAGTGGGGTAGTTGGTAGGGGAGGATGATTGGGGTGGGTGGGCAGCAGAGGGGGTATGGAAGGAGATATCATGTCGGATTACCTCAATTTTAGAGAGGAAGAAGGAGGCAAAGTCAGTGGCAGTGAGGGATGAAGGGAGGAGGGGTGGTGCAGGGCGAAGTAGAGTGTTGAAAGTTTCAAAGAGACGTCGGGGATTGGAGGAATGGGAAGAGATGAGAGATTTGAAGAAAGATTGTTTGGTATAGGAGAGAGCAGCGCTGTAGGAGGAGAGAATAAACTTGAAATGGAGGAAGTCTTCCAGAGAGTGAGATTTCCTCCAGAGGCGTTCAGCAGAGCGTGCACATTTTTGCAAGAAACGAGTTATTTTGTTGTGCCAGGGTTGTGGTTTAGAGCGTCGAAGGGGAACAGTGTGGAGGGGGGCTACAGAGTCGAGAGCAGAGGTGAGAGAAGAGTAATAGAAAGAGGCAGCCTGGTTGGGGCAAGTCATGGTTGAGAGAGGAGAGAGGAAAGTCTCCAGGGAAGACAGGACAGTGGGGTCAAGAGACCCGAGGTTACGTCTGGTGACTGTGGGTCTGGGCAATGAGGGGAGAGGGGAGGATGAGAGGGTGAAAGAGAGCAGATTGTGGTCAGAGAGTGGGAAGGAAGAATTAGAGAAATCAGAGAGATTACAATGGTGGGTGAAGACTAGGTCAAGGGAGTGTCCGAGATTATGAGTGGGGGTGGAGGTCCATTGAGAATATGTAAGGGTCGCCGGCTTATTGCAGCACCTGAATCAGGCCCTATATTCCCTGTACACACACACACAGGATAATTTTGTTGGAAGCCACTAAGCTGATCAGTATGTGTGTGGGAGGTAAATCCCTGATGTAAATCAATGACAGTGTGAAGAGGTCACAGTGCTAGCCACTGTGCTGTCAAGCTGCCAATATAAATATATATAGCAGATAAAAGCTGGTCAAGATGATGGCTTAGGAGGTATTCAATCTGTGCCGGCACAGGTAATGATCAACATCATCAGGTAACATTAAAACCACAAGAGAATACGCTCTCCCTGCACTCAGCTTATGTGTGCTGGCCCACGCACAGGGGGATGCAAGTCTACAATATGCAAAACTCCAGATCCAGAAGAATTTGTGGTGTGCATACATATTACAAACATTGCATACGCCCAACAGCAAATGAGGCCTATTCCCCTAGAAACAACTGTAGTGCGTCGCCTACAGGTACAGTAGACAGGCATTTGTTGGGCTGTAAGAATAGATCCTCCTCATTCACTACGGAACGCTGATGCAGGCCCTTCATGATATGTTCCTGAGCCCCTGGTCCATAGTGAATGGCTATTAGCCACATTGTTATGAAAGCTGGTCAAGCGCCCAATATACAGTAAATACCTCCACTCAGAAGGGAGAACAAGTCAATATAAAAGTTACTCACCTTGACTATGGCCAGCCACATGTCTTTATGAGCAGAGAATCCATGTAACATGAGGATAGATGGTTTGGGCCCCGGTCTACCTCGAACTGTGTAACAGAATCTGTAGTTCCCATAGCTGACGTGTTTCACCTGCATTCCCAAAGCCCTGCGCCAATACCTGCAACAGAAGCACATTTATAAGCAGAACGAACATAGTCCTCCCCCGCAGCATGTTCTCAGCAAGTCTATGCTTCTACTACTTCATGATGTAGCAGAACCATCTCTCCTACAGCAATACCCTGCTGTCCTAGTAGTTAATGGACTAGGTGACCTTGGCTCCCAGTAATATGAGGACTATATGACCCAGGCTCTTGCTCCTTCTCTGTTCCTAATGGTTTCTCTACCATTCTATGTGGGCAACTCAATTCTCTGCAAAGTGGCACCACAATGTTCAACTCAACTTCCTTGCCATGGTGATCCTGTAACAAACAGTAAAAGCTATATGTGCTAGTAATTTATAAACTCCAATTGACATAAACTAATAATACAGTACAACATAGAAAGGGACAATTATCCATTTCTTTATTGTTAAAACAATTAAAAAACAATAGTTAAACAGTAAAGATGTATACACACTAGGAGATTTTGAGCTCAAAGTAGCGCAGTTTTCCCATTTTGAGATACTTTAAGCTCCAAATCTCCTAGTGTGTATGGTCGGGCAATAAGCAGTTGGTGCTGATGTACACTACCGCATCATCGCCGTCCATTGTCCTGTATTACTGGCTGCGTGAACCACTTTCCAATCCTACTGCATGCAGTGAGCAATTTATCGGACAGCGATTTTCACATCAACGTACCTGGGTAAAAACTCCAAGTTGTATACACCCTATTAGAAAGTGTACCTAACCAATATATCATTACATTTATTTAGTAGCAATGAATCGTAAAAATTATTTTTTACACACGTGATTTTAACCTCTAAAAAATATCATAGTGACCATGTCAGTGTTACCAAACGCCAGCCCTCAGGGCCACCTAACAGAGCGTGTTTTGTGGTCTCATCACAGAATCACAGGTGAAAGAATTACCAACTAGGAAAACGTGCACTGTTAAGGTTTCTTGGTGACTGTAGTTGGGAAACCCCATCTATATGAATGATGTATCTTTTATTCCATATGTAAAGATTTTACATAATTTTTGGTATTTTTTGTGTGCATCAAATGTAGCTAAGGGGCATGAGGAATGTTAAATCCCATTTTAGACGCTATGCTCATCATAAGACTCATAAATTAATTGGTCTTGGCGCTGTACTATCCCCCAGGATAGAGCTGAGCCTGGGCACAAGGCCGCCATCAAGGGGGTACTGCAGGTACTGTTGTCCTGGTGCATGACAGACAGGGAGCCCGGACCACCTCTGCAGCTGCGGGTGATTGTATAAAAATATACATAAATGTCCTCAACAAAATGGCCACCACCATGGAGGAGAGACAACAACTGACAATATGGACATTCAAATACATAGAAACACAATGAAGCCCCCCCCTAAACATTCTAAAATCCATTGATGTACAGAAGCCTTTACATATATATCTGTAAGTGTGGAAAAGTAATGGAGTAATGTTACATCTGTGTCTCTGTGGAAGTAGGGTCTGGAATCAGAACCTCACCAGTAATAAATCTTGATGAGGGCAGCCGGCCATAGGAAGAAGGAGACCACAAAAGCCAATATTGGGATAATCAAAGTGCCGCCTGCAATCAAGAACATGTTAAGTACGTCCAGGTCCATGGTCTCTCCAGTTAGATCCTGCCTAGAATACAAGGAGGAACAGTTTAATATAAAGAAGCATAGCAAGAAAGGCTTCCATTGCAGCTGCTGCAGAACCTCCTGCACGGATAACTTTATCTAAGCCTTAAAAGCAAAAACTTTATTCTCCATATATTTCTCCCATTATACTGCCGGGAAATCTAACAGTATATGCCAGTGTATACACAATCATTCATTCGTTTACAAGGCAAACTTCTGAGGGCATGCGGGGACTTGTAGTTCCACCAGAGCGTATGTTCTATAGATGACCTGCCTCTGCCCTCTACTAACAGACCTGATGTGGCTGGTTGATATGGTTTACAGAACATTTGCATTATTTGCCATGTTATTCAATAAACATAAATGTAGCAGACTACATCACACACATAAACAGTCCCACATATTGACCAATAGGTCATAAATACATACGAAAGCTCATTAGCGATGATTATAACAATTCCCCAGCCTAGAACACTGTATATGAACCCCAGAGATACAGCTAGAACGTCTGTATAAGTCTTGCCGCAGTCAGTCTCTATCTGTCAGCAGTTTTCTCCTTGTGATCAGCATTATCCTGGTTGCCAGAGCTGCATATCTCAGTCACAAAATGTAAGTCAAGCGCACAGCAATCATCTGCTCTTCCAGGATCCCCCTCAGGGACTCACAATCCCCCTGTACTCGCTGCACTTACTGGGACTCTGCTTAGCTGGAGAACGCAGCGATGACAGGGTAGTATGACAAACTTTGACCCCTCACAGACTCACACTAAGTTCCACCTTTGCACGCCTTATAACTGATAACGTGTGATGGTAACATGATATGCTGACTTGTTCGGGACTATACAGTAAAACTGTTAACCCCTTTATTTCGCAGAGAATTATGTAATGGCCTAAATTGGCCCAGTGCCATATCCTGAAAGACTTTTTACTGTCCCATATTCCCACCTTCATAAACATTCGTCTGGGCAGTCTGGATCCCGACGTCGGGCTAATGACTGTCGGAATCCCGACTGTCTGAACACCATACCACACCCCTGATTTGCTGGTCCCTGCGAGATTCTGGCCAGACAGCCACTAGATTTCAAGTGGCAACAACCTGGTTTTGCATTTAAACTAATTGCCGCTTTAAATCTAGCAAGCGGTTATAGCCTCAAAATCACATATAGCCTCAGAAACCAGCACACTGGAGACTGTAAAGCCCCACATACACTAGCCACCCAGCGATGCTGATACAGTTAACTATATCACCCATGGGCAGCCGATGTGCGTACACACTGAAAGATATCAGCCACCGATATTGTTCAGTGATGTTCAACCTTTTGACTGTTGACCTTTTGACTGTCGAGCTATAGTCAATCTATCATGAGTCTAGATACCAGTGTGGAAGGTATAAAATGCACCAGCCAATCAACTCCCAACAGTCAATTTTAAACACAGCTGATTGTAAGGTGATAATTCACCATCCACTTTTTATCTCTTCACCAGGCTTAATACATCTGCCCCACTGCGCCACATGTCTCTCCTGCACCAATTCTATGTACAGTAGTGCACTCTCTCCCTTGTGGGTTTATCACATGATGCTCAGAGCAAACCATTGCTAATTTCTGTAGCGCTCAGGATTTACACTGTATTGTGAGACAGGACTTTTGAATAGAGGTCGTAATCACATAATATTTCTATGTCCTGACCAAACCAAACACATGGGGGGGGGGGGGCGTGTTTATTAAATGAAGGTCCTTTTTCTTGATTTCAAACCAATTAAAATCGACCCGCCCCAGCTTTGGAAAACGGTGCCAAGTGCCGCAGACCATGCTGTGGCTGACAGGGACTGTGAGCGATATCGCAGGACCTGTTCCGCACATGCCCAGACTCCCAAACATCATATTTGTACGGAAACCATTAGGTTTGTATACAAATATGAAATAGGCCTATAATGGACACGGTGGATATAGGCCACTGTATCTGAATGAGGCAAAAGCAAATAATTGTCACTTGAATGAAGGTCAACAATGTTCCTGTCAGCAGCTACAGGGTGGGATTCTCTAAACGAAAAAATGCGGTAAAAACCCGGTTATCGGGCTTTTTACCACATTGTGGGATGCACTAAAGACCCACCACCGGATTACCCCATAGAAGCCTATGGGCTTCTACCGCGACCCACCACAGACCCCTGCCACCTCACACTGACCCCCCGTCACGGACCTGAGACCTCCTCCCCTCTGCACTGTAAATCCTCTTCCGGGTGAGGGAGGAGAGCCCACCAGCCCACAGCAGCAGCCGGGTAAGGGAAGGAGGGGGAACTGGCGGTACATTGCCAGCCACAACGCAAAGGACAGCTCTTAACGCAAGAGCTGTCCTCTGCCATAATTATCACATATGTTAGTGCATATGCGATAATTATGTCTGCGGTAGCCGGCGATGTGCGGCGTGGATGTCAGAGCATCCCGCCCAGAGTATGTCATATATTAGTAAGCAGAAAGCAAGCAGTGCATTGTGGGAAGTGGTGACAGTTCTGACTGATGAGGGAAATGGAGGAGCTTGTTGAGGTGTTGTATAAGGGCCTAGTGGGGAGGTATATGGTCGTTAGGTCGACATGCATTGGGTCGACCACTGAAGATCATCACATGTTATAGGCCGACACGTCGAAGGTCGACAGGGTTGGAAGGTTGACACAAGCATTAGGTCGACTTTGTGCTGCGAACAGATGAAAAGACATTTGATGGTGAGCAGCCATCAAAGGATTTCTCCTCTGTGCGGCTCTTGCGGCTGGTTGTGTCACCGTACACAGCTGCTCGCAGGGTAGTGACCGGATCCAGCTGCCGTTAATCTGCTTACTAGGCTCCGAATATACCCAGCCTAGTGAGCAGGTCTGAATCACCCCCTACATGTGCAGAAATATTGCACACTTGACAATGGCAGTGTACATCTTCCTTTGTGAGGGGCCCCTGCAATTCGCACAACAGTGCATGTATTGCACACACACAGGAGTCAGTCACTGCAGGATAGCGATGGGTAACATGGAAGTGTCTGCGCCCCCAGCTCCTTCCTGCATTATGGTCATGTGCTTGTTGGAGCTTGTAACACTGGTATATAAATACTTGCTGATATTGTATTGGAGTTTCTGTCTCCTTGAATAAGGGCTGCATTCAGCATGCACTACAGAGCACCAGAGCTCTACTAAAATACCAATGCAATTCAGCATTGATCCAGTGGGGGGACAGCTGTCTCGAAAATCAGCCGACCCCTGTGATACCTAACACCACTACTTAAGCCCCATAGACACGGTGTGTGGTCAGACTGCCCGACAAACTCCTCACTGCACTTGGCCGCGTATCAGGCAAGTCGGGCTGGCCCTGGTTGCTGCAGTGTGCAGGAGCCCGAGCAGTAGTGTGAGCTGACGGGTGAGCTGGTGGACAAGCCGTGCAGTGGTGCCCAGTGCTTCAGCTGCAGCCCCAGCGATCAGCAATGGAACGTGATAGGCAGGCAGAGAGGTACCGGCTGGCTGCTAGCGCTGCGGCACGCCCCTGTCCCTGAGCCACCTGTAAAGGTGCCGCTTGAGCTAGTATTTTTAATGGGCTTTTACAGCACCCTGTTTGTCCTCGCCCCCTGCCCGTCCTCTGCTTCTATCAATTTGTACAGGACAGCTGGAGGCATCGCTTTCGGTGCCTCCAAATCAATAAAAACATGATGCACAGTTAAAAATGATTAGAATAATATAAAGAAAATAGTTATGACACAGAATATGTGTCATAGGTATCTTCCTTGTATCTTCCTTGTATTATTTTAATCATTAATGACAGGGCTTCCCCTGACTGCATGTGCCTGGTACTGAGGGACCCTGACTAGTGATCACCGTTATGAGTATGCACAGCTGCAGGAACACAGACAGCTGGCGTGTACATGTCTGGCTTTCCATAAATAACCTTTTTACAATCTCCATGTCACCTTTATTCATTTATTATTTATTAACAGTTTCTTATATAGCGCACACATATTCTGCAGCGCTTTACAGAGAGAATATTTGGTACTTGTTTCCTAGATGGGCGCCCATCGTGGTGATCGCAGGTACATCGCATGCCATTATAATGGCATGCGATGCGACCGATGCGATCAAACCGATATTACATAGAACTCCTATGTTAACTTAAAATTGCGTCGATCGCATCGCAGACAACCAAAAATTATATAGGGAACAATGTTAAATGGCCCCCAGACCCCAAATTTAATTAAATAACCAGCCTGAAGTGTGAAATGGCCCCCCCACACTGTTAACGCCACCCCACGATCAACGTAAACCCGAAGCGTGGCGAGCGCAGTGAGCCCGCGAGGGGCGGCGGTACGCGTCCTCCGACCTTTTCATACCCCACTAACCACGTCGATGTGGAGTTGAGAATAGAAAGTGTGGCGAGCGCAGCGAGCCCGAAGCGTGGTGAGCGTAACGTGCCCCGCGAGGGGACGCGTATGACGAGCCTGAATCGTGCCGAGCGCAGCGAGCCCCGCGAGGGGCCGCGGAATACATGTTAAGTAATCCGTGTCCCCTCACGGGGCTTGCTGCGCTCGCCACGCTTCGGAGGCGTATTCCGCTGCGCCCGCTACGCTTCGGGTTTGGTGGCTCGCTGCGCTTGCTACACTTTCTATTCTCAACTCTTTCTATTCTCAACTCCACACCGATGTGGATAGTGGGGGTATGAATAGGTCGGGGGACGCGTACCGCCGTCCATCGTGGGCTCTCTGCGCTCGCCACGCTTCGAGTTTACGTTGATAGTGGGGTGGCGTTAACAATGGGGGGGGGGGGCATTTCACACTTCAGGGTGGTTATTCAATTAAATTTGGGGTCTGGGGGCCTATGTTCACTATGTTCACTATGAATGATAGGCCGTTTAACATGGTTCCCTATGTAAAATCGCGAAAATCGCATTGATCGCATCGCATCTGATTTGGTTGCATGCGATGCGATCGGTGCGATTTTTTTTTAAATGCGATGCCTGAGACCAAAATCATGGCCGCCCATCTAGGAAACATATTTGAACATTCACATCAGTCCCTGCCCCAGTGGAGCTTACAATCTATATTCCCTACCACATGTACACACACACACAGACATTCTAGGGTTAATTTTGTTGGGAGCCAATTAGCCTAAAGGTATATTTTTGGAATGTGGGAGGAAACCGGAGTACCCGGAGTAAACCCACACAAGTACAGGGAGAATATACAAACTCCACACAGTTAGAGCCATGGAGGGAATTGAACCCTTGACCTCAGTGCTGTGAAACAGTAATGCTAACCACCATTACACCATTCCTTCTGCACCTTTACATGTACAGTAAGCACTGACTGGATGGAGATGGAAATTTGGTGGCTATAAAGTTTGCAATGCCTAAACTTACTTAAGGCTAGATGAGACTAGGGACTAGACTACACTAGGGGGATTATTCTGCAGTGATCAGTCACCAACGTATTCGCACCGGGGACTGAGGATGCGTCTCTGTCCGTGCGTATGGCCGATTATATGCATGTGCAGGGCCGCTGTGCGAAAGGTTAGGGGAGGGAGGGGTGCAGGCAGAAGAACACTCAGCGCTGCTACTTTTAATAATACTATTCTCTGTACCTGCATTATAGAGAGCAGTAAGAATGTATTCATTGCTAACTATTACTTAATTATGGGCACTGTAATATAATCATCAGTCTGTCACGTTCACAACTCAATCACAAGTAATGACAGGAATTATAATAGAATATGAAGACGAGCAGATGATACACTGACAGATTGTGGTGCCTTATGCAACAATGGGACACTGGCTAAAAGCAATGACACTTCTAGTGACTGATGTCAGAGATACAACTACATGGACACTGACAGGACAGATGATGGCACTGTGATGCTACACAGAACCAGTGATACAATGTTACACAGAGTGACAGACACACAATAATGTGACACTGGACAAAGCAATGACACTTCCAGTGACGTCACGGATACTACAGGGACACTGACAGCAGGACATAGTGACACTGTAGTGACACAGCGTGGCAGTGCCACTGTACCCAGATGCACAGTGACAGACACACAGCCATGACACTAACATAGAGGGCAGGGTGAGGATGGTGAGGACACAATAGTGCATCATATGGTGCTGGGCAGACGGGACAGAGCCGCTCACCTACCCGGACCCTGGCTCCGGTGGATCCGCCGGATCGTCCCGGGATATCACTGCGGGATCACACCCGGAACTGCCGCACTCTCATTAAAGGCGACGGAGAAGCTGGATGTGCGCCGACCGAAATGACCACGCACGGCCACTAGATGGCGGTGTCACTGCGACCACGGCTGCCTGCGGGCTTCAGCGCGGCGTCCTGTGCAGAGATCGCTATATTATCCTGCTTTAGCACATATCTAACCATCAGGGAAGGAGCCAGTCTCAGATGTTACTGGCACATACTGTATGATATCATAGCAGGCTGCCCTCCCCCAGGCTGGAAAAGTATCCGGACAACGGGTAGAGAGCAAAAAGGTCGACAACCATTAGGTCGACACCATTAGGTCAACATTCGTTAAGGTCGACATGCGTTAAGGTCGACATGCGTTAAGGTCGACATGTCATTAGGTTGACACGAGCATTACGTTGACATTTTTGCACATTTTTTGGGAGCCAACATGTACCAACAGGAGGTATTTCATGTTCTACCATCCACTAGGGTAGGGGTGGCCAACCGGTCAGAGGTAAAGAGCCAAGAAATATCTGTAGTCAAGCTAAAGAGCGCTGCATAACACCCACATAAGTTGCTGACAGGAGTAGGGCTGCATAACGGTCAGTTGCCAACAGTAGTAGCACTGTGTAACACCCAGACCAGTTGCCGACAGGAGTCGAACTGTGTAACATATATAAGGGTGGGTTTTTCGGGAGGAGTTGCGCCGTGGACTATATGTGATAACCCTGCTGCAATGAGTGTGGAGGTATACTACCAATACCTCTAGTTGGTCTGTGGGGGGGGTTTCACCTTACGGTGTACACTCTGCGCTAAGGGTATACCCTTAGCGCAGAGTGTACACCGTAAGGTGAAACCCCCCCCCACAAACTGTGTAACATCCACACAAGTAGCTGACAGCAGTAGCGCTGCATAACTCCCAGACCAGTTACTGACAGAATAAAACTCTCACATTTTATTTACCTTCAAATCTGGCTGGCAGCTCATCTTCTGCTCCTTCCATCAGCCCTGACCCCAGGTAGCTCCGCCTCTTTCCTACCGTGTTGCTCCGCCATCCATCCCAGGTAGCTCTGCCTACTTTTCAGGCCATGCCATTGTCAGCCAGTGCTACCATTCATGCAGTCAAAGGGGAGTTAGGAGCCTGGAGGGAGCTTCCTGATGCTGGCACCGCGAGTGACACTGACAGGCAGCGGCAGACAGAGAGGGCAGCAGCAGCCAGAGAGGACAGCAGCGGGGACACAGAGCAGGGAGAGATGGACGGTGCCTCCTTGCCCTGCATCCTGTGCCTAGCCGCAGGGACCTTTGATCTTCCTCCGTCAGAGGTCAGACCAGGGCCGGTGCAAGGCACCGGAGCACCCCAGGCGAGTCGGGGTGGGGGCGCCCCGGTGCCGGGGGTGGATGGTACCTGTGAAGAATCTTGCGTCCCTGGCGTCCCTGCTGAGTGCTGGTGCGTGCAGGGGTGTCCGTGCCGCCGGGGGAACCTGCTGCTCTGTTATTGAGTATATAAGCTTGTCGCGGCCGGCGGGGTCCCTACAGTGAATAGGAAATAACTAGCGCTTCCCGCACCGCCGCGCGCATAGCGCTAGTTATTTCCTATTCACTGTAGGGACCCCGCCGGACGCGACAAGTTTATATACACAATATTTATATACACTCCTATTTACTTGTCCCATCTTAACTCACATTCGTTTTTGTTTGTTTATATTTATCCCCACAGCTGACCGTTGCCAAGCAACCAACAGCCGCCCTCTGGGCCACGTGATGAATGAAAGATCTAGCCAGTAGATACAGGCTGTGTGCGGGAGCTTGTATTGCAGCGTCACGCTGGCTACCGGCGTGTATGGTCTCCTAGCAACTGGCAGACACCCATGACATCACTGGGCGGCGACGGCTATCACACGTGGACGCCGGCGGAAGTGGACGCTCGGGACGGACGTCGATGCAGTCCCCCTGGATCAGGTATTTAAATCATTGTCTTTTATTGTCACATTGCTTCTGATGAAAATTCCTGTCGAGAATTGAAACGTTAAGCTTCCTCTTTGCTGTTGCTTGAATTATTTCATTCGCCGTGAGTGCCGCCACCTACACCTCGTTACCTACCTGAATACCCCGGAGGGCACCTGGCTTCTCATCATTACTTACAGGAGGGGAGAGTGCCGATACCCAAGCCTATATATATATATATTTATATATATATATATATATATATATATATATATATATATATATATAGGGGGAGGAAAGGGTGGCGGCACTCAGAGGACTTCGAAAGAAAATTGAGACCACAATGGGGTTCTAGTTCGACGTTTCGGTCACAAAGACCTTTATCAAGAACTTATGCATAAGTTCTTTTAAAGATTAATTTTTATTAGTTTTACACGTTAAATTGCAGGGGGGTAGGGAAGTACAGGTATTAGGGGGAGGGGGGAAATAAAAATAAAATAAAAAGGGGGCACACATTGAAACAGACGTTCTATAACAAACCAATATTTCTATCACTATAGGAACTGTTCAAATACAGTGATAGGCATACATAGAGTAAGCTGTTGGGGGGAGAACAGCACATAAATAAACATCACAGTGTGAATTCTGACATGGCCTGTCATATTTTAGAGGTCCAGTATTCAGTCCAGCTAAGCCATTTGATTAATGAGTTGGTAGCCGAGGAAGAGTAGCGTACTCCTGCAGTCTCATATTCACAATGATACTGAACAGCTTGTTCTATTTGAGGGATTGTTGGGATTCTGGTGGAGCGCCAGCACTGCGCAATTAGAGTTTTGGAGGTGATTAGTATATGACCCATGATATATCTATCATTGCTGGAAAGCCCTCCTATCAAATGGAATATAGCTACTTTCGGGGACGGAGGGATGGGTATTTTCAATACCTTTGAGACAAGAGCAAAAACCGAGGCCCAGAATCCAGAGATGCATGGGCATTCCCAGAATATGTGGAATAGGGAGCCTACATGGCCACAGTTTCGCCAACAAAGATTCGAGTTAGCTGGACTGAATTTATGTAGTAATACAGGAGTCATATACATACGGTGCAGTAGTTTATAGAATTGTTCGGAGTGTGAAATACATTTAGACAATTTAAAACAGATTTGAAAGATTTGGTGCCACTCTTCTTCACTAATGGATTCCTTCAAATCCTGTTCCCATTTTATCAGGGATGGGTGTTTTTTGAAGCTCGATGGCGCCATCAGGAAATTATACCACCAGGTGATACCTCCCCTACTACCCACACATGTCAATTTATTCAGAATATACCGGGGGAGTGTGGGGACGACATGGGGAGATGTGGTTACCGTAAACAGCCAATGTCTGAGCTGCAGGAACTTGTAGAAGTCCCTATGGGAGAGGGAGAATTGGGATTGGAGTTGTGCGTATGATAGTAAAGTTCCTGAAGGTGTAGCTTCCGCGAGTGTTGAGACCCCCTGAGAGACCCATGAGGTGAAGGAGAGATTTGGTATCTGGGAGGCTATGGCTGGGAGCGACAGTTGGGAACAAGGTAGTGATATATCTGAGGCTAATTTTGCCGCCTCCAGCCATGCCTTGCGAGTGTGTATGATAGAAGAAATTGGTGTCAGGGAACGGATGTCTACAGAAATGGGGAACCACAGACAGTCTGTGAGTGGGCAAGAGGACATTAGATTACGTTCCAGGGTCACCCATACTTTAGGGTCTTCTTTCGCGAACCAAGCACCTATTTGAGAGAGGATACTGGCGATTTGGTAGTTATGTAGATCAGGGTATGCCACCCCCCCCTCCCGTTTTGAGAGTGATAGAATCCTCCGGGCTAATCTGGGTTTAGCGCCTTTCCAAATGTATTTAGTAAACGCGGATTGGAATTTATTTAACAGGGACATGGGAACCAGGAGGGGAATGGTTCTAAATAGGTATAAAATTTTAGGTAATATCATCATTTTCAAAGCCGCAATTCTGCCAAGCCAAGAGATGTGCAACATCATCCAATCGGTTGTCATCAGTGAGATCTTATGGAGGAGCGGGGTATAGTTAGCCTGGATTAGGTCCCCAGTTGAAGGGGTAATGTGAATTCCCAAGTATTTAAGACTACTGGTTTGCCAGGAGTATTGATACTTAGTTCTTAGTGATTGTAGGAGATCATGGTGGAAGTTTATAGGGAGAGCCTCAGTTTTGGATCCGTTTAATTTGTAATAAGATACAGCTGAATATACATCCAGGATCTTATGGAGACTAGGCAGGGAATACTCTGGGTCAATGAGGGAGAGTAAGACGTCGTCTGCAAAGAGACATATTTTATACGTCACGCCCGATAACTCCGGGCCCTTAACGGTATTTGATGATCTTATAGTTTCGGCAAGCGGTTCAATAGCCAGAGCAAACACTAAGGGAGACAGGGGGCAGCCTTGGCGAGTTCCATTGGAGATTCTGAAGGGGGAGGACAGTAGTCCGCTCACAAATACTCTAGCTGATGGGGAAGAATATAAGGCAGATATGGATGTCAAAGCACGTCCCGTTATACCGAATTTACGAAGAACCGCATGTAGATAGCCCCAATGTAGTCTGTCAAAGGCCTTCTCAGCATCTAAGGACAGCAGCAGCAACTGTTCGCCCGATCCAGAGAAGGCTTCGACTAAATCAATTATTCTCCTAGTGTTATCTGGTGACTGTCTTCCCTGCACGAACCCCACTTGATCCTGGTTAATGAGGGTGGGGAGCAGGGGATTAAGCCTATTGGCTATCAATTTGGCATAAATTTTAACATCCGAATTAAGCAATGCTATGGGTCGATAATTGGTTATAATGGCGGGGTTCTTTCCTGGTTTAGGGAAAGCTACTATCCTAGCTTCAAGCATTTCTTTTGGAAAGCTACCCAACGAGGATGCTTCATTAAACATTTGGGCCAAAATGGGGGAAAGGGTATCTTTAAAATGGGAGTAAAATTTGTTGGGATAGCCATCTGGGCCGGGGGCTTTTTCGGCAGGGAGTGTCTCAATAGCAGAGTTGATCTCCTCCGCTGACCAGGGCTGGGAGAGTGTATGGAGGGCATTCATGCTGAGGGAAGGGAGAGTAATCTGGGCTAGGAATTGATCTATAGCGGAAGTTGAGGGCTGTGGGGTTGCTGAGTCTGCCTTCAGGTTGTATAGGGTAGAATAGTATTCCGCAAAGGCATTAGCTATATCCGCTGGGTTAGACACTTTAAGGCCTCTGTTGTCTGTGATTGATCGTATTCGGTCTTTGGCTAGTTTCCCCCTAAGCTTTCTGGCGAGGAGTCTACCCGCCCTGTCACCTTGTATATAGAATTTCTGTTTCAATTTGGATAGGGATCTATGCACTTCCTGTAAGGCTATGACATTCCATTCTTCCCTAACCCGCAGGAGGTCCTTATAAACCTTAGGATCAGAGGGGGACATTTTGTGTCTTGCCTCCATATCTGCCATTCGGGTTTCTACATTTAACTGGTGAGTAGCTGCTCTCTTGCGTATGCGGGCCGCTGCCTGAATCGCGGATCCCCGGACAACTGCTTTTAACGCGCACCAGAAATTAAATTGTGACGTGTCATCAGGTGAGTTGTTTTCTAGGTATTGGGAAAGAGACTCGGAAATAATCTGTTGTGCCTCCAGGTCTAGCAATAGGTACTCGCCAAGGCGCCAGGTGCTAGGGGGGATCTGGGCTGAGGACAAGTTCCAATGTATACATAATGTGGCGTGGTCGGACCATGTCACTGGCAGAATGGAAGCTTTAGTAATCTGTTGTAGGGCCCATTTGTCAGAGAAAGCTAAGTCAATGCGGGAATAAGTACCATGGACTGGGGAAAAGAAGGTGTAGTCTCTTACATTAGGGTTTTTGGCTCTCCAGACATCGTAGAGATCGTATTCGTGTATAATTCTCCGGAAAGCGGAGGACTGAGTGGGCTCTGTGCGATTACCATGTTTATTGCGTTTTACAGTTTTGTCAATAGAGGGGTCCAATACTAGGTTAAAGTCTCCCAAAACCATAAGCAGCCCCTTCCGACATGTTGAGAGAGTGGTACAGAACTTCCTTAGGAAAGGGAGTTGCTTGGAGTTAGGGGCATAGAGGACTGCTAATGTTACTTGTTTACTGTTTAATTTCCCGGTGACAATGAGGTATCTGCCCTCCCGATCAGTGAACTGTTGCTCCAGTACAAAGTCACAGGACCTGGAGATCAGAAGGGCGACACCCGCCTTCTTGCTAGGCCCGTTAGATTGGTAACAATGGGGATAGAGGGGGCTGGAGAATTGGGGAGGGGATGATTGGAGGAAATGGGTTTCTTGAAGGGCGACAATGTGGGCTTTCTGTTTGCTAAAGTACTTCAGGGCAACCTGTCTCTTGTTAGGCGAGTTAAGGCCTTTGACGTTCAGTGATAGAAGTTTAACCATTTAAGCAGTAAGGTAGGCATGTTACTTCACAGCCAAATCTCATCATGTAATAGTAGAACAACTGTGTGCATATTAAAGATAGATAAAAGAAAATAAGGGGGAAGTATAAAAAGGAGCCAAGTAAACAAAGGGAGGGGGAGGGTTGACTGGGGTAGAATAGCTCCATAGAGGGGCTATCGAGGGCCACCAACTTAGGTGACACAATGGGGGCGTGAGGGGGTAGCTAACACCACCAACACTCCTGTGGGAACATAGGGAAAGAGATGAATAAGGGCGGTAAGACGATCCTGAGTCGTGGTCTCCACCGACCCCGAGGGCCGGGGGGGGAAGGACTGCTGCCAGTAGAGTGTTTGAGCCGTAGCGGGTAACCGTAGGTATTAAGAGCTTGCTCTATTCTATAGGAGAGCCACGACCCAGGACTCATCAGGAGTTACTATGTATTAATATTAAACTAAGCAGTAGCATATAAACCAACTGGGCCGTAAGGGTCCCAAACTATTCCAAATCACACAACTTGAGTCAAGATAAACTGTTAGAAAGAGAACATAGTCAGTCATAGAACAATATCGACTATTCTAGAGAGGACATCCATTGTAGTTGAGAGACAGGGTCCAGCCTCAGGGCATGGCGTATTGCTAATTGGGTCTACCTGCCACCGACCAGTCCTGGGTGAGGCGCAGATCTTCAGGGCTCCTCGCGGGGCCCACCTCTAGTTTCCAGGAAGCCAGAAGCTGTAAGCCCTCAGAGGGTGTAGAAACAACAAATGTAGAACCATTTCTCCGAATGAGCAATTTTGTGGGATAACCCCATTTGTAAGGAATGTCCGCTTCTCTGAGGGCCTTTGTCACCGGGGCAAACGACCTGCGAAGAGACAGAGTACCCGCGGACAGATCGCCAAAAATCTGGAGATCTCCAAGGGCTGAAGCGGAGTGGTTGGATGGTCTAGCGGACCTGAGCAATGAGTCCTTGATATGGAAGTAGTGGAGGCGCATGAGCGTGTCCCGCGGGGCATCTTGGGGGGCGTTCCGGGCTTTTGGGATGCGGTGAATGCGATCTAAAAGAAAGTCTGCGATCTGTGTGGTTGGCATCAGTTTGGAGAACACATCTGTAACATATTGCGTTAGGTCTGAGTTGGAAACAGATTCAGGAATGCCTCTTATTTTGACGTTGTTGCGTCTCGATCTGTCCTCCATGTCGCAAATCTTGGATTGTAGTGCCCTCACTTCGTCCTGGACTCCTTCGTGGAGGGCAAGAAGTTCGTTGTGGGATTTGACCACTTCATCCATCTTGTTCTCGATGTGGTCCGTGCGGCGTCCGACCGCCTCTATATCCTGCTGGCAGGATTGGAGAGCAGATTTAAAGTCTGTGGAAATTTCTGTTTTAAATGAGGCCAATAGTTGTTTCATCAGTCCCAGTGTAAGGGGGGCATCATCCCCTACTGGTGATTGTTGACTGTTGCCCGCCATGTTAGGCTCAAATGGTGCGCTGTGTGCTGATAAAGTAGGCGTACAGGAACCTTTGTTTGCAGCCTGCTTTGGGTTAGGCGATTGAGATGAGGATTTAAAAAAGCTGACAGGGGTGACGCCACTTGTTTCCTTCGCTTTTTTAGGGGGCATGGTTGCCGCAGGTTAAGGGGCAGATGACGGGATGATTAGACTTAGAGGAGGCTCAAAGACAGGTACACGCTAAGCTGTCGGAGAGTTAGAGTAGGCCCGCTGGCATACTGCCACTGCGGTTTAGATACAAATCATGGCGGAATGGAGGTGAGTGTCAGCATCCCCTAGAGCATACAAGGTGTCATTTTGAGGGAGTGGAGGGCTTGGGGGACAATGTAGTAAGGATGGTTACAGTTTAGCGGGGGACCAGATGGGGTGGTCATGCCAGCACTGGCCACCAGCAGCAAGTAGCACCCGCTATGTAAATGTCCCCTACAGGCTCCCTGGATTGAGGGGCAGCTGTAATTACACTTATGGAGGTGCTGTGTGGGGTCCTGCACATAAGGATAGCCCCTGATGGCTGCCAGGCACTGTGGGGTCTCAGTGAGGAGTCTCTCTGTAATGCTGCAGCTGAAGTGAGTAATCCAAGATGGCCGCCGCTTGTAAGCTGGCTGGGGGTGAGTTGGGCTCCTCCGCTGTGTGGGGGCTCCCAGGCCGTTCACCCAGGTTCCTTTAGCGGTGCTGGGTCAGGGGGGGGGATCCGCTTACCTCTGTGCCCCGTTTCAGGGGTCTCCAGGGGTCCCGGCGCCTAGAACTGCCGCGATCCGGCTCCGGAGCTCCGCCGCCGGGTGCCCGCAGAAATCGAGGCCGCGGCTTGGAGCTCAGTGTAGGCCTCAAACTCGGGAGGGTGTTAAAATCGTCCCCAGGCTCCGCTGTTTGTGCCGCTTGGCTCCGGAGTGTCCCCGCCGGCTAGCTGGACGTGGGTAAGTGAGTCCAGGTGGTGGGAAAGGGCTGTGAGCAGGCTTTTTAGGGTAAAACTTGCAGCAGCTGCAAGACTGGGCTACCTGCTCCTTCCGTGGTCAGACCACGCCCCCATGCATAAGTTCTTGATAAAGGTCTTTGTGACCGAAACGTCGAACTAGAACCCCACTGTGGTCTGAATTTTCTTTTGAAGTCCTCTAAATGCCGCCACCCTTTCCTCCCCCTGTATTCTGGATTGCTCGCTGCATCCTGGAAGGCACCTGGGCAAGCTATCCACCACCAAGAGGAGTGCCGGCTCTTCCCCTGTATATATATATATATATAAAATTTCCAATAAGAACAGCACTCCTCACCAATAACATACTGCTGATGCCACCCGTATGTACCTTTGGCATAGGGATCCAATATACTCCTCTGTCATAGGCGGCACTCACATAAATAATGCTCTGTAGGTCCAATCTAGTCAGTCAAAGTTTTGAAGCCTTTATTATATTCGCTTCTTCATCAGGACATAAACGTGTATATGCAAACATACAGAATATGTATACATACCCACCACATCATGTGTACCAGGACTCCCGCTTGCACGCTTTGGCACAGGTGACTGAAGGGAATCTAGCCGCTACCGAGCTGTACGGTTGTGTCTATATGCCCTTCGTGGAAACGATGTGATCCTTATGGTGAAGGGTAAATAGCTAAAGCATTCACCGTAAGGACTTTTATGCCCCTAGTGGTCAGATCCTGCATACGAAGGGAAATTAGCCAGCTCTATAAAGATAATGCTATATTCCCTTCGCAATAAGGACATTATGGACCAAAAAATGTTAAGACCTTCTGGTGAAGGGCATATAGCCAGTTTTACAGTGATAATGCTATATTCCCTTTGCCGTAAGGATATTATGGACCAAAAGATGTTAAGACCTTATGGTGAAGGGCATATAGCCAGTTTTACAGTGATAATGCTATATTCCCTTCACCATAAGGATATTATGGACCAAAATATGTTAAGACCTTATGGTGAAGGGCATATAGCCAGCTTTACAGTGATAATGCTATATTCCCTTCGCCATAAGGATATTATGGACCAAAGGATGTTAAGACCTTATGGTGAAGCAGAACACACCAGTTTTACAGTGATAATGCTATTTTTCCTTCACCGTAAGGACCTTTATGGTCCCATAGATGTTATGTGCTTTTGGTGAAGGGGAATAGGCCAGCTTTCTAGCAATAATGTTATTTTTTTTCACCATAAGGATCCTTATGGTGAAGGGTATTTAGCCAGCCTTACTTTGTTTATGCTATTTCCCTTCACCATAAGGACCCATAGATGTTAGGTTGTTATGGTGATGGGGAATAGGCCAGCCTTGTAGTGATACATACTGCTATTTTCCCTACACCGTAAGGCAGGGCTCCACAAATGTCTCTAAAATCTAGGAGCCAGCATGAAAGTAGGAGCCAGACACACTAAATCACTCCCCCTCCAACTACCGCGTACTCATGGAGGCTCTTTTGATGGCGCTGGGTTCCACAGCTGTGACTGCCGCACTGTGAGGGTGGCATATGAGGGCTGGTAGTGGCCGCAGCCAGGAGAATGACAGCAGCAGCGCATGATGGATTCTGGGCTACAAACACTGGCTGTGCACAGGGTGCTCACCCCAACTCCGGCGGCAGACAGGGTGCAGCTCCAGATGACCCGCTCCCAGGAAACTAGCCATGGTGGGTTCCAAATCTCCCAAACATACATCACTTCCCCATCACTGCATTGCTGACATCCAGCTGTGCCAATGCACTAAATCCATTGCCCAAATAACTTTCCCTACTTTCTGGACACTCTCCTGCACCCTGATCCCTCTTTCTGTGTTGCCTGCATACATTGATAAATTATTGTCCCTACTTTTTGGACACTCTGGTCGGTCTTCCCTAATGATTGTCCCTACTTTCTAGGCACCCTTCTGCAACCTGATCCCTTTTTCACATTGTCCCTTAATAATTATCTCCCTTTCTGGGCACCCTCCCCCCTGTGGGCAGCTTCCGCCTGGTCACCCCTTGCCCTCCTGGGTCCCATTGGCCGGTGCATTGCGCACAGAGTAGGGGCACCATCTGCCATGACACAAGCAGAAAAAAGCCAGGGATGGGACAGCCTCAACGGCATGGCGGGCATTGTGTCTCTCCCCACTCACCTTCTCCAGTAGGGGTGCAGGAGGAGAAATCCGCCTGCCGCCGATGCCCGGCACACACTCATCTTCTGCAGCCTGATCTGGCAAGCTCCCTGGGATTACTGGCCTGCACAGCCCCCCTGCTCATCTTCCCTGCAGAGCACCAGCCTTCCATAATGTGGGATGAGCACTACCTCTACTGCCCGGCCCCTCCACCAGGACTGTCATGGACAGTGGTAGGTGGGATTTTGACTGGGGCGGTACACCTGTCAAACCGTAACGCAGGTGTCCTAAGGCGAGTTAAGGGAGGACAGAAACCTACCGTGGAGCAGAAGGGAATCACCGCTGATACTATTCACCAGCAGCAGGGTCCTCCGCTCTAGCGAGCCGCCTGCCCTCGCACCTCGTCATCATCCTCCAGGTGCTCCTGCAGGCGCGTGTTTTGGCTGGAGGTTCATAAGAGCCGTGCCAACACATCAGGGGCTTCCAGGGATTGGGGGCGTGGCTTCACAGTGTGTGGCAGGCCCCAGCGTCTGAGAGCGGAACGCTGCTCAGAAGGATCTCCTACCCAGATGCTGCATGGAGTTCACCTACGAAGGGGCTACTATTGTCCGCTGGACCGTAACACTGGGTATGTGGTCTATAATGTTATAAAAGGAGCTTAGAGACACTGACACATCCTATGACCAATCTCCTCAGCAGGCCACAGCACCCACAGGATCTGGTCGCCAGGAAGGAAAATCTGGTCGCCATGGTGACCTGGCTCCCGGAGTTTGTCGAGCCCTGCTGTAAGGACCTTTATGGTCCCATAGATGTTAGGTCAGGGCTGGGCAATAGCGGCCCTCCAGCTGTTGATGAACTACACAATCCAGCATGCCTTGCATCAGTTTCAGTATGGACACATAGCAAAACTGATGCATAGCATCCTGGGATGTGTAGTTCATTAACATCTGGATGGCCACTATTGTCGAGCTCTGTGTTAGGTCCTTATGGATGAGCCCAGGAAAACACTGGGTGTTCCCATGGGAATGCAGACAGGCACTTGCCTTCTGGGGTGGGCAGCTGATGTCACAGTAGATTAGCCACCTCCCCATTCTCGGACCCAAATGCCACAAGTCTAGGTCAGTCCAGATTGACAGGTTTGCAAGCAGGGGGAAAAGTAATTTGATGGTTGGCAACCATGGTAGTTAAGCTACCCTACAAATGGATGTTAATGCAAAACAACCATTAGCAAAGCTGCAGGGATGTGTGGGTTGTGGCAGTCGGCTTTTTTCACTGCTTAGCGAGTCAATCAGAATCATTTCATTTTAAGTTACATTTTATTCAGTATTATAGGACTTTTACCCATATCTCTACTTACTATTCATGTATGGGTGTTTTAGGACAGTGGGTAGCACCTTCAAATTGAATTATAAGGCATTGCTCCTTCGAATATATATTGCGCAACAGAATATGCTGCGTTATATAAGAAACTGTAAATAAATAAATTATATAGGTCGGAGCTGAGGACGGGGTTCAGACCCCGAAATGTTCTCCTACCACCATAAATATATGCTGCAACTATTTACTTGTCTTGTGAGTGCCGTTTGTTCCTGCACTGGGATTGGATGTATTTAAATCAATAGTCTGGCACCGCAAGCAAGTTGATTTGTCATACGGAGTGCCGGCAGAGTTAGATCTGTATATATATATATATTGTAAGACAGTGGCAGGGAAAGTCATAGACGGCAGGTACCTTTCCCCTAGAATCCTGTCTTATGGCATATAGACTGCAGGCTATTTCAATCTGTGTGGTAAGCTCCAGCTTACAAAGGGTGTTCTGTCCTGGGCTGGTAATCAGGAGAGCACCTGATTCTTTTAAAAAGGAGTCAGCCCTTTCCATAGTGCTCTCTCTCTCCCTGGGTGTTGGAGGCAGTAAGCTGCTGCTAGAGAGAGACAAGGCTGTAAGTACTGCATTACTGGATCTATATCTGCTGTATGTGTCCAGTGTCACATAGTGTGGCCCTGGTATAGAGAGGGACGTTTATTCTGTTTAGTTAGATCTCAGACGAGCAGGTTTTGTTTTCTGTTTTGCCTGAAGTGTAAAGGCTGTGGTTAGTTTCTTGCTCTGAGTGCTGCAATAAAACTCAGGCAAGCCCTGTTTTGGACCCAAGCCGTGATGTCACTGTCTAAGTCTGTGCCAAATCCTCACCTGTGCCTACCCGTTTGATGCTAAAACCCCACATATGGTGGAGAATGCGAGCAGGCATCTCACTTAAAGAGACATACATCGAACTATAGGACTTTTTGCTACAGCAAGCTGGAAGTTGTTGCTAAAGGCAACCAGCCACAAGTGAGTGTCTGGAGTGCACTGATACTTGCATGTCCTGGCTAAAGGCTGCTGTAACACTGCAACAGGAGACTGTTAAAATGGAGGACCTTTTAAAACACTTGGTGCAGGCAAACGCATGTCAGCAAAAGGTGCATGAGGAGGCCATGCGTGCCCAGGCTGAAACCAATGTTTTGCTGCTTGAATCCAACAGACTAGCCTTAAAGGAACAGCAGCAAATTAATCTGCAATTACAAGAGCAAATACAGAATGTGGCTAAGAGTGTGGCGCAGACTGTGCAAACACCCCAACCCTTGCTTCCAACCACACGGGCTGCAGTACAGAAATCTCTGCAAAAGATGACTCTCACGGATGATGTAGAGGCCTTTCTTGCGGTGTTTGAACGTGTAGCAGAGCGTGAACAGTTACCCGTGGATCAATGGGCAGGTGTGGTAGCACCTTTTCTAACTGGAGAACCACAAAAGGCGTATTTTGATCTGAGTGAGCAGGATGCTAACGACTACGCGAAACTCAAGGGAGAGATCCTTGCTCGCTTAGGCGTAAACATGAGTGTGCGTGCCCGGAAGGTGCATAACTGGACTTTTTCTGAACAGTTACCTGCGCGGTCCCAAATGTATGACCTGGTCCACCTGGTAAGGAAATGGCTACAGCCAGAGGAGTCTACACCAGCGCAGATCGTGGAGAGAGTCGTGCTGGACAAGTATCGATGTTCCTTACCTCCAAAGGTTCAGCGCTGGGTCGGTCAGGGCGACCCTAATGATGCCGAGGGGCTTGTCAACTTGGTTGAGAGGTACAGAGCTACTGAAAATCTACTCCAAGAAGTGCCTCCTGGACATTCCACCCTCAAGAACAGCAAAGCGGCCGGATCATCTGGTAAGACTGTTCCGTTTACTAGAGGGGTGAATAATGTTGTAAAGGGAGGTGGCCTAGATGGGGAACAAACAGTGGAGAGGCGTTCCCAAGGGACAGTGGGGTCCAAACCTGGGTCGCAAAAAGACTGGGGCCGCATACAGTGTTGGCGTTGTCATGGACCTGGGCATATTGCTGCCAATTGCCCCCTTACTTCTGAGCCAATGGAGTGTGATACAGCCTGGCGAAGCTCTTTATATGCACGTTCTGTTTTCTCTGCTGAGACTGTGTCAGAAACTGGACAGCAAATATGTCATGTAAAGGTGGATGGTTATCCCGGGAGGGCTCTTCTGGACTCTGGGAGTTTAGTTACTCTCATCCATGCCAGCTTGGTAGACCCTGGGACACTCACAGGACGTTACATAGGGGTCTTGTGCATACATGGGGACACCAAGGAGTATCCCACAGCTTTAGTCCAGCTAAAGAGTACTTGTGGAACTGTGTCCCATGAAGTGGGCGTGGTAGAGACCCTGATGCATAGTGTGATCCTGGGAAGAGACTTCCCATTGTTCTGGGACTTGTGGAAAAAGAATGTACACTGCACTAGAAATGATGTTAATAATGAGAATGTGTGCCCTGTGATTAGTCCTGAGCCTTTTGATCAGGATACTGAGGTTCAAACGGTAGGGGTGACCACTATTGAATCTGACAGTTTTCCCCTAGCTGTTCTTGCAGGTGAAGCTGAGGAGCAGGAAGAAGCGTGTGATATGCCTGAACTAGAGATGTCACGTGATAATTTTGGGACTGCTCAACTTAGAGATCCCACCTTATTAAGAGCTAGGGAAAATCCTAAAGTCATAAATGGTGAGCCCCAATACCCCAATGCTGACAAAGAGTTCCCATATATGGCCATTAACCAGGATCTACTGTATCGGGTAGATAAAATCTGTGGGGAGATAGTTGAGCAGCTGGCGGTGCCCCGGCCATACCGTAGAATGGTCTTAGACCTTGCTCACAAACACGCGATGGGAGGACACTTAGGTACTGAAAAGACCACACAACGCGTGTTGCAACGGTTTTACTGGCCCGGGGTTCACCGCGCAGTAGAAGACTACTGTAAGTCCTGCCCTGACTGTCAGCTGACTGCTCCCATGACACATTTTAGAAGTCCCCTGGTTCCGTTACCTATTATTGAAGTGCCCTTTGACAGGATTGCAATGGACCTGGTCGGCCCTTTGGTAAAATCCTCAAGGGGATTTCAGTATATTCTCGTGGTGTTGGATTACGCCACTCGTTACCCTGAGGCTATTCCTTTGCGGAATACCTCTTCAAAGTCCATAGCAAAAGAGCTCTTCAACATGTTTACCCGTACCGGCATACCCAAAGAGATCCTTACCGATCAAGGAACCCCCTTCATGTCTAAAGTCATGAAAGAGTTGTGTAAACTGTTGAAAATTAAGCATCTCCGTACATCGGTGTATCACCCACAAACTGACGGTCTTGTGGAAAGGTTTAATAAAACATTAAAGGGGATGTTGAAGAGGGTAGTGAGCAAAGATGGGAAGGACTGGGACTGTCTTCTGCCTTATTTGATGTTTGCGGTTCGTGAGGTGCCCCAATCATCCACAGGTTTTTCCCCTTTTGAGCTAGTATATGGCAGACATCCTCGTGGACTGCTTGATATAGCAAAGGAAACTTGGGAACAGGAGACTACACCCTACAAGAGTGTCATTGAGCATATTTCTCTTATGCAAGACAGAATTGCTGCGGTCATGCCTATAGTCAGGGAACACTTAGAGCAGTCCCAAGAAGCACAAAGTCGAGTGTATAACAGGTCAGCCAGGGTAAGAAGCTTTAACCCAGGTGATCGCGTGTTGGTATTAGTGCCCACCGTAGAAAGCAAATTTCTTGCTAAGTGGCAAGGGCCTTATGAGATCATCGAAAAAGTGGGAAGTGTAAATTATAAAGTGTATCAACCAGGTAAACGGAAGCAAGAACAGTTGTACCATGTGAACTTAATTAAACCCTGGAAAGACAGAGAGGCTCTGACAGCTGTAAGTGCCCCCTCTAGTGATAGCCCAGAGGTGCGTGTGTCAGAGACCCTGTCCAAATCCCAGAAGCAGGAAACTAAAGAGTTAGTACAAAGGAATTATGATGTGTTCTCAGAACTTCCAGGGCGCACCACAGCCATAAAACATGACATTGTCACCGAACCTGGAGTTCGGGTACGCTTAAAACCCTATAGAGTACCAGAAGCGCGTAGACAGGCCATATCTGGGGAGGTCCAGAAAATGTTAGACCTAGGGGTTATCGAGGAGTCTAAAAGTGAGTGGTCAAGCCCGATTGTATTAATTCCAAAACCAGATGGCTCTTTGCGCTTCTGTAATGACTTCCGGAAGCTGAACGAGGTATCAAAATTTGATGCCTACCCAATGCCAAGAGTTGATGAGTTAATTGAAAGACTTGGTCATGCTAGATATTTCTCTACCCTCGACTTAACTAAAGGTTACTGGCAAGTACCTCTTACCGATAGTGCCAAAGAGAAAACAGCGTTTGTCACCCCCGATGGTCTGTTTCAATATCTCTGTTTGCCTTTTGGGTTGCATGGGGCTCCAGCAACTTTTCAAAGGTTAATGGACATTGTTCTTAAACCCCATCGTCAGTATGCCTCGGCATATCTAGACGACATCATAATTTTTAGTGATGACTGGAAGAGTCATTTACCCAAAGTCCAGGCGGTCCTAAATTCCCTCAGAGAGGCGGGGTTGACAGCGAACCCACAAAAGTGTACTTTAGGCCTCGAGGAGGCACGTTACCTGGGGTATGTTATCGGGAGAGGTATAATAAAGCCTCAAATAAATAAAGTGGAGGCTATCCAAAACTGGCCTCGTCCTTCGACAAAAAAACAAGTCAGGGCTTTTTTGGGAATTCTGGGGTATTACCGTAGGTTCATTCCCCAGTTTGCAACCATGGCAGCGCCCCTAACCGATCTTACCAAAGGAGGTAAGGCAGTTATGGTCAGCTGGAACCCAGAGGCTGAAAGGGCATTCCAAGAATTAAAAGTGGCCCTTTGTAATCAACCAGTCCTGATCACTCCAGATTTTAAAAAAGAGTTTGTCGTACAGACTGATGCTTCTGATGTGGGACTAGGTGCTGTCCTCTCCCAAGAAGTTGGTGGAGAGGAACACCCGGTAACATATTTGAGCAGGAAGCTCACACCTGCGGAGAGAAACTACAGTATAGTTGAGCGGGAGTGCTTAGCAATCAAGTGGGCCCTTGAATCCCTAAAGTACTATCTCTTAGGACGCTCCTTTAGATTAATCACTGACCACTCCCCACTTATATGGATGTACCAAGCCAAAGAGAGAAATGCAAGGGTCACGAGATGGTTTCTCAATTTGCAAAATTTCAAATTTACAGTGGAACACAGAGCAGGAAGGCTTCAGGGTAATGCCGATGCCCTATCCCGAACATACTGCCAGTTGGCAGACAGTGTCCGACCCCACAGGTTCGAACAGAGGGGGAGGGTATGTAAGACAGTGGCAGGGAAAGTCATAGACGGCAGGTACCTTTCCCCTAGAATCCTGTCTTATGGCATATAGACTGCAGGCTATTTCAATCTGTGTGGTAAGCTCCAGCTTACAAAGGGTGTTCTGTCCTGGGCTGGTAATCAGGAGAGCACCTGATTCTTTTAAAAAGGAGTCAGCCCTTTCCATAGTGCTCTCTCTCTCCCTGGGTGTTGGAGGCAGTAAGCTGCTGCTAGAGAGAGACAAGGCTGTAAGTACTGCATTACTGGATCTATATCTGCTGTATGTGTCCAGTGTCACATAGTGTGGCCCTGGTATAGAGAGGGACGTTTATTCTGTTTAGTTAGAGCTCAGACGAGCAGGTTTTGTTTTCTGTTTTGCCTGAAGTGTAAAGGCTGTGGTTAGTTTCTTGCTCTGAGTGCTGCAATAAAACTCAGGCAAGCCCTGTTTTGGACCCAAGCCGTGATGTCACTGTCTAAGTCTGTGCCAAATCCTCACCTGTGCCTACCCGTTTGATGCTAAAACCCCACAATATATATATATATATATATATATATATATATATAATATGTGGAGTGAAGAGGGTCTCTTGTATAAATTAAAACTTAAAAACTGGAGCAGGAGTCATTATTGTATGTGTCTTTCGCAGCCTGCCTGTACACTCAGCACGATGCGCCAATACATCTGCTGCCTGTACACCCAGCACCATTACATAGGCTGCCTGTACACCCAGCACAATGCACCAATACATCTGCTGCCTGTACACTCAGCACGATGCGCCAATACATCAGCGGCCTGTACACCCAGCACCATTACATAGGCTGCCTGTACACCCAGCACAATGCACCAATACATCTGCTGCCTGTACACTCAGCACAATGCGCCAATACATCAGCTGCCTGTACACCCAGCACCATTACATAGGCTGCCTGTACACCCAGCACAATGCACCAATACATCTGCTGCCTGTACACTCAGCACGATGCGCCAATACATCAGCTGCCTGTACACCCAGCACCATTACATAGGCTGCCTGTACACCCAGCACTATGCACCAATACATCTGCTGCCTGTACACTCAGCACGATGCGCCAATACATCTGCTGCCTGTACACCCAGCACCATTACATAGGCTGCCTGTACACCCAGCACAATGCACCATTACATAGGCTGCCTGTACACCCAGCACAATGCACCAATACATCTGCTGCCTGTACACCCAGCACCATTACATAGGCTGCCTGTACACCCAGCACAATGCACCATTACATAGGCTGCCTGTACACCCAGCACAATGCACCAATACATCTGCTGCCTGTACACCCAGCACCATTACATAGGCTGCCTGTACACCCAGCACAATGCACCAATACATCTGCTGCCTGTACACTCAGCACGATGCGCCAATACATCTGCTGCCTGTACACCCAGCACCATTACATAGGCTGCCTGTACACCCAGCACAATGCACCAATACATCTGCTGCCTGTACACTCAGCACGATGCGCCAATACATCTGCTGCCTGTACACTCAGCACGATGCGCCAATACATCTGCTGCCTGTACACCCATCACCATTACATAGGCTGCCTGTACACTCAGCACGATGCGCCAATACATCTGCTGCCTGTACACCCAGCACGATGCACCAATACATCTGCAGATGGGAGTCCTATGATTTAGCGCCATCCAGGATGCCTGTTATCAATTTAAAGACAACAGCATTCAGCAAAGTATGGGAGCTGGAAGCCACGGCTGGCAGAAGACAACAGCTGAAGCAGCCGCATGCTACCAATGCTCCTACCAACAGCAATATGCATGCCTCCATGATACACCCCCCCCCCACTGCATCTGTACGATTGGCGACTGATTATAAAGTTTGCACCCCAGACATACGTGCTGAGACCAATCACCCCAAACCTGTGCCCATGTGGGTTCCACCAGAGCAGGGCCATGGTCAAGTGCCTTAGTGCAACACAAGACCTGGTGTGACAGTCTACGCACAATGACCCAGTATCAAACTGTCCACAATATCTTTCTATTACATTGGCCACATGTAGAAAAACCCATAAAGTGATCTTCCATCATAATATCCCAGAGTTCTGTCTAAAGGGCCCTACACACAGAGAGATTTGTGCCAGCGATTCATAATGGGACCATCTGTGAGAGATTTCAAATCTCTCACAGAAAGTTTTTCGGCAACTTCAGAGGAATAGTCTCTTCAAATTGAAATAACGATTTGGAATAGAGCCTGGTGGAGTGACATCTTCTTTGTGTAAAATAGAAAAATAATAAAACAAGCATAGGGTCAGTGTCCCACGTATTTTGGGGACCAGCACCAGTCTCCACTAGCAGGAGGTGTAATGCCATAGCCAGTGGACACACTTGATGGGGTCCCATAGCCAAAGCATTACCCCCACCCTAACTAGGCAGCCCAGGCCGGGAGTTTTTGGTAAAGTGGGAACTCCCCTGGGTGGTAGGTGCAGGGTTATTATAGCTTGTTTAAACAGTAATATTGTCTTTTACAGTAGGACTACAGGTCCCAGCAAGCCTGTCCTACATGCTGGTACTTGGGAGAACCACAGGTACCAGCACCTATAGACGCCTGTAAAGGTAATATTAAAATAAAAACACAGGTTTTTAAATATTTTATTAAACTGCATCTGATCTTCACCCAGGGGAGCCTATGACCCCCAGGGCTTCTGCAGAGTCTTCACCTGGGGCAGCGGCCTTTTAAGCTCTTTTGCATGGCAGCTGCTTCCCAGGGCTTCAGCCTCTTCATCTGTGTTCTTCACCTGAGTGCGGCGGCCTTTTGAGCTCTTTTGCATGGCAGCCACCACCCAGGGCTTGTTCTTCTGGAGCTCTACTATGCTCCTCCGCCATCAGACTGGCTGCCTCCTGTCTGGGGCTGGCTAATACAGCCAGCTCTAGGGGGCGGGTCAATGACACAGCAAGCCGTAATTGGCTGGCCACGACCGTAGCCAGGGTGAGTGGGGAGGGGGTCTAAGTTCTGTGATTGGGGGAGGGGGATCTACACACAGCGGTTTACATGCATTTTCTGAGTGATATAGTAAAATATCACCCTGTTTGTGGCGCCCGTTACCTAGAGTGATATACTAAGTGTATGTGACCTGAGAGGGTAAACCTCTGAACCTTCTTCAGAAGATTATGAGAAATACAGTGGACTGTTACAATTACTGACAGAGAATAAGAGTAAAAGATCTAGCACTATACGGTCACATACACAAGCACTTACAAGTAGCTGGTAAAGCCAAAAAAATGCTATAACACCCTATTTACCACAATACCCTATGGAGTTAGTGGGATGAGGGTGTCTGTGAACAGCGTGTAGACGGCTTCACAGGGGAGACTGTACCCGCACTCTGATAGCTCTGGCCTCATGCTGCGATTACTGCTGATCAGAGAGAGGCAGGAACAGAATAGTACAGCTTCCTGGGCAGCAGATCTGCAAGCAGATTGGCGCCCAAAGCTGGAGGAGGTGCAGCAGGCTAAGCACCATCCCCTCTGTGTTGGTCTTCCCCCACCAGAGCAAAGAGAGCCCCATTAAAATGGATCCCAAGAGACTGTGCTTAGTCCCCAGTGGTCTAATGGAGTCCCTGCCGCAAGCAGTAGTGACCACCCCAGCTGCTGCGGCATAATCCCATCGCGCGCAACACCTGTTTGTGCTCTCACAGAGAACCTTACCTTCTCCCATGCTCCGGCCACGCTGCCTAGGGGAGATGTCCGGCAGTGCTAGGCACTGTGTCTCTCCCCCGCCGAGTACCCCTCTGACCTAGGTCATGGGAGAGTTCCGGCGCGGTGGCTACATCACTACCGTCGTCAATGATTGACAGCGGGGGTGGCCCGGCCGCCTAAGTGGCTCTGTGTAAAAAAGAAAAAAAAATCTTTTTATTAGCTTCTTATAGGATTACCTCAAAGAGGATCCGGGATTGGCATCCATAGTTGTGTCAGGGGTGTCTCATACCCACCCCCACATTTACTAACATTAGCGGGCGGGCGGCTGAGAGTGGAGTGAGTTCAGAGGTGGACGGTGCCTCCAGGCTCATACACCATCTCCTTAGAAGACAGCACAGCAGCCGGAGAAGAGGCAGGACGGAAAGGAGACAGGCGGGCGGGCAGAGGAGTGGGTGGTGTGGCCTGCGCAGCGTGACCTCTACTGTCACGCTACGCAGGCCGCACACAGGGGTCAGGATTCGGGAACAGCCGGGAAGCGTCTGAGCGATTGCTCAGACGCTGCCCAGCATTACACTGCGCATGCGAAGTTTAATCCCAAAATTGGATACTCTAATACCAGGATTGAAATCCCAGACTTTTTTGGGGCCAAATACCGGGATCCCGTCGATCACGGGATTGGCCACCCTAGGCGCAATGCACGGGCGACAAGTGGACTGAGGAAGAATATGGGGAATCAGGCTACAGGGAGGGGGGGGGGGCAGGTCGGAGAAACGCTGGGGCAATAGGGCACACTGAGGGAGCATGTGGGGAGTCAGGATGTGCAGGGGAAGGGGGCAGGTCAGGAAGATGCTGGGGGAAATAGGGCACATGTGGGGAATTAGTCTGCAGGGGGGAGGGGGGGGGGGATGTCGAAGAGTTCCTGCACACGGCCAGTAATCCCCATGCTTCTGCTGCTTGAAAACATCTCTACACATGGGTGTGACGTCATCTGAGGATAGCGGGTCACATGGGGAGGACGTCATCAAAGATCCTTTCCACAAAGGGAAACTAGCCGCTACCCTTCCTGCTGGCACCAAACAAAAACTGAGGAGCTGAGCATGGAGGCAGGGAAAACTTTCAAAGCTTTGCTGATTGGTGCAAGGTCCTCTAGATCCACCTACAACCCCAAGGTCACCCTGTGGGAGCCATGGAACACGAAGAAGAAGAAAAAAAGAAAAGGGGAAGGAGCAGATGGAGTGAGATAAAGAGGGGGAGAGAGGAGAGTCAGAGAAAGGATTGAGATGAGAGGGAGGAAGGTGATGGCGAGCTTAGAAAGGATGAGGTGAGAGGGCACAGGCTAAGAGGGTCACGAGTTGACACGAGAGGGAAAAGGGGACAGGGAGAGAGCGAAAAAATAGGAAAGATGAGGTGTGGTTAGATGAGAGGGGGTGGGTAACACTGTGTGAGCTGGTGGGGAGCAAGAGAGAGGGGTGGAAAAGTGAAATGAGAGAGAGAGGGTGAGCCGACGAGAGCGAGAGAGGGTGAGCCGACTATAGAGAGAGAGAGAGAGAGAGAGAGAGGGGGGGGTGAGCCGACGAGAGAGAGAGAGAGGAGGGGGTGAGCCGACGAGAGAGAGAGAGTGAGAGAGAGGGGGGGAGTTAGCCGACAATAGAGAGAGAGGGTGAGCCGACTATAGAGAGAGAGAGGGAGAGGGTAAGCCGACTATAGAGAGAGAGGTTGAGTCGACTATAGAGAGAGAGAGAGGATGAGCCGACTACAGAGAAAGAGCGGGTGAGCCGACTATATAGAGAGAGAGAGGGTGAGCCGACTATAGAGAGAGGGTGAGCCGACTATAGAGAGAGGGTGAGCCGACTATAGAGAGAGGGTGAGCCGACTATAGAGAGAGAGAGGGAGAGGGTAAGCCGACTATAGAGAGAGAGGTTGAGTCGACTATAGAGAGAGAGAGGATGAGCCGACTACAGAGAGAGAGCGGGTGAGCCGACTATAGAGAGAGAGAGAGGGTGAGCCGACTATAGAGAGAGGGTGAGCCGACTATAGAGAGGGTGAGCCGACTATAGAGAGAGGGTGAGCCGACTATAGAGAGAGGGTGAGCCGACTATAGAGAGAGAGAGGGTGAGCCGACTATAGAGAGAGAGGGTGAGCCGACTATAGAGAGAGAGAGAGGATGAGCCGACTACAGAGAAAGAGCGGGTGAGCCGACTATATAGAGAGAGAGAGGGTGATCCGACTATAGAGAGAGGGTGAGCCGACTATAGAGAGAGGGTGAGCCGACTATAGAGAGAGGGTGAGCCGACTATAGAGAGAGAGAGGGAGAGGGTAAGCCGACTATAGAGAGAGAGGTTGAGTCGACTATAGAGAGAGAGAGGATGAGCCGACTACAGAGAGAGAGCGGGTGAGCCGACTATAGAGAGAGAGAGAGGGTGAGCCGACTATAGAGAGAGGGTGAGCCGACTATAGAGAGGGTGAGCCGACTATAGAGAGAGGGTGAGCCGACTATAGAGAGAGGGTGAGCCGACTATAGAGAGAGAGAGGGTGAGCCGACTATAGAGAGAGAGGGTGAGCCGACTATAGAGAGAGAGGGTGAGCCGACTATAGAGAGAGAGAGAGGGTGAGCCGACTATATAGAGAGAGAGGGTGAGCCGACTATATAGAGAGGGTGAGTCGACTATAGAGAGAAAGAGAGGGTGAGCCGACTATAGAGAGAAAGAGAGAGGGTGAGCCGACTATAGAGAGAGAGAGAGGGTGAGCCGACTATAGAGAGAGAGAGAGAGGGTGAGCCGACTATAGAGAGAGAGAGGGTGAGCCGACTATAGAGAGAGAGAGGGTGAGCCGACTATAGAGAGAGAGAAAGTGAGCCGACTATAGAGAGAGAGAGAAAGTGAGCCTACTATAGAGAGAGAGAGAGTGAGCCGACTATAGAGAGAGACAGAGAGGGTGAGCCGACTATAGAGAGAGACAGAGAGGGTGAGCCGACTATAGAGAGAGGGTGAGCTGACTATAGAGAGAGAGAGAGGGTGAGCCGACTATATAGAGAGAGAGAGGCTGAGCCGACTAGAGAGAGAGGGTGAGCCGACTAGAGAGAGAGGGTGAGCCGACTATAGAGAGAGAGAGGGTGAGCCGACTATAGAGAGAGAGAGGGTGAGCCGACTATAGAGAGAGAGAGGGTGAGCCGACTATAGAGAGAGAGAGGGTGAGCCGACTAGAGAGAGAGAGAGAGAGAGAGAGAGAGAGAGAGAGGGGGTGAGCCGACTATAGGGGTTTATTCTAGTTCATTCTTTCTGACAAAATCCTTCTTAGATGGACAAAACCATGTGCACTGCAGGGGGGGCAGATGTAACATGTGCAGAGAGAATTAGATTTGGGTGAGTTATTTTGTTTCTGTGCAGGGAAAATACTGACTGCTTTATTTTACACTGCAATATAGATCTCACTTTGAAGAAAAACCCCACCCAAATCTAATTCTCTCTGCACAAGTTACATCTGCCCCACCCACAGTGCACATGGTTTTGTCCATCTAAGAAGGATTTTGTCAGAAAGAATGAACTAGAATAACCCCCATAGAGAGAGAGAGAGAGAGAGGTTGAGCCAACTATAGAGAGAGAGAGGGAGAGCCGACTATAGAGAGAGACAGAGAGGGTGAGCCGACTATAGAGAGGGTGAGCCGACTATAGAGAGATGGTGAGCTGACTATAGAGAGATGGTGAGCCGACTATAGAGAGAGGGTGAGCCGACTATAGAGAGAGAGAGCCGACTATAGAGAGAGAGAGCCGACTATATATAGAGAGAGAGACGACTATAGAGAGAGAGAGACGACTATAGAGAGAGAGAGACGACTATAGAGAGAGAGGGTGAGCCGACTATATAGAGAGACGGGGTGAGCCGACTATAGAGAGAGAGAGAGAGAGAGACGACTATAGAGAGAGAGGGTGAGCCGACTATATAGAGAGACGGGGTGAGCCGACTATAGAGAGAGAGAGAGAGAGGGTGAGCCAACTATAGAGAGAGAGAGAGGGTGAGCTGACTATAGAGAGAGAGAGGGTGAGCCGACTAGAGAGAGAGAGAGAGGGGATGAGCCGACTATAGAGAGAGAGGGTGAGCCGACTATAGAGAGAGAGAGAGAGAGAGAGAGAGAGAGAGAGGGTGAGCCGACTATAGAGAGAGAGGGTGAGCTGACTATAGAGAGAGAGAGAGGGTGAGCCGACTATATAGAGAGAGGATGAGCCGACTATATAGAGTGAGCCGACTATAGAGAGAAAGAGAGGGTGAGCCGACTATAGAGAGAAAGAGAGGGTGAGCTGAATATATAGAGAGAGAGAGAGAGGGTGAGCCGACTATAGAGAGAGAGAGAGAGGGTGAGCCGACTATAGAGAGAGAGAGAGAGAGGGTGAGCCGACTATAGAGAGAGAGGGGGTGAGCCGACTATAGAGAGAGAGAGAAAGTGAGCCGACTATAGAGAGGGTGAGCCGACTATAGAGAGATGGTGAGCCGACTAGAGAGAGATGGTGAGCCGACTATAGAGAGAGGGTGAGCCGTCTATAGAGAGAGAGAGCCGACTATAGAGAGAGAGCCGACTATATATAGAGAGAGAGACGACTATAGAGAGAGACGACTATAGAGAGAGAGAGCCGACTATAGAGAGAGAGGGTGAGCCGACTATATAGAGAGACGGGGTGAGCCGACTATAGAGAGAGAGAGAGAGAGAGGGTGAGACGACTATATAGAGAGAGAGAGGGTGAGCCGACTATAGAGAAAGAGAGGGTGAGCCGACTATAGAGAGAGAGAGAGGGTGAGCCGACTATAGAGAGAGAGAGAGCGTGAGCCGACTATAGAGAGAGAGACGGTGAGCCGACTATAGAGAGAGAGAGAGACGACTATAGAGAGAGAGGGTGAGCCGACTATATAGAGAGACGGGGTGAGCCGACTATAGAGAGAGAGGGTGAGCCGACTATAGAGAGAGAGAGAGAGGGTGAGATGACTATAGAGAAAGAGAGGGTGAGCCGACTATAGAGAGAGAGAGGGTGAGCTGACTATAGAGAGAGAGAGGGTGAGCCGACTAGAGAGAGAGAGAGAGAGGGTGAGCCGACTATAGAGAGAGAGAGAGGGTGAGCCGACTATAGAGAGAGAGAGAGAGAGAGGGTGAGCTGACTATAGAGAGAGAGAGAGGGTGAGCCGACTATATAGAGAGAGGATGAGCCGACTATATAGAGTGAGCCGACTATAGAGAGAGAGGGTGAGCCGACTATAGAGATAGAGAGAGGGTGAGCCGACTATAGAAAGAGAGAGAGGGTGAGCCGACTATAGAGAGAGAGAGGGTGAGCCGACTATAGAGAGAGAGAGGGAGAGGGTAAGCCGACAATAGAGAGAGAGAGGTTGAGTCGACTATAGAGAGAGAGAGGATGAGCCGACTACAGAGAAAGAGCGGGTGAGCCGACTATAGAGAGAGAAAGTGAGCCGACTATAGAGAGAGAGAAAGAGAAAGTGAGCCTACTATAGAGAGAGAGAGAGTGAGCCGACTATAGAGAGAGACAGAGAGGGTGAGCCGACTATAGAGAGAGACAGAGAGGGTGAGCCGACTATAGAGAGAGGGTAAGCCGACTATAGAGAGAGGGTGAGCCGACTATAGAGAGAGAGAGAGAGGGTGAGCCGACTATAGAGAGAGGGTGAGCCGACTATAGAGCGAGAGAGAGAGAGAGGGTGAGCCGACTAGAGAGAGAGGGTGAGCCGACTAGAGAGAGAGGGTGAGCCGACTATAGAGAAAGAGAGAGGGTGAGCCGACTATAGAGAGAGAGAGGGTGAGACGACTATAGAGAGAGAGAGGGTGAGCCGACTATAGAGAGAGAGAGAGGGTGAGCCGACTATAGGGGTTTATTCTAGTTCATTCTTTCTGAAAAAATCCTTCTTAGATGGACAAAACCAGGTGCACTGCAGGGGGGGGGCAGATGTAACATGTGCAGAGAGAATTAGATTTGGGTGAATTATTTTGTTTCTGTGCAGGGAAAATACTGACTGCTTTATTTTACACTGCAATATAGATCTCACTTTGAAGAAAAACCCCACCCAAATCTAATTCTCTCTGCACAAGTTACATCTGCCCCACCCACAGTGCACATGGTTTTGTCCATCTAAGAAGGATTTTGTCAGAAAGAATGAACTAGAATAACCCCCATAGAGAGAGAGAGAGAGGTTGAGCCAACTATAGAGAGAGAGAGAGGGAGAGCCGACTATAGAGAGAGACAGAGAGGGTGAGCCGACTATAGAGGGTGATCCGACTATAGAGAGATGGTGAGCCGACTATAGAGAGAGGGTGAGCCGACTATAGAGAGAGAGAGCCGACTATAGAGAGAGAGAGAGATGACTATATATAGAGAGAGAGACGACTATAGAGAGAGAGAGGGAGACGACTATAGATAGAGAGAGACGACTATAGAGAGAGAGGGTGAGCCGACTATAGAGAGAGAGAGGGTGAGCCGACTATAAAGAGAGAGAGATAGGGTGAGCCGACTAGAGAGAGAGAGAGAGAGGGTAAGCCGACTATATAGAGAGAGAGGGTGAACCGACTATAGAGAGAGGGTGAGCCGACTATAGAGAGAGAGATAAGGGGGGTTAGCCGCCGAGAGAGAGATAGGGGGGGGGGTGAGCCGACGAGAGAGAGAGAGAGAGAGGGGGGGGGGGGTGAGCCGACTATAGAGAGAGAGAGGGTGAGCCGACTATAGAGAGAGAGAGAGGGTGAGCCGACTATAGAGAGAGAGGGTGAGCCGACTATAGAGAGAGAGAGAGAGGGTGAGCCGACTAGAGAGAGAGAGAGAGCGTGAGCCGACTATAGAGAGAGGGTGAGCCGATTATAGAGAGAGAGAGGGTGAGCCGACTATAGAGAGAGAGAGGGTGAGCCGACTATAGAGAGAGAGAGGGTGAGCCGACTATAAAGAGAGAGAGATAGGGTGAGCTGGTTAGAGAGAGAGAGAGAGAGAGAGAGAGGGTGAGCCGACTATATAGAGAGAGAGGGTGAACCGACTATAGAGAGAGGGTGAGCCGACTATAGAGAGAGAGATAAGGGGGGTTAGCCGCCGAGAGAGAGATAGGGGGGGGGTGAGCCGACGAGAGAGAGAGAGGGGGGGGGGGTGTGAGCCGACTATAGAGAGAGAGAGGGTGAGCCGACTATAGAGAGAGAGAGAGAGAGGGTGAGCCGACTATAGAGAGAGAGGGTGAGCCGACTATAGAGAGAGAGAGAGGGTGAGCCGACTATAGAGAGAGAGGGTGAGCCGACTAGAGAGAGAGGGTGAGCCGACTAGAGAGAGAGAGAGAGGGTGAGCCGACTATAGAGAGAGAGAGAGAGGGTGAGCCGACTATAGAGAGAGAGAGAGGGTGAGCCGACTATAGAGAGAGAGAGGGTGAGCCGACTATAGAGAGAGAGAGGGTGAGCCGACTATAGAGAGAGAGAGGGTGAGCCGACTATAGAGAGAGAGAGGGTGAGCCGACTATAGAGAGAGAGAGGGTGAGCCGACTATAGAGAGAGGGTGAGCCGACTATAGAGAGAGAGGGTGAGCTGACTATAGAGAGAGGGTGAGCCGACTATAGACAGAGAGAGAGAGGGTGAGCCGACTATAGAGAGAGAGAGAGAGGGTGAGCCGACTAGAGAGAGAGGGTGAGCCGACTAGAGAGAGAGAGAGAGAGGGTGAGCCGACTATAGAGAGAGAGAGGGTGAGCCGACTATAGAGAGAGGGTGAGCCGACTATAGAGAGAGGGTGAGCCGACTATAGAGAGAGGGTGAGCCGACTATAGAGAGAGGGTGAGCCGACTATAGAGAGAGAGAGAGAGAGAGAGAGGGTGAGCCGACTATAGAAAGAGAGAGGGTAAGCCGTCTATAGAGAGAGAGGGTGAGCCGACTATAGAGAGAGAGAGGGTGAGCCGACTATAGAGAGAGAGAGAGAGAGGGTGAGCCGACTATAGAGAGAGAGCAGGGTGAGCCGACTATAGAGAGAGGGTGAGCCGACTATAGAGAGAGGGTGAGCCGACTATAAAGAGAGAGAGAGACGACTATAGAGAGAGAGAGAGAGACGACTATAGAGAGAGAGAGAGCCAACTATAGAGAGAGAGAGCTGACTATAGAGAGAGAGAGGGTGAGACGACTACATAGAGAGACGGGTGAGCCGACTATAGAGAGAGAGAGAGAGGGTGAGATGACTATAGAGAGAGGGTGAGCCGACTATATAGAGAGAGAGTGAGTCGACTATAGAGAGAGACAGAGAGGGTGAGCCGACTATAGAGAGAGACAGAGAGGGTGAGCCGACTATAGAGAGAGACAGAGAGGATGAGCCGACTATAGAGAGAGGAGAGAGGGTGAGCTGACAATAGAGAGAGAGAGAGGGTGAGCCGACTATAGAGAGAGAGGGTGAGCCGACTAGAGAGAGAGGGTGAGCCGACGAGAGAGAGAGGGTGAGCCGACGAGAAAGAGAGGGTGAGCCGACTATAGAGAGAGAGGGTGAGCCGACTAGAGAGAGAGAGAGAGGGTGAGCCGACTATAGAGAGAGAGAGGGTGAGCCGACTATAGAGAGAGAGAGGGTGAGCCGACTATAGAGAGAGAGAGGGTGAGCCGACTATAGAGAGAGAGAGAGAGAGAGGGTGAGCCGACAATAGAGAGAGAGAGAGAGAGGGTGAGCCGACTATAGAGAGAGGAGAGAGGGTGAGCTGACAATAGAGAGAGAGAGAGGGTGAGCCGACAATAGAGAGAGAGAGAGAGGGGGTGAGCCGACTATAGGGGTTTATTCTAGTTCATTCTTTCTGACAAAATCCTTCTTAGATGGACAAAACCATGTGCACTGCAGGGGGGGCAGATGTAACATGTGCAGAGAGAATTAGATTTGGGTGAGTTATTTTGTTTCTGTGCAGGGAAAACACTGACTGCTTTATTTTACACTGCAATATAGATCTCACTTTGAAGAAAAAAACCCCCAAATCTAATTCTCTCTGCACAAGTTACATCTGCCACACCCACAGCGCACATGGTTTTGTCCATCTAAGAAGGATTTTGTCAGAAAGAATGAACTAGAATAACCCCCATAGAGAGAGAGAGGTTGAGCCGACTATAGAGAGAGAGAGGGAGAGCCGACTATAGAGAGAGAGGTTGAGCCAACTATAGAGAGAGGGTGAGCCGACTATAGAGAGAGAGGTTGAGCCAACTATAGAGAGAGGGTGAGCCGACTATAGAGAGAGGGTGAGTCGACTATAGAGAGAGGGTGAGCCGACTATAGAGAGAGGGTGAGTCGACTATAGAAAGAGGGTGAGCCGACTATAGAGAGAGGGTGAGTCGACTATAGAGAGAGGGTGAGCCGACTATAGAGAGAGGGTGAGCCGACTA